>NW_004955461.1:14297049-14301450 GCF_000276665.1 Chinchilla lanigera
CAAGGAAACCAAGGGAGGAGGATTTTGAACATGAGACTCTTTCTAGAACTGATTAAACAAAGCAATGCGGTCCCAGCAACTGAGAGGCTGAGGCTGGATTGCTGCAAGTTCAAGGCCAGCCTGGGATGTGTAGTGTGTTCATGGCCAGTTTGGACTACATAGATGGGGGGCCAGTCTAAAAGGACTAAAGAATAAAAGAAAAGAAAACAAAAGAAGAGGGAAGGGAGGGAGGGAGGAAGGAAGGAAGGAAAATTAATAAGATACTCTGAAGAAAAGATATTTTTAAAAACTTATCTGTGTAGCTTTCAAGGCTCCAGTAAAGAAATTCAGAAGAAAGAAATTCAACTTTTTAAACTTTTATCAAAATTCAGGATCTAAAATAACCAACTGCAGTCATCTTCCTGAGAATGAGAACTGATAAGCAAACAGTGTGACAATGGCAGTGGGTCGTGTTTAAAATCTGTACCTTGAAAGCACACATATGTGCCAGGGATGGAATGATCTGCTTTAGACAATACCCATGAAGAAAAATGGGAAAGGGCATCTTGGAAGCAAAGGTAGAAGACCCTGATAACCGCTGAGGCCTGGTGATAAAATAGATGCACAAGCACTGTACTCATCATGCTACGTGTTTTAAAAATTATTTCACAATAAACACTCAAGAAATCAAGTCTAGGCACAGTGGCGTATGCCTATAATCTCAGAACTAGGGAAGCTGAGGCAGGGGTGAGCCAGCCTGAGCTACTTGGTAAGTTAGTGAGTTGAAGGCCAGCCTGAACTACACAGTGAGACAAGATGCTGTCAAAAAAAATAAAATAAAAGAAAGTGTTACATTTCAAAGTTCCCAGTAACAACCCTCAAAATAAAACACTTTTTATCAGACTGGCATGCTATACTAGAATGTTGCTTACACATCATGAAGAATAAATCAGGCCAGTGTTGTTAAAGCTCAACACAGAAACCAGAAGTTAAAACGTAATGCCGCTCCTTAAAACTGTAAAGGCTTTAGGACTCAAAGATTTTCCATCTTTTTCACACACTTACTTAAATTCTTCCGCAAGGTTTATGATAGACCCAGGGGAGACTGCACAAATACCACATCACTATGCCTTGCCTCCCTGGCCAACACAGCAAAGGGCACCATCGCTGGGAGAGCCGGGGGTTGGAGGTGGGGGTGCAGGGGGAATTAAGTGGTACTAGAAACCACAGTGAAGGCTGGGTATTCTCAAAGTCACCACCCTGTTTAGAAAACTCTCCACCAAGTTTCAGATGTCACAGAGGTTACTGTGTAGCAAATCCACCAGAAGTGTAACAGCAGGAGTTTGAGCAAACCCACAGAAACCATCCCCTTGAGGAGGCAATTTCTTAGATACTGCTTAAAATCTCTAAGTGGAAAAAAAGAAAGAAAAAAGAAAAGGAAAAGGAAAAATCCCACAACTAATTACTGTAGTCTCCTCTATGGAGATTCAGGGTCAGTATAGGATCCACCTAACCTAAAACATTAACTCCTTCCAATTCCTCAGGAAAATGAAGAAACTATAACATTTTTAACTTTACAGTCCAGATATTAACCACATATGTAACAATATTTGTTTGTAATAAGCATAATACAAATCTACTAAACTCTATTTTTAAAATTAATATATTTAAACCAGGCATGGTAGCACATTCCTGTAATCCCAGCACTTGGGAGGCTGAGGCAAGAGGATCTCCGTGAGTTCAAGGCCAGCCTGGGATACATAGTGAGTTTAACGCTAGCCTAAACTACAGAGCAAGACCTTGTCTCAAAAAAAAAAAAAAAGAAAGAAAGAAAAAAAGGAATGTATTTAAACCAGGTACAGGGATACATGCTGGTAATCCCACAGCGCCGGGAGCTGAGAGCGTGATCGCAAGTTGGAGCCCTCCCTATGCAACTTAAGGACAGTGAGGCCCTGTCTCAAAATAAACAAGGACTAGGATCTGGGTATGTAGCTTAATGCAAAGGGCATGGGTTCTGTCCCCATTAGTACATACAGTAGTAGTATACACAGTCCACCCATTGCTTCCTCAAACTTATTTCAGTATTCCCTCAAATTAATTTACTTAGTAAATTGCTCAGTAACCCACTACAATTGGAAGTAGCAAAACAATTTTAACTTTCCTACCATCATATGGACTGTCTTTTTACTATTCTAAATTAGAGAATATAAATGGGGATCAGGGGTGTGCACCCATACTCCCAGCACTTGGGAGGCCGAGGCTTGAGGATCCCTGTGAGTTCCAGGCCAATCTGGGCTACACAGTGAGTTCAAGGACTGTCTGAACTACACAGCAAGATCCTGTCTCAAAAAAACAAAATAAATAAATATTCTTTTAAAATTAAGATACAGGGGGCTGGGGATTTAGCTCAGCGGCAAAAGCGCCTGCCTGGCAAGCGCAAGGTCGTGAGTTCGGTTCCCGGTACCGGAGGAAAAAAAAAAAAAATTAAGATACAGTATTAAAGAGTCTTACTGAAGACATTCTATTCCAAATCTCCTTTTAAACACAATTAAAAGCTTCACTGTGTAGAATAAAATTGAACCACAGAACAGCCTTATAAATTACAGCACACACACACCTGAAATGTGGGTTCACTCCCATCCTGCCATTAGCTAAGTATTACCCTATAGACATTTACTATTTCCCAAGCAAAGCTGTCTGATTAAAGGGGCTGTCTCCCACCAGGCCACCATGCAGAGCGGCCCATACCACAGCAATCACCTTCAAAGCTGTTAGTGACCAGAAGTGACCCTGGAGATCCAGATGGCTAATGCAGTTTTTTACACGTAGCAGACCGTGGCGCACGCCTGTAATCCCAGCACTCAGAAGGCTGAGGCAGGAGGATCATTGTGAGTTGGAGACCAGCCTGGGCTACAAAGTGAGTTCAAGGCTAGCCTGAACTGCATAGCCAGACCCTGTCTCAAAAAGACAAAAACAAAATAAAATAAAATACAATAAAATGTAGCAGACCAGACCGGGCATGGAGGCACATGCCTGTAATCTCAGCGTTTGGAAGGCTGAGGCAGGAGCAAGTTCAAGGCCAGCCTTAGCTACATAGTAAGTTCAAGGTCAGCCTAAACAGCATAGCAAGACCCTGTCCCCCCACAAAAAAAAAAAAAAGCAGCAGACCAGCTGACACCCCAGCACTGGACACACAGCAGTACACACAGTCCGCCTGTTGCTTCCTCAAGATCTTGTTTCAGTTACAGGAGGTGGGCACAGCTGGTCTGGTCTAGACTTAACAGGTATTTCTTACTGTGGGTCAAGGTGAAAAGGCACTGAGAGTCACTTCTCCAAGGAAGGTACAGAGAATAAGAGGTAGAATCAGACAGGTTGCTTTCATGGTTGCTGGCTCCATGACCTCTGTGGAATTTTTACCCACCCTGAGCTTCCACTGCCTGTCTTCAGAATGAGGGCCACCAACTTCAATAAGCTCACTGGATCAACCAGAAAACATAGGGTAGAAGGGCAACTTTCACTAAGGTTCTTCATTTTTTCCCAGGCCTCCAACTTTTAAACTGATAACCTAAAAAGGCCTGCAGCTTCACGGCTGACACCTGCTAGGATCCTTTCCAGCTGGGCTGGAAGACTCCCACACTACCTAAGGGGCTGCCTTGCTACCTTGCTCCCGGGCTCCCCATACGTCAGCATCTGCCCTGGGGACTGTGGAATCTTCCTTCGACCGAACTACTGAGCACCCAAAAGGGTTTGCAAGACGATCAGAGAGGCTTGGAGAAGCTAAGTGACATGGGGGGGGCGGGGAGGCGACAACAAAATTCACAAGGCACAGAGCTAACTGTGCAGGCACAGCCGTGAGGCCACCACGCAGGGATCCAAGCGGATCAGGGAGGTTTGTAAACCCCACGATTGCGAGGAGGTCTGGAGAGCACAGAGTTGATGAAGCTCCCTCCACCCGGCCAGGTAGACAGGCCGGGGGGCAGCGCGAGGACTGGAGTCTGGCGGACAAAGGCGATCAGGCAGGCAGTGCCCCGTCCCGGTGGCGGGGCAGCCGGGAAATTTAGGAGCCACGTGCCTGGCGGGAGAAGGCGAAAAAGCAGCAGAACACTTGACCGTTTTCTTGGCCCAACAAGTAAACGGCCCCTTCCATGCTCCATAGAAAATGGGGGGAAGGGGTTGTTACTGCTTGAAGTTTTTTGGAACTTTACCAAGGAGAGAGGCTGACTAGTACGCAGGGTGCTAAAGCAGCCGACGCAGCTCCGCACCTCTCCGAGTAAATCGTAAAAGGCAATTAGCACTTGAATAAGCAGGGCGGCGTGTGCGGAATGAAAATGAGCCGCGCGCACAGGCTCGGGGGTCTAGGGAACCGCTCCGCAGCCCTCCCAGCCCACGGCCCCAACCCCCGGCGGGACCCGGCCCCAACTC
>NW_004955461.1:14302296-14307861 GCF_000276665.1 Chinchilla lanigera
CTCGGCGACGCGGGGCCGTGTGCCCGCGGGGCGCGCTCGGCTCGGCTTCCCGGCCTCGGCCTGGCGCCTTCTTTAAGTTATTAACGAGCCACGAATGCCGGGAAGCTCCCGATCCGGAGCTTGAACTTGAACGCGGCCCGGTCCTCGCACACGACCACACCGCCACCTCCCGGCGCGGCCCGAGAACCCACGTAATCCATGTAAAGCACTTGAAAAGTACAGTAAGGTTTTCACACATTTTAGCGGTGGTCGAGAGTCAGATCAACCGAGCCTCCCTCTACCTGCGGTCAGAGGCACCCAGCACCCTACGCTGCGGGGGCCCGTCAACCCCCCCCACCGTGCACCTCCGTTCCCCACATACACACTTGTTGCTGGAATGCCCTCCCTCCGGGGCTAATGCCCCTGGTCCTTCAGATCCTCTGAGTCTGTTTTGAGAAACTTATTCTGGGGGAAGTGGTTACCTCCTCTCTTTCGTAACGGGTGAGTGATTTTGAAGACGAAGAAATGCACTCCAAAGTTCATCATCTTTTAACATATGCCCAAAGGCTGTTTGGTGCCTCATCCTCTAAAGTATTTATCTCGGTTTTGGGAGCAAGATCCCATGCTGAGGACATAACCCAAAAGATAAACGTGTGCCCTGCTTGCACTGAGCTCAGCATTCAGTACATTGATTCGTGCTTAGCAGTCCCCAAGAGCAGCCCTAAGCAAGGTAGGAAAGCCAGCAGTCGCTTCAAAAGAAGTCCTTGTGTCTGCACCACGTGGTTGATAAAAATGCGTCATCATAGCCAGATGTAGTGGTCACACCTATACACCTGTAATCTCAGCTACTTGGGAGGCGGAGGTGGGAAGATGGCAAGTTTGAGGCCAGCCTGGACAATTTATCAAGACCGTGTCTCAAAATAATGTAAAAGGGCTGGAGGTACAGTTCTTGCCTATTGTGTGTCAGAGATCCTGGGTTCAGTCCCCGGTACTGCAAAAGAAACAAAAATGGTTTGTCCTGAATGTGTTTCTGAGCACTGGGAAGCCTGGGTGGGAGTGGGTTGAATGCCGCATCACAACCAGGCCTGTCACGACTCGGGTACCCCTCGGCCATCAGATGAGAAATGGAGCATGGTTTGTTGCAGGATAGATCCAGCTGCAGAAGCACTAGCCCGGCAGCCAAGTGTGGCAGTGTGGTTGGATCTCAGCAAAGAGAAGCCACCAGCCTTATGGGTGACGCCATTCATAAAAGTTCCAAAGGGAGTAAAATCAGATGACATTGTTTAGAGATGCAGTATGAAATCAAAGAGGACAGACAAGCAAGAAGGTGGTTACCATAAGCAGCAGGTTGCTGGCAGGGCCTGCGGTGCTGGGGTGCCATTGTGTTCCAGCATTCTGGCTGGTTCTTCTGTAGCCACCCCTTAAGCTGCACTTTGATGGTTTATGTACTTTTTCTTTGCTGTATTGCCCGATAATGTTTAAATGATCAAGAATATCGTCATTGTCCTCTTTAGGAACTAGGCAACCTCATAAAATGTTCCCAACTCCCAGATGCCCACTATTCTGCCTGTATCTCCTCAAACACCTACAAGACTGGCTTCTGCCCTAAACCCCTCAGAAGCCTAACTGCTCTGCTCTACTAGGGAGAAGGTGTAGAGAGGCTCTGTAAGGGGGAGCCAGGTTTTCTGGGAAACTTTGTTTCCAGGCCAGAGCCTTTTAAACGGTTCATTGTGTTGCTTCTCTGCTGAGCACGGACACTGAGGCCCCCTGCTGGTGGAGAGACACCATCGCAGCCTGTCCTTGTCTCCTGGCTGGAGTCCAGGTAGCCCAAGTAATCACTGGATTCAGGTCTTGCCTCCCGAGGCTGGGATACCGGGTGTTTGATGCCTGCCCTTCTCTCAGCTAAGCCTGTCCTCTCCCAGTACCAACCCCCTCGGGCAGCCCCAGCTCACGCCCCTCCAGAGAGCTCCAGGCCCACACCCCAAGCCAAGGACATCCTGTGTCCTCCCAAGCTCTCTGTCCCTTCCCCTACACCCTGCAATCAGGTTAACAGATTTGCCATCCACACTTACTTGGCTGGGGAATGTAGCTCATATTCTTATATTCTTTTATTTTCTTTTTGTGTTTTTTGTTTGTTTGGGGTTTTGTTTGTTTGTTTGAGACAGGGTCTGGCTAGGCAGTTCAGGCTGTCCTTGAACTCACTAGTGGCCCAGGCTGTGATCCTCCAGCCTCAGCCTTCCCAGTGCTGGAATTACAGGAATGCATCAGCACTCGCAGCTGTGTTTTGTCTGCAAGCCAGTCTACTTCTTTTCATTTACATTAGAAAACATGATCACCTCAGCCAGGGCGTGGTGGTGCACACCTGTAATTCCAGCACTCAGGAGGCTGAGGCAGGAGGACTGTTGCAAGTTCGAGACCAGCCTAGTCTACTAAGTGAGCTCAGGGCCAGCCTGAACTGCATAGCGAGACCTTGTCTCAAAAAGACACACACACAAAAAAAAAACTCCTTTTTTTTGTTGTTTTTTGAGATAGCATCTTGCTATGTAGTCTAAATTGGCCTTGAACTCATGGCAGTCCTCTGGCCTCAGGCTCTCAAAGACTGGAATTACAGGTGTGCACCAACTCACTGATAACCTCCTCTTTGTTTGATTTTTTTGTTTTGTTTTGTTTGTTTTTGGTGACAGAGTCTTACTATATAGTCCGAGCTCACCGTAAACTTTGGGATCTTGCTGCCTTAGCCTTCCAAGTGCTGAGTTTATAGGCATGTATCATCTCAACTAGCTCAGATCTCTTAAATAAGATAAATAATGCTACCTTGAAGTGTAACACCAACGTGGTGTGGAGGTCAGTGGTAGAGCACGTGCCTGTCATGAGGCCGTGGGTTCAATCCCCGGCAGCATAGGAGACCAGAGAATATGGCAAAGTACTCATTTGAATTCGCTGAGAAAAAAAGGATTTTTAGAAAATGATGTGCCAGATATGGTGTCACATACTTGTAATCTGAGATACTCAGTAAATTGAGGCGGGAGAATTCCAGGTATAAGGCTGGCCTGGGTAATTTAGTGGGACCCAATCTCAAAAAACAAAGCATAGATAATGGCATTTGATCCAGGTGCACCACTCCTGGGATATTCCTCAGAGAATTAAAGTCAGTGTGCTTTGTGATATATGCATATTCATATTTATAGCTGAACTATGGAAATAACCTACATGCCCAATCACAGATGAGGAGATAAGGAAAGTGAAATATGACTCTGCCATAAAAAAGAATGGAATCATCATATGCAGGAAGACGGAGGGAACTGGAGATCGTCACGTTAAGCAAAGTAAGCCAGACTCAGAAAGTCAAACATCACGTTTTCTCTTGTATGAGAAGCCAAATATATAACTAAATAGTGTAAAAGACAGGTGATAGAAAAGTAGGAGGCACAGCTTTGGAGACCAGGAAGGGGAAGAAAGGGAAAGGGAAGAAAAGAAAGAGCAGGGTAATGGGGTAGGAAAAAAGATCAAGAGCCTCCGTGACCATTCTCCAGCCCCACACACCCTTGCAGGAACCAAGCTGAGCCCCAGACAGCTCCGGAAGCCTTGCTGACTGGGCCCCTACACCTCTCCCACTGGCATGGGAGCCCATTGAGCCCTGCACAGCTTTTGAGCCTCGATGACCATGCCCCACGCCCCCAACACCCTTGTGGGAGCCAAGCTCAGCCCCATACAGCTTTGGGAACCACAGTGAGCCACCCCTACCACTCCCCCACTGGCATGGGAGTGACACTGAGCCCTGGATAACTTCAGGAGCCCCACTGACTGCACCCGCATCCTTTCCCACCTGGTGTGGGAGCCAAGCTGAGCCTTGGACAGTTTTGGGAGCCTTGGTGGCCATACCATGCCCCACACATACCTGTAGGAGCTAAACTGAGTCCCAGACAGCATCAGGAACCTTGAACAAGTCCAGGAGACATCTGTACAGAAGGGCTCGGAAGTCACACACCTGAAATTTCTGAAATGATAGCAACTGAAGTAAAGAAACAACTCCATCAGGCCATAGAAGAAATCAGATCAGAAATAATCTCTCAGGTAAAAAGAAATGACAACAATAATGAAAGAATTGCTCAGCACGTCTAAAGAAGACATAGATAAAAAAAATAGAAGAGCATAGAAAAATCATAGAAACCTGGAATGAATAATATAGGAAAGAGTTAGAGTGCATGGTACAGAGTCAAAAAGATATCTAGGAAATTAAAAATTCCATCAAAAGCTGACAAAACTACTTGAATGAAGCTGAAGATAGTCTTTCAGACCTTGAAGACAGCATTGCCACTAATGAACATGAAAGGAAGTTATGTCTTAAAAACAAAAGGAATGGGGAAATAACAATTCAACAGCAACAAGATGATGCAAAGAAAAACAATATAAAATTAATAGGTGTCAATTAAACAGCAGGAATCAACACAAATGACATAAAAAGACTATTTGCAGAAGTAATAGCAGAAAATTTCCCAAGCATGGAAAAAGAATCTGACATACAGGTAAGTGAGGCATATAGAACTCCAATTATCCATAACCAAAATAAATCTACACCCAGACATATAATAATCAAGATCCCAGAAACTGAGCAAAAGAATACAATATTAAAGTCTGTTAGAGAAAAGGAACAGATCATCTATAAAGGAAAGCCCACCAGAATCACAGCAGATTTCTCAACACAAACCATCAAGTCAAGAAGAGCTTAGAGTGAAGTATTTCAGGTCCTGAAAGAAAACAGCTTCCAACCCAGGTTGATATACCCTGCAAAACTATCCTTTAAAATTAATGGAGAAATAAAATATTTCCATAACAAAGAACAACTGAAAAAATTCATGAGTGCCAAACCAACCCTACAAAGAGATAAAAATGACTACAAATTCAAGAACGTCCACAGAAAGGAACCACCAAGCAGAGCAAGCAGTTAAACAGAGGGAAGAAAGTAGGGAACCAGCAGCAGGAAAACAACATGACAAAGGTAAGGCAGTACATATCAGTTGGGTTTTTTGTTTTGTTTTTGTTTTTTTTCCAGTACCAGGAATCAAACTCACGACCTTGTGCTTGCCAGGTAGGCACTGTGCTACTGAGCTAAACCCCCAGCCTCTAATACATATCAGTTATAACCATCAATGTAAATGGTCTCAATGCACCAACCAAAAGAAGCAGACTGTCAGAGTGGATCAAGAAACAAAATCCAACTATATGCTGTAAAGAAGAAACACATTTAACTCCAAAGGCAATTCATAGACTGAAAATCAAAGGATGGAAAACAATACTGCATGTGACAGGAACTCAGAAAAAAGTGGGGGTAGTTATTCTGTTTGCAAACAATGTGAACTTCAAACCAAGAGTGATCAAAAGGAATAAAAAAAGTCACTACATACTTGTTAGCAGAAAACTGCAAGAGGAAGAGATAATAAACAGAAATATCTATGCACCAAATACAGGAGTACCCAAATATGTAAAACAAATTTTAACAGACCTGAAAAATCAAATAAGGAGTAACACAATCATAACAGGATTTTAACACCCCACTGTCACAAAGAGATAGATCAACTAGACAAA
>NW_004955461.1:14307961-14310923 GCF_000276665.1 Chinchilla lanigera
ACTGGCATGGGAGCCCATTGAGCCCTGCACAGCTTTTGAGCCTCGATGACCATGCCCCACGCCCCCAACACCCTTGTGGGAGCCAAGCTCAGCCCCATACAGCTTTGAGAACCACAGTGAGCCACCCCTACCACTCCCCCACTGGCATGGGAGTGACACTGAGCCCTGGATAACTTCAGGAGCCCCACTGACTGCACCCGCATCCTTTCCCACCTGGTGTGGGAGCCAAGCTGAGCCTTGGACAGTTTTGGGAGCCTTGGTGGCCATACCATGCCCCACACATACCTGTAGGAGCTAAACTGAGTCCCAGACAGCATCAGGAACCTTGAACAAGTCCAGGAGACATCTGTACAGAAGGGCTCGGAAGTCACACACCTGAAATTTCTGAAATGATAGCAACTGAAGTAAAGAAACAACTCCATCAGGCCATAGAAGAAATCAGATCAGAAATAATCTCTCAGGTAAAAAGAAATGACAACAATAATGAAAGAATTGCTCAGCACGTCTAAAGAAGACATAGATAAAAAAAATAGAAGAGCATAGAAAAATCATAGAAACCTGGAATGAATAATATAGGAAAGAGTTAGAGTGCATGGTACAGAGTCAAAAAGATATCTAGGAAATTAAAAATTCCATCAAAAGCTGACAAAACTACTTGAATGAAGCTGAAGATAGTCTTTCAGACCTTGAAGACAGCATTGCCACTAATGAACATGAAAGGAAGTTATGTCTTAAAAACAAAAGGAATGGGGAAATAACAATTCAACAGCAACAAGATGATGCAAAGAAAAACAATATAAAATTAATAGGTGTCAATTAAACAGCAGGAATCAACACAAATGACATAAAAAGACTATTTGCAGAAGTAATAGCAGAAAATTTCCCAAGCATGGAAAAAGAATCTGACATACAGGTAAGTGAGGCATATAGAACTCCAATTATCCATAACCAAAATAAATCTACACCCAGACATATAATAATCAAGATCCCAGAAACTGAGCAAAAGAATACAATATTAAAGTCTGTTAGAGAAAAGGAACAGATCATCTATAAAGGAAAGCCCACCAGAATCACAGCAGATTTCTCAACACAAACCATCAAGTCAAGAAGAGCTTAGAGTGAAGTATTTCAGGTCCTGAAAGAAAACAGCTTCCAACCCAGGTTGATATACCCTGCAAAACTATCCTTTAAAATTAATGGAGAAATAAAATATTTCCATAACAAAGAACAACTGAAAAAATTCATGAGTGCCAAACCAACCCTACAAAGAGATAAAAATGACTACAAATTCAAGAACGTCCACAGAAAGGAACCACCAAGCAGAGCAAGCAGTTAAACAGAGGGAAGAAAGTAGGGAACCAGCAGCAGGAAAACAACATGACAAAGGTAAGGCAGTACATATCAGTTGGGTTTTTTGTTTTGTTTTTGTTTTTTTTCCAGTACCAGGAATCAAACTCACGACCTTGTGCTTGCCAGGTAGGCACTGTGCTACTGAGCTAAACCCCCAGCCTCTAATACATATCAGTTATAACCATCAATGTAAATGGTCTCAATGCACCAACCAAAAGAAGCAGACTGTCAGAGTGGATCAAGAAACAAAATCCAACTATATGCTGTAAAGAAGAAACACATTTAACTCCAAAGGCAATTCATAGACTGAAAATCAAAGGATGGAAAACAATACTGCATGTGACAGGAACTCAGAAAAAAGTGGGGGTAGTTATTCTGTTTGCAAACAATGTGAACTTCAAACCAAGAGTGATCAAAAGGAATAAAAAAAGTCACTACATACTTGTTAGCAGAAAACTGCAAGAGGAAGAGATAATAAACAGAAATATCTATGCACCAAATACAGGAGTACCCAAATATGTAAAACAAATTTTAACAGACCTGAAAAATCAAATAAGGAGTAACACAATCATAACAGGATTTTAACACCCCACTGTCACAAAGAGATAGATCAACTAGACAAAAAATCAGCAAAGAAATAACAGAACTAAACCAAACTTGTGAACAAATAGACTTAGTAGACCTTTACAGAGTATTCCACCCAACAACACCAGAATACACATTCTTCTCAGCTGCACATGGGATGTTCTCTAAAATAAACCATATACTAGCCCATAGAACATGCTTAAGTAAATGCAAAGGAATTGAAATTATACCATGCATATATCATACCACAGTGCAATGAAATTGGAAATTAATGACAAAAGAAATCACAAAAACTCTGTAAACACATGGAAATTAAATAACATCCTCCTAAACAACCAATGGGTCACAGATGAAATTAAAGAAAAAATTAATATTTACAATCAAGCAAAAATTCAGATACAACTTACAGGAACATATAGAATGCAATGAAAGCAGTCCTCAGAGGGAAATTTATAGCAGTGAATTCCCACATCAGGAAAACAGAATGAGCACAAATAAACAATCTTATGCTGCACCTCAAGCTTCTAGAAAAAGAAGAGCAAGTCAAGCCCAAAGCCCAAAGAAGGCAGGAAATTATAAAAATCAGAGCAGAAATTAATGCAATAGAGACTAAGAAAACAATACAAAGAATTAATGAATCAAAGAGTTGGTTCTTTGAAAGATTAGATTAAATTGATAAACCCCTAGCTAACCTTATCAAATAAAGGAAAGAAAAAACTCAAATTCATGTAATAACGAGTGAAAAGAATGAAATCACTACAGATCCTGTAGAAATTCAGAAGATCATCAATACCTACTTCAAAAACCTTTACTCTTATAGGATGGGAAGCACAGAGGAAATGGACAGATTCCTATATATGAATTACCAAAGCTGAATCAAGAAGCTATAAAATCCTGAATAACTCAATATCACTCAGTGAAATTGAAAATGTATTCCCAGTACTAAGAATCAAACTCATGACCTCGTGCTTGCCAGGCAGGTGCTATGCCACTGTGCTAAATCCCCAGCCCCCGAAATTGAAAATGT
>NW_004955461.1:14313673-14319610 GCF_000276665.1 Chinchilla lanigera
TAAATCAGACCCACATGTGTAAACATCCTATTGTCTCCCTAGTGTGAGATCCCGAAAGAGTAAATAAAATCCAAGGTACAATAGATATTGTGAAAGGGAAAGAAGTTGCTTAGAGGGAAGGAACAACTGGGGTGAGGGAAAAGAGGAAAAGAAAGAAAGAAGGAAAGAAAAATATATAGAGAGATAGCTGGGTATATAGAGAGATAGCTGGGATAATTGTACTGCTGACATATATTAGTTTATTGAAAGAACAGTGCTTAAAATTTTTTGACCAATTTTGCATGCTTATATCTGGTAATCTGAACAACTAATTTGAAGACAACAATATGCAATATAACAACCATTGGTGAATTCCTACCATCTTGTTTAGTGAAGTTCTGTATCATTTCTAATGTTTTTCAATATTATTTTTTATTCTCTTTAATGGTTTGATCAATCTTGCATTCTTATATCTGGTAACCTGAGCAACTCTGTTGAAGATAATATATAATATAACCACCACTGTTAATTCCTATTATTTTATTTTGAAACCCTGTATCATTTTTATTGTTTTTGTGTTGTTTTGTTTTTGTCTATGTTGTTATTTTGATATTTTTAAAATTCTGTTTAAAATAAAAATTTTTTAAAAAGGAGATCAGTCAGGCATGGTGGGTCACACCTGTACTCCCAGTAGTCGGGGAGGTTGAGGCTGGAAGATTGAAAATTTGAGCC
This sequence comes from Chinchilla lanigera, assembly GCF_000276665.1. Taxonomy (NCBI): domain Eukaryota; kingdom Metazoa; phylum Chordata; class Mammalia; order Rodentia; family Chinchillidae; genus Chinchilla; species Chinchilla lanigera. The sequence goes on from NW_004955461.1 coordinate 14,314,385, forward strand.
CAGCATGGACAACTTAGTGCTTTAGTGAGACCTTGTCTCAAGATAAATAGTAAAAACTGGACTGCAGGTGTGGCTACAGATGTGTACTGAGGTTTGAACAGTTCTTAGTACCACCAAAAAGAAAAAAAACCCATGATATGTTAAATGCATTTATCAATTTTTTTTTTTTGTACCAGGAATTGAACTCAGGATCTTGAGCTTGCCAGGCAGGCACTTGTGCCACTGAGCTATATCCCGCCCCTGCATTTATCAATTTACCAAAATGAGCCTCACCATTCTACAGTATATAATGAACATGCATAAATAAGTGAATGAAGAAAAGAAGGAAGGAAAGAAATAAAGAAAAAGAAGGAAAAAGGACTGAGGACTTAGCTCAATAATATAACCCTTGCCTAGCATGCACAAGGTCCACACAAAAATTTTTTTTCCATCAAATTAGGAATTTGTTTCTCTATTCCTTAAAAGACACCATAAAGCTGAGTATAGTGACATACACCTGTAATCCCAGCACTTAGGATGCTGAGGCAAGAAGATTGCTGGGAGTTTGAGTCCAGCCTGGGTCACACAGTGAATTCAAGGCCAGCCTGAACTGCAAAGTGAGACTCTGTCTCAAACCACCACACTATAAAAGGAATAATTAAATTCTGAAACTGTGGTGGGTGTTTTGATTATGTCAAAATGAAAAAGAGCTGGGGATATAGCTTAGCAGCAGAAGCACCTGCCTGGCAAGTGCAAGGTCCTGAGTTCAATACTTGCCCCCCCCCAAAAAAAAAGATGAATCTTTCTCTCTTAGAGAATCATTCTGAAATATTTTTAAACACCAAGAAGATATGACGGCTTGGATTTGCTTCAAAATAAGAGAAGGTGCCCGTGAAAGGCCAGCAACGGACACATGGAGGCTCACTATACGGTTCTGTTTCTCTATGTATTCAAATTTTTTAATGTAAAAGTTGTAGGAAAAAGCATCATAAAAGAGGAGTTGGGTTGTGGCACATGTTTGTAATCCCAGCACTCTGGGAGGCTGAATAGAAGGACCCTAAGTTTGAGCCCAGTCTAGGCAATTTAGTGACTCAATGAGACCCTGTCTCAAAATAAAAAGTGAAAAAAGGACTGGGGATGTAGCTGAGTGCAAAGCCTCTGGGTTCAATTCCCAGTGGAGGAAAAAGGAATGAAGGGAGGGAGGAAAGGAGGGAGGGAGGGAGAGGGAGAAAGAGAGAAAGAGAGAGAGAGAGAAGGAGGGAGGGAGGGAAGGAGGGAGGGAGAAAGAAGAAAGAGGAAGAAAAGAAAAGAAAAGAAAGACAGACAGAGAAAGAAAGAAAGAAAGAAAGAAAGAAAGAAAGAAAGAAAGAAAGAAAGAAAAAAGAAAGAAAAAGAAAGAAAGAAAGAAAAAAAGAAAACAAAAAAGCTGGGCTGGGATGTAGTATGTAGTTCAGGAGGAAGGCCCAGGACTCAGTTCCCAGTACCTCCACCACACACACAAACAAGAGTGGAGAACAGCTGGGTGCAGTAGCTCACAGCTGTAATTCTAGCTACTTGGGGGGCTGAGGCATGAGAATGGAGAGTGTGAGGCCAGCCTGATATTGAGACCCAGTCTCAAAACAATAAAAGGGTTGGAGAGGTAGCTCAGCAGTAGGGCATCCCTCAGTTTGATCCTGGTGTTACATACACTCATACTTACACACGAGTGGAAAACAGCCACAGAGTGAGAAAATATTTATACCCTACACGCAGCCAATAATAAACAAGCACTCACCTGGAATATATAAGAAAATTTCACTTTTTTAAGGAAGAAAAATGAGAATCCAGTAGAAAAATGGGCCACGTGTTGTGGCTCATGCCTGTGATCCCAGCACTTGGGAGGCTGAGGCAGGAGGGTCGCTGAGCGTTGAAGACCTGTCTGAATTACATGGCAAGACCTTGTCTCAAAAAAAGAAAAATGGGCAAAACCTTTGAATAGACACTACACTTCAGGAAAAACCTGAAATGGTCATACACATGTGAAAAGGGTGGCAGGCTCATTAGTACCCAGGGAAATTGGTATTTTTATCACAGTCACAGGAGCCACCAGTTGTGGAGGGTGTCCACAGGTCAGATGTCCCCTCCTGATGCTGGACACCCTCCACAACTGGTGACTCCTGTGATTGATAAAAATACCAATTTCCCTGAGTACTAATGAGCCTGCCACCCTTTTCACATGTGTATGTGAATCAAGTGATCTTCCTGCTCGACCTCCTGTGTGTCTGGGACCACGGATATGTACCACCGTGCCTGGCGGCCCCGTTTTCAATTTGTAGCTACCCACTGTCTGGCACTTGTGACCCCAGCCCTAATGGGCAGAGACATTTACTGGGCTCTCATTGACAAGGGAAGAGTCCTGCTTGGTGGTTCTTGAAAAAGCAGGCTGCGAGTGATTCCTAGAGAGGGCAACCCCACAACCCAGCTGAACGTGCACTCTCTATTAGAAGATATGGTCAGTCACAATTAGTAAATGTCAGCATAGTGAGCTTTGCTGGCCTGTGCACCTGTTCTAGGCACCGCGCCAGTGTTTACTTATTCAGTCCTCAGTCTACAATTGGGAAACTAAGACAGGGGGACTATAGACGGATGCCGCACCCAGTAGCTAGGTCTCCATGTGTCACCAGCTACCTGCTGTAAGGTGGAGTGGGCCCGGCACAGTAATGCATGCTGTGGTTGGTCTCTGGGCTCCTGCTGACTCAGATCCACTAAATGCACTTGGCACCAGTAGTTTTGGAACACTTTTGTTCATAAACCCTCTATGAGCTAAAATATTTTTACCCCCTCACACATTAAGTTGACACCTAAAACATTACATAAGTTTAAATAGTTACAAAGAATATCACTTCTGGCATATTGTAAATATTGACACTGAAAAAGTAAAACTGTCATATCACTTTAAGCAGTGTAACCAGATGGACTATAAATACCACATCAATTTGATGTCCCACGGAATTCTTTCAAACAGCCCAGGGTCCACCTCTTCTTTAATGTGTGCAATACTTTATACTTGGGAAACCCATTTCAATTCTTCCACAAGTGTTTATCCTTGGGTAACAGTTTTACATCTGAAAATCTCATTGATTACGTAGTTCTCTATAGCAAAATGTATATATGAGGGCTGGGGACATAGCTTGGCAGAATGCCTGCCTAGTGTAAGCAATCTGGTTCAATCCCCAGGACTGCAAAAACAAACAACAATAGTTAGAATACATACATTGAAATCTCAGATTACTCTGACTTCTTCCAAGGCTCCAAGTGTTAGAAAAAATTCTTATTGCTTATCATACAAGTATCAGTACACAATCGATATATTACACATTTTGGGTAATAATGATTAGCCATAAAAAGTATGATTTTGTTGGAAACACATTTCTTTCTCCTTCCCCTTCCTTTCTATTTTGTAGTGCTGGGAGCCAACGCGAGCTTGTGGGGCATGTGCTCTACCACTGAGCGGTACCTGCAGCCCTGCGAGGACATCTTTTCGAGAAAGTAAAGGGCCAGCCTTTTTCTGTTAGGTCCCAGACCCAGAGAAGAACCAGCTGATACATGGCTGGGTAGGGACAGGGCTTTTTATAAATTCTGTCCCCATCTCCTACATCTGTGACAGTGGTGAGATGAAGTAGCAGGTAGAAATGCGACGAAAGTCCGTCACAGATGCTGCCGGATTCTCAGCTTTAGACCCACCCCCACAAATCATCTCCTACCAACAGTGGTGGGTAAGGATCTGTAGCTCACAGCCCAGCAGTCCCAGCTGTTTCCAGGATTTAGCTATTATAAACTGTGCTTCTGTAAACACGGGTGCTCCTATATCACTGTGGTATGATGCTTTTAATTCTTTTGGGAAGATCCCAAGAAGGAGAATAGCTGAGTCAAATGAAAACTCTAGTCCTTGTTTTTTGACGAATCTCCACACTGATTTCCACAGTGCTTCTACCAGTCTACACTCCCACCAACAATGGATAAGGGTTCCTTTTTCCCCACAGCCCCTGGTTAATTTCTTGATAATAGCCATTCTTTCTGGAGTGAGATGGAATCTCAGTATTATTCTAATTTGCATCTCTCAAATGGCCAATAATGTTGAACATTTTTTCATATATTTATTTGCTACTTGTACTTATTCATCTGAGTACTGTATATTCATCTCTGATGCCCATTTTTGGATTGGGATTTGAAATTGGGTGGGGTCTGATTTTTTTAAGATTAAAACTGGGTCCTTGTTTATCAGCATGCACTAAGTCTTTGCCTACAGCAATGTCTTCAAGAGTTCTACCTACTCTTTCTTCCAGGAGATTTAGTATTTCTGTTTTAGGGGTTTTTTTTGTTGTTGTTTTGTTTTTGCTTTTGTACTAGGACTTGAACTCAAGACCTCCCACCTGCTAGGCAGGCACTGTGCCACTGAGCTATGTACTCAGCCGCTCTGTTTTAATATTTAGATCTTTGATCCATTTTGATTTTAGTTTAGTGTATGGTGATAGACATGGATCCAGTTTTGTGGAAAGCCAGTTTTTCCAGCAACATTTATTAAAGAGGCTGTCTTTCTTCCAGTGAATGTGTTTTTCCAGCAACATTTATTAAAGAGGCTGCCCTTCTTCCAGTGAATGTGTTTGGCTCCTATATCAAAGATAAAATGGCTAAGTGTGTTTGGAGTTGTTTCTGCCTCTTTTAATCTGTTCCATTGATCCCCAGGTCTGTTTTTGACAGTACCATGCTGTGTTTATCACAGTAGCTTTGTAATATAATTTCAAGTCAGGGCTTGTGATGCCCCCTGCCTTGCCTTTGTTCTCCAGAATTGTTTTTGCTATTATAGGACTCTTCTTCTTCCAAATGAATTTTAAGAGTATTTTCTCTAATTCTGTGAGATATGCTGTTGGAATTTTGATGGGGATTGCATTAAATCTGTGTAACAGTTTTGGAAGTATGGCAATTTTCACTATATTGGTTTTTCCTAACCAAGAACAGGGGATATCTTTCCATTTTCTAATATCCACTTCAATCTCTTTTTTCAGAGTACTTTAGTTTTCTTTTTTTTTATTTTTTTTTATTTTAAAGAATAAAAGAAGGATAACATAATAATAGGGGGGACTTAGCAAATTACAGACAAAATGGTAGGAAATTATCAATGGTTATCGTTTTACATATTATTATCTACAAAATAGTTTCTCAGGAAAACAAATAGACAAATAAAAGTGAGTTAGAGACAAAAGAGGT
>NW_004955461.1:14321324-14324834 GCF_000276665.1 Chinchilla lanigera
GTATAGAAGACTATTGATTTTTGAGGGTTGACTTTGTATCCAGTTATGCTACCAAATGTGGTTATTATTATTATTATTATTAGTAGTAGTAGTAGTAGTAGTACTGGGAATCAAACTCATGACCTCAGGCTTGCTGGGCAGGTGATGTGCCACTGAGCTACATCCCTGGCCCTAAATTTGGTTATTAAATCTAGAAGTCTTTTGGTGGAGTTTTTTGTGTCTTCTATGTAGAGTATCATGTCATCTTCAAATAATGATAATTTAACTTCTTCCTTTCCTATTGTTATTCATTTGATTTCTTTCTCTTGTCTAGTTGCTCTGGTTAGTGTTTCCAGAACTATATTGAATAGGAGTGGTGACAGTAGAAATCCTTGTCTTGTTCCCGATTTTAGAGAGAAAGATTTCAGTTTTTGTCCAATTGGCATGATGTTAGCTATTGGTTTGTCACAGATGGCTTTTATCGGGTTGAGATAAAGACCTTCTATTCCAATTTTCTGTAGGGTTTTTATCATAAATGGTTTTTGTCCTTGGCTTTGTTAATATGGTGCATTACATTCATTGATTTGTGTATGTTGAACCATCCCTGCATTCCTGGGATGAATCCCACTTGGTCATGGTGTATAATTTTCTTGATGATTTGCTGCACTGTTTTCCAGTATTTATGGAGGATTTTTTTCATCTATGTTTATTAGGGAAACTGACCCATAGTTCTCTTTTTTGGGTGGACCCTGCTCTAGTTTTGGCATCAGGGTAATCTTGCTTCCAGGAATGAGTTTGGGGATATTGCTTCCCTTTCAATTTCATTAAAGAATCTGAGAAGTAGCAGCATTAGATCTTCTCTAAATTTCTTGTATAATTCAGCAGGAAATCTGGCAGGACCTGGACTTTTTTTTTTTGGTTGGTAAGTTTTTAATTACATCTTCAATTGCATTGACTGATATTGGTTTATTTAGAATGTGTGTGTGTGTGTGTGTGTGTGTGTGTGTGTGTGTGTGTGTTACTAGGACTTGAACTCTGGGCCTTGTGCATGTAGGCAAGCACTCTACCACTGAACTATATCCCCAGCCCTAGAATTTTTATATCTTCTTGATACAGCTTTGGTAATTCATGTGTCTAGAAGTCTTTCCATTTCTTCTGCATTTTCCATCTTATTAGAATACAGTTCTTGAAATAAGTATAGGTGATCTACTGGATTTCTTCAGGATCCATTGTGATTTCACCCTTTTCATTCCTAATTGCATGGACTTGAGTCTTTTCCTTCTTTTTTTGGATAAGTTTGGCTAAGGGTTTGTCAATTTAATTTAATCTTTCAAAGAATCAATTGTTTGATTTATTGATTCTATTGTTTTCTTAGTCTCCATTTCATTAATTTTTGTTCCGATTTTTATAATTTCCTCCCTCATACAAGCTTTGGGCTTGACTTGCTCTTCTTTTTCTAGAAGCTTGAGGTTCAACATTAAGTTGCTTATTTCAGTGTGTTCTATTTTTTGGATATGCAAATTCACTGCTATAAATTTCCCTCCTAAGACTGCTTTCATTGTGTCCCATAAATTCCAGTATATTGTATTGGCATTATCATTTAATTGTACAAGCTGTCTAATTTCTTCTTTAATTTCATCTGTGACCCAGTGGTTGTTCAGGAGGGTGCTATTTAATTTCCATGTATTTATGAAGTTTTTGTGTTTTCTTTTGACATTGATTTCCAATTTCATTGCACTATGGTCTGATAATATGCATGGGATAATTTCAGTTCTTTTGCATTTGCTTAGGCATGTTCTGTGAACTAGTATGTGGTCTACTTTGGAGAACATCCCATGTGCAGCTGAGAAGAGTGTATATTCTGATGCTGTGGGGTGGAACACACTGTAGACATGTACTGAGTCCATTTGTTCAAAAGTTCAATTCAGTTCTGATATTTCCTTATTGATTTTTTGTGTAGTTGATCTGTTTGTGACAGTGGAGTATTGAGGTTCCCTATTCTAATTGTTAGTGCTTATTTGATTTTTCATGTCCATTGATTTTTTTTTTTTTTTTTTTTTTTTGAGAAAGGGTCTCACTGTGCAGTTCAGGCTGGCCTTGACATCACTTTGTAGCCCAGGCTGGTCTCGAACTTGCAATGACCCTCCTGCTTCAGCCTCCTGAGTGTTAGGATTACAGGCATGTGCCACCACGCCCAGCTGATGTTTGTTTTATATAGTTGGGTTCACTGGTATTTAGTGCATATATATTTAATGATAGCTATCTCTTCATCTTGGATTGTTTTCTTTGGAACTACATAGTGACCGTCTTTGTCTTCCTTAATCAATCCTGGCTTGAAATTTACCATCTATGAATAGAATATCTACCCCTTCTTTTTTCCATCACATGGAGTATTGTTCTCCATTGTTTGACTTTCAGTCTATGAATTTCTTTTTTATTTAAATGTGTTTCTTGTGTGCAGCATATTCTTGCTTCTTGCCCTATTCTGCCAGTCTGTTTCTTTTGATTGGTGAATTTTGAAACTATTGATATTAATGATTATAACTGAAATGAATTATTTTTATATAGTTATTTTCTATTGTTGGCTCCCTTATATCCCCCTCTGTTTAATTTCTTGCCTTCCTTGGTGGAGTCATTCTGTTGGAGTTCATGGAGTTATGATCCTTGTTATTGCTTTCCAGAATATCCTTCAGAACATTTTGGAGTGCTAGTTTGGTGTTCATGAATTTCCTCAGCGGTTCTTTGTCATGGAAGTATCTTATTTCTCCATCAGTTTTGAAAGATAGTTTTGCAGGGTACATCAATCTGGGTTGGAGATTGTTTTCTTTTAGGGTTAGAATTACTTCACTCCAAAGTCTCCTTGATTGAGGGTTTGTGTTGAGAAGTCAGCTGTGGTTCTGATGGGTTTTCCTTTACAGGTGACTTGTTTCTTCTCTCTAACAGCTTTTAATATTCTGTTCTTGTGTTGAATTTTTGGAATTTTGAGTAGTGTACCTTGGTGTAGTTTTATTTTTTATCATGGCTAATTGGAGTTCTGTATACCTCAGTTTTCTGTACGTCAAATTCTTTTTCCCTGCCTGGAAATTTTTCTGCCATGACTTCTATGAACAGGTTTTTTATGTCATTTGTGCTACCTCCTGCTTTTTCTTTGACTTCAGTCAATCTTATGTTGCTCTTCTTTGTATTATCTAGCAGCACCTGGATTGATTTCTCATGGTCCCTTACTATTTTTAAGAAATCTTGCTTTTTATGATGACTAACAGAAATCCTGTCTTCTATATCTGAAATTCTGTCCTCAGATTGGCTCATTCTGCTGCATATTACTTTCAATGGAATTTTTAATCTCCTGGATATCTTTTTGAATCTACTTCATGTATTCCATTTCTTTCCTATATTGGGTATTCATGGTTTCCATCATTTTCCTAAGCTCCTTTATTTTTTATTTGTATCTGTTCTAGAGTCACTAAGCATGTCTTTCATTATGGTCACCATCTCTGGTTATCTGAGAAATTATTTCTTTTTTTATTTTTT
>NW_004955461.1:14324934-14327721 GCF_000276665.1 Chinchilla lanigera
TTTTGGTTTTTCTCCGGTACCGGGAACCGAACTCACGACCTTGCGCTTGCCAGGCAGGCGCTTTTGCCGCTGAGCTAAATCCCCAGCCCCCTGAGAAATTATTTCTGATTTGATTTTTTCTAGAGCCTCATACATCTGCTTTGTTACTTCTGCTGTTATCACTTGAGAGTCCATATAGGTGGCTTTCAGATTGTTCCATCTCATTGCCCCCTGGGCATGCCTTTGGTGAGTTTGAAGTCTTGGGTTGCGTCTTGTTTCAGTATCTTCTCAATTTCTATTTTTTAAAAATTTAATTCCTGGGTTGATGTTTGTCAGTTGCCTATGGTAAGTAACTTTATTGCTCATATTTAGAACCCCTAGTAAGTGACTATTCCTCAGAGACTAGAAGTGACTACTTCTTCCAGGTGTAGCTGGCTTTTGAGTTTTGATCCTACCTCTTCAGTTTATTGGGAATGGGAAGTGGCTGCCTACTTGGCCCAGCTCCTGGCTCTTTGGCACTGGCCTATAGTTTTTTTTATGACTCTTAGGCAATCTCAGTCTTGGCATAGCAGGAAGAACAACTGATTAGAACAATTATGTCACCTTGGCTAAAGTGGTACAATCAGCAATAACAATAGCATCAAACACAGCCCAGAAAATGACAAACTAAAGTAACTATTAATATAATTTGCCAGCTTTAACCATATGAACTAGATTTGTGGTTATATAACAAAATATAAAATGAAGCAGAAAGCCAGGTGTAGTAGTGCGTACCTGTAATCTCAGCACTGGAGAGGCTGAGGCAGGAGGATTACCATGAGCTTGAGGCTGACCTAAGCTACATAATGAATTCAAGGCTAGCCTGAACTACATAGCAAGACCTTGTCTCCAAAAAACAAAAATCATAAAATGAACCAGAAAATTGTATGCAGTAAATATTCCCTCAACATGGCTATTTTACCTTGATGGGAGAAAACTTAAAAGAGGTTAGGGGAAAAAAGAAAGAAATAGAAGAAGAGGAAGAGCTTAGAAGCAAGGCTGAAGGACAAAGGAAGAGCACACAACGTTTGGGAAACTGGTAAGTAAGACAGGAGAGAAAAAGAGAAGGAAGAAATAAAAAGAACAAGACAAAAACAGCAACAGAACTAGAAACCATGTTCATACCCATATAAAAACAAGGACAAGCAATGAAGAAAAAACAAACAAGAGAGTGAGACGGGAAAAAAAAATAAGAAAATAAAAAAGATGTGTTTCTGCCATCACTGGTAGACTGTGTAGGCAGAAAGAATCCGGATCTGAGTTGATTAATCCCAGCAAGCCAGCTGTAGCTTTACATCAGGATATTGGATAATCCCAGTGAGGCTGTACTTCTAGTTCCACTGAAGTTCAGGCTGGTTTCTGGCTGTTAGGCTGGAACCAGATCTGCTCAGCCTGCAGCAGTCCATGTGGCTCCTACTGGCTTGAACTCGGCTCCCTGACCCCGTCACTGGGAGCCACTAGATAGAGCCACAGCTGTTCTGAGTCCTGAGCCCAGTTGACTCCTTTCCAAGATGGCTACTGGCCAATGGCCCTATCCTGGGATGTCTAAACCCAAATAACTCACCAGCTACTGCAGTCTGCTGTGTGCACTGCTCTCTGTGGAGGCCTCTGGGGTTCCCAGTAGTCACCATGTGTCTGAAGTTTCGAGCCGCCCCTCCTACACAGTGAGTCAGGGTTAACGGAGAAAGTGTTGCTTGCCACCTCCTCCCCCTTCATTTAAATCTCTCCCTTTGCTCTGTATGCAGACTTCAATTCTCACTCTGATCCTTTCTGGGTTCTGGGGACCCACTTCCCTCCTTCTTTTTTTCCTCATGTTGCTATAGTCCAGTGTCTGGACACCAAATCTCAGAGAGGCTCTTTCTCTGCTGCTCTCGAGTCTGCCACCTTCCTGGAAGACTTGCTGTGTTTTAAGACAGGGTCTTGCTATGCAGTTCAGGCTGCTCTTGAACTATATAGCCCAGGCTGGCCTCAAACTGGTGGTAATCTTCCTGCTCCAGCCCTGAGTAATGGGACTACCAAGCCCAGCAATGTTTTCACCAAATAGTGCTAGAATAATTAAATATTCATATGGAAAACAATGAACTTCAACATCTATCTTACTTTCTTCACACAAATTATTTGAAGATAAATCATAGACTTAAACATAAAATTTATAATATAAAGCTTTTAGCTGTGAGTGGTGGTGCATACGTGTAATCCCTAGCTACTTGGAAAGCTGAGGTAGGAGGATTACAAGTTCAAACTCAGCCTGGGCGATTTAGCAAGATCTTGTGTCAAAATAAAAAGAGCTGGGAATGTAGCTCAGTGGTAGGTGCCCACTTCTAGGCTCAATCCCCAGTACTGAAAGAAAAAACTGTAAAATGGGCATTCTTAAAAGTAAGAACTACTAGTCATCAAGCAATACACCTGCAAAATATGAAGATAAGTGATAGACTGAGAAAAAATACTCGTGATACATATAGTGGGCAAAGGACCTGTATCCAGAATATATAAAGTACTACTACAAATCAATAATAAAATGTAAATAACTCAATTTTTAAAAATAGTCAAAAGGCCAAACATGGTGGTGCACACCTGCAATGACAGCACTCAGGGGGCTGAAGCAGGAGGATTGCTGCAAGTTCGAGGCCAGCCTGCATTACATGGTGAGACCCTGTCTCAAAAAAACAAAAACAAAAACAAAAAAATAGGCAAAAGACTTGAATAGACATTTCTCTCTGTCTCTCTGTCTCTCTGTCTCTCTCTCTCTGTCTCTCTCTCTGTCTCTCT
>NW_004955461.1:14327821-14491617 GCF_000276665.1 Chinchilla lanigera
CACACACACACACACACACACACACACACACAATGGCCAATAAGCACAGGTAAAGGCACTCAACATTGTTAATCACCAGGGAAAAGCAAATTAAAACCACAATGAAATAACCACTTCACAACCATTTTAGAGTGGCTAGTAAAAACAAGACAATACCAGTTCCCAAGAGGCTATATGGCACATGAGATGCTCAGACATTGCTAATGGGAATAAAAAGTTCGACTTCCTTACTCTTGAGAAAGCTGTCAGTTTCTAACAAAAGTAAGAAACTGGGGCTGGGGATTTAGCTCAGCGGCAAAGCACCTGCCTGGCAAGCGCAAGGTCGTGAGTTCAGTTCCCGGTACCGGAGAAAAACCAAAAAACCAAAAAAAAAAAAAAAAAAGAAACAAAAGTAAGAAACTATGGCCCAATGATTCCATTCCAGTGATGTACTAAACAGAACTGAACACATACATTGCCAGAGCCTTGTGCCCAGATGTTTATGGCCTCTCTGCTCACTAAGCCTCAAGATGGAAACTATCCTGATAGATGTCTATCAACAAGAGAAAGGAGATAATGAATTATAGTGTATACATACACAGGGATATCAGTCAGCAATTTTAAAAAAATGATACACCCTCCAGGAGTGGAGTTGCATACCTATTAATCCCAGCACTTGAAAGACTGAGGCAGAAGGATAGCTGTGAGTTCAAGGCCAACCTGTACTACATAGTGAGTTTAAGGCCAGCCTGAATTACCAAGCAAGACTTTGTCTCAAAAAAAAAAAAGATAAACACAGCAACATGGATGCATCTCAGAAACATTAAGTGGAAGGAACCAGATACAGAAAGTGCACATGCTATGCTTTAATTGGTATGAATTTGAGAATAGGCCCATACTAATCAGTAATGATAGCAATCAGAACAGTGTTTGCCTATGGGGGTGGCAACTTCTGGGCAGATGGAAATGTACTGTGTCTCAGTTTGAGTGATGGTTATGCAGGTTAAATTGTTAAAATTTTCCTGAGCTGTGCATTTCACTATATGAACATTTGCTTCCACCTTGAAACTGACTCTTCCAAAGCTGGGGATACCTACCCTCATTTAGAGGCATTGAATTTAACCCAGAATACTGGAGGTCTGGAGATATAAAAATAATACATTTATACCTTTGCCAATAAAATAATTTTTAACAATTATTACTTCCTTAAACACATTTTGGTCAAACTCTTAGAGTTGTGGCTTTAGTTCATTCAGTTTATGCAAAATCATGGACTACAGTGTGATTTGCAGAGCCAGCTCTTGTTACAGCAGTCACCTAAGAAGACTCCAAGTTTCAATTCAAATAAGGTGCTATTATACATTTCTAGGAATATTATAGAATCTACTTAGAGATAAACTAAGGAAACTATTTTGTAAGAATTCTGAGCTGGGTATGGTGGTGCAAGCCTACAATCTCAGCACTTGGAAGGCTGAGGCAGGAGGATCACTGGGAGTTTGAGGCCTGGAGTACATAGCCAGACCCTGTCTCAAAAAAGAAACATAAGCCAAACAATTCTAAAAGCAGTCAAGATTAAAATGATAAAGATGTGATAAATGTATCTATTTTATATGTTACAAGAAGAAAAATTCATACAGTCTGACAGCTTATAATGATACAGTGTAATGTGTACCTGGTGTAACAAGTTGCTTATGAATTAAGTGTGAGGGAAGGCATGACAGTCATTTGGTAAATGTGTGCATGTATATATGATAGGTATTTTTGGCGTTGGAGATTTATTAAATAAGAAGCAAGTACAACAATCACAGAACACTTCATTTTGTAAACATCCCACTCAGAATTTCTTAGGGATTTAGAGAGAAAGAAAGGTATATGCTGCTCCGAACAATTGCTCTGGTTGCTCACCTGTCAATTTTACCTTTTGTTCTTAAGGACAAAAAATAATAAGCATGGAGTAAGATGGAATAAGATGAGAATTGACCAGCCTGAACTACTCAGTAAGACCCTGTCTCAAAAAACAAAACAAGATGAGGATTGACCCAAATTAGAACAGTTCTTAAAATTATTTAATAAAACCATTCATTACTTAATGCCTACCCAGTACAAAAGAGATGGTTGGCCTGAGCTTTCACTGGGTTTTAGCCCATGGTATTAAAAAACGTGATGGTTCCAGAACACACTCCAGCATGGTGGTGCATACCTATAATCCCAGCACTGGGGAGGCTGAGGCAGGAGGATCACCACAAGTTTGAGGCCAGCCTGGGCTACATAGTGAATTTAAGGCCAGCCTGAACTACACAGAGAGACCCTGTGTCAAAAAAACCAGAAAACACTCCAGTTCCATTTCAGTTACTGTCATTAATGTCACTTTTTGGCTCTTTCAAGGTGCTTTCTCTTTCCATCTAATGTCATGCCAACTGGGATGAGGACCGAGGTAGAATGAATTGCCTAGTACATAGAAAAGGCTAGTTTAGCACTTGGTGTTTCTTATCCATGTGTTGGCTTTGTTCCCAGGCCCCTCCAGGCTGCTGATCATTGGTGGGAGTGGTTTTCTTTCCCTGGCTGAGTTTTTAAATGTGGACATCCAGCAGGGTGACACTATTAGACTTAACACAATAGAATGTGGGCCTGAGTTAGTGACCTGAGGGAGGATTTAAGCAATGGAGTATTGTCCGAGGTTATATGCAGTGGGCAGTGGGGGTAGTATTGTGATTGGGTGTCCTAAGGATCTTACAGGAGGGGAGGCCTGGGTGAGGCTGTGCTGGGATCACTGGCTGTCACTCATCCTAGCCAGGTTGGCTATTCACCAGCACCTGCCAGGATTTGCAAATACGTGGTCTGAATGCCCACTAGGTTCCTGAGAGAAGCCTTGAATCATCTCTTGTCTCGTGTCAGGCATAGGCTTTTTGTTGTTGTCTTATTTTGAGACAGGGGCTCACTATGTAGCCCAGGCTGGCCTTGAACTCACTATGTAGCCCATGCTGGCTTCAAACTCATGGCAATTCTCTGGCCTCGGCCTCATAAGGGTTGGGATTACAGGTGTGCACCTGGCACCAAGCATGGTCTTAAAGGCACACCTCATGCCCTCTTGGGGGTCACCTAGCTGGCACTGGTATTCTTGTGCAGGCTTTATGCTCTTCCTCTAGGGAAGGAGCCCACCGCAGACAGCAGCTCTCAAATCTGTGTAAAAATTTGGTTGTTCATTTAAAAGTGAAATAGAATTTGGAGCCAGGCATGGCAGTGTACACTTGTAATCCCAGAACTCAGGAGGCTGAGGCAGAAGGATCACCAAAAGTTTGGGGTCAGCTTAGACCTCAACACCATCTCAAACAAACATAGAATTCAGTCACAGCAAGTTGTCATGGCATATTGTATGCCTCTGCTCTGTCCTCATGAAAATGGTACCTATTGCAGTGTTGTGTCTACAGATAGCAGATTATACCTGTTCATCTGGAGGATTCACCCGGGCTCATCCTTCCTTACCACTGGGCAGTGAAGAAAATAGAAAATCATAAACCAGATTTTCACACAGAACTTCTACACTTTCTTTTTTTGCCCCTGTAACTGGCTGTTCTGATTCTAGAAAGTGAACCAGAACTGACCGTGATGAGAGCCTTGTAGAAATTTTACCTTATGGATGAGTCCGGGTCTTACAGGCACTGGACATATTACAAATTTCATGGCTTGCAGAGGTTTTTATTTTGTATCTTTTGACACGAATAATGATTGGTTTTTCTTCTTAACCTACAATATTCCTAAACTATTAACTTCAGTCTTGGACTAAGTTGCAATAATTAATAAGGAATCCGCTTGAAAACTTCTCAAATTAAAATTCACATAAAATCCTATGTGTAGGCCAAGTGGTGCATGCCTGTAATCCCAGCACTCTGGAGGCTGAGGCAGGAGGATCTTTGTGATCTTGAGATCAGCCTGTGTTACAAAGTGAGCTCAAGGCTAACCTGAACTGCATAGCAAAACCCTGTCTCAAAAAAACAAAACAAAAAAAGCCTACGTGTTTTTTTCTTTGCAATTCATTTGTTGTTCAAGACACTGAAATTAGTATAGTAAAATCAACCAGTTAGAAACAGTGCTTCATATTATGCATGGCTGGTCGCTTTTTTAAAAAAAGCCAAAGCTTAGGCAATACTGCCACATAGGCACCATTTGGTGTAACTACATTTGTGTGTGCAAACGACACGGCGATTCATGTGGGAAGCAGCCAGTGGAGAGGCCCAAGGGGAAGGCTGTCACGCAGGGAGCTCAAGACCCCTTTGCTCTCTGCACATTCTGCACAGAAATCAGGCTTTTCCTCCTCCAGTGATAAGCGCTCCTGATTCTCCAGTTGGTTAATCTTTCTGAGGATCTTTGTGAAGATCCCACATGAAGTCCTTTGTGGCAGGGTTCACAGGCATGCTCAAACCCCGGGCAGCAATGGTTCCTTGCCTGAGGAGAAGCCATGACCTCTGGGCCATCTTTCATGATGCCAGAATCCATGCAACTGTTGTGCACTTGGATGGACAAAGCCCCAGACAAGGCCATGTCTTCTTCCTAGGTGCTTCTGCAGTCTCTAACTGCAGGCTGGGGCCCCTCCACGTGCTACCCTTCTTGAGGAATGGGACCCAAAGAATGATCAAATTGCAGCTTGTTGGTTTCATGCTCCAACAATGGGGCTGGTCAGGGTGCATCTACACCTACCTGTCCACCCAGTCATGGCACAACTAGAGACATCACCAGGCTGCTGTTGGACTGTTGGCCCCTGGGAGATGGGCATCAATTAGCAATAATTGTGCCTTGGATAACCTCACTGGCTACCATACTGTCACTGCAAAAAGCTTAGGGAGACGGGCATCAGCATATGTTACAAAACGCTGATGAGAAACTTGTATGGAAGTGAATGTAGTAAGCCTAGTGTGTTACCTGGTTAATAATTTCCATTAGTTACTATGGGCTGATTGGATCTGCAATCTCCCGAACAACTGTAAGGCAAAGGTTAAATAAAAAGAGGCAAATGGAATGATTTCAGGGCTCCAGGAGGATCAAAACCCTCTCACAGAATTTGAGATTCTCTTGGGGTTAAGACCAAGACCTTCACTGGGTCACCTATATTTATTTGGCTATCAGAAGGGAGGGGAGTACTCAAGAAAGGCAGAATTACTCAAGGACTTCTTCAAGTAAGGTATTAAATTAATCCTTAATAAGGATTAAATTAACCCACCCAGGAAGGAGATGCCTGAGGCTATAGTCTTTTATCTAGTTGAGACTGGATCCAGTTGTCCTTGGCTGTGATCTTGTCTTATCCATTCAGGCTTTCAGGCTTCATCTGCCATTACAGGTTTTAGTAGGGATTAGTGACTCACAGAGGTTCACTTACTATGGGTCCACGGCCCACTTCCAGGCAAGCGCCTACTCTTTGGACAGATTCACAAGTAAACATAAAAAGCCAACTGGTTAATTTAAGTCCTGCTCAGGGCTGCTTTGTAGTGGTCTCCATCAGTGTGTGTTGTTCCCTGCTGCAATGGGCATGACCCAGGAAACCCGTGAAGCCAGGCACATAAGAAAGCCTGGACTACCAGATCCATTTAAACTGTTGTAACAAATGTGCCACTGTAGTCATGAGCACAGATGGGGACCTGCCTTTCTTCAAAGCCCTACTTTCATGACTGAGAATAAAGAGCTCAGTGAGATCCCAACACAGGCACTCTCTTCAGTCTTCCCAAGAGCTAAGCTGTTCAGGGTTCACCCTGAACTGACAATGAGGAAACACCAGGCAAACACAAATAGGGCCATTTTATGGTACTGGCATGTGTTCTTAACAACGTAGAATCATTAGACATGGTGGTGCACATCTGTAGTCCCGGCACTTCAGGAGTCTGAGGCAGGAAGATCCTAAGCGGGAGCTGGGGAACTTAGTGAAAGTCTCAAAAAAAAAAAAAAAAAAAAAGGCCCCAAAATATAGTATCATAAAAGATAAAAGGAGCCCAATAAACTGTTTCTGGTTAGAGAAGTCTGCAGAGTAGCATGTGGTGGTAAATGTTTAACAGCTTCACAGGGAGAAAGTCCTGATGTGTAGCACCTGCCAATCCCCATCATAAAAGCTCCCTTTATAGCCTATTTCCAGCTGCCCATGTAATTTCATGGGATGCAGAGTTGGGAAGAAATAAGCAGCAGACACCACCACATAATACTGCCGCCACCACCACAATACTGCTGGGTTATGCCACTGGCATAATCTGGAGACCACAGATAATAGCAAAATAGCTGGGAAATGCTGTATTTATCATCTTTGCTTAAAATATAAGCAATTGTAAGTTTACAACTAAATGCAGTGTGGGGTTGTGGACTGGATTTGGATTTGGGGGAAATGTTATAAAGGACATTATGGATGAGCTGTGTGTAAGATAAGATTAAACTTTATGAGTGGGATTCTCAGGCTATGTTTATGTAAGTAAATGTCTTTGCTCTTAGGAGATGCATTCTAAAGTATGTGCAGGTTGTGCTAGTCTCCTAGGACTGCCAAAACAAAGAATCACGAACTGGGTGGCTGAATACAACACAAATCTATTCTCATGATTCTGGAGGCCAGAAGTCTAAAGTGAAGGCATCTGAAATGTGCCTGTGGGCTCAGGGAGAGACCTGCACAGCGCCTCTTCAGCTCCTGGTGGCGAGTGGTGATCCTGTGTTTCTTGGCTTGTAGATCTACCAACTCAGTCTCTGCCTCCATCACACGGTTATCTCCCTGTGCATCAGAATTCCCTCTGCCTTACAAGGACACCAGTCATTGGATTAGGGCCCACCCTAATCCAATATATATGACCTCATCTTAACATGATGACATCTACAAAGACCCTATTTCCAACTAAGGTCATACACATGCATTCTGGGGGTGTGAGCTTTTACAGTGGCGGGGGAGGGGGGAGTCACTGTTCAACCCAGCATACAGGTTAAGGAGTGCATCTGTAATGTTCTTAAACAGTTTGGTGATGTCTTCTCCAATCACAATGGAATGAAGCCAGAAATTAGTAACAGAAAGGTAACAGGGAGGTCTCCAAATACTCGGAAATGAAATAACTTGTGTTTCTAAATAATCCATACATCAAAAAGGAAGTCTCATGGAAAACAGAACCAAATGATTGAAAATATAACATAAGATAGAATTTTCAACATAGCTAAAGCAATGTTGTGAAGGAATTTATAACATTACATACATTAAAAAAATACGTCTCAAATTAATGTAATTTCCCATCTCTAGAATGCAGGACAGTGAGTGCACCTCAGTGGCAGAGCACGTGCTTACACGTGATGCTGTGGGTTCAAGCCCTAGACACATACACACACACTAGAAAAAGAAGACATAAACCCAAAGGAAGTGGAGGGGAGAAAATAATAAAAAAAAAAAATCAATGAAGAAAGAAGTTTCTGAATAGGGTCTCAAAACGGGTCGATGTAGTTTAGGCTGTAGCCCAGGCTGGCCTGGAACTCACAGTAATCCTCTTGCCTCAGCCTCCCATGTGTGGGGATTACAAGCGTGCCTGGTTAAGTCAATGAAATTGAAAACAGAAGAAGGAACAATAGAAGAATTAATGAAACAAAGCTTCTTTGAAAAGACAAACAAAAGAGTAAGACATAACCATCAGGAATGAAGAATAAAACTTTAGGAGTTAAATGAAGCATCACTATAAATCCTGCAGACAGCATACAGAAAACCATGAACAGTTCCATGTTTGACCACATAGACAAATGGAAAAACTCTTCAGAAAAAAAAAAAAAATCTGATCATTCAATGTGAAATAATTTGAAGGGGAGGAAGAAGGAGGAAAGGGACTTACACAAAAAAAGAAGACATGTATATATACCAACTCCCCATGAGGAATAAGATCGTTACGTACTACAAATGTGTACTAATGAAAAAGTGAAGAGCAATGGTACTTACCTCTCAAAACAGCTATTAGTATTACATCAGAATATGTAAAAACAAGCACACAATAAAGTCTTTAGAAAAATGAATTTCAGTATCTCTTCACATGTCAATAGTGGGCTCATAATTTAACACATCACTGCTGGCTTGAACCACCTATGGCACATACATGACTGTCCATTGGAGGGCTTTTTATTAATAAAAAGACCAATAAAAGCGATTAGATTCATTTGTACCACCGGTGGTGGTTCAAGTCACCTGGCAGTGAGACATACAAATTACAGCATTTGTATGTCTATTATGAATGTGTTAAAACTGTCCTTGGGGCTGGGGATTTAGCTCAGTGGCACAGTGCCTGCCTGGCAAACGCAAGGTTGTGAGTTTGATTCCTGGTACTGGAAGAAAAACAAAAAAACAAAAATAAAACAAAACTGTCCTTCCTTTTGCCCTCAATCTCAGGCCCAGGTGGGATCACTGGAGAATGCTACCAGACATGTAACACTGATTTTACACAACTGTTCCCAGACAATAGTAGAGGAGGGAACTCTTCCCAATTGTTTTCATGACGCCCAGATTAATTTGATACTCAAACCAGAACTAAACATGGTAACTGCAGAACAGTATCACTCATAAAGACAGATATAAAAATCCTTGCAATAGCAGGAGCCAGTCTGAGACCAGCCCCAAGCAACTTACTGAGACCGTCTCAAAATTAAAAGGGGGAGGCTGGAGAGCTCAGTGCAAAGGCCTTGGGTTCAATCCCTAGTACCACAGAAACAGACAAAAACCAATCTGCAGCTAACATACACAGCTGGCAAAAAAAGAAATGCTTTCTTGTGAGGATCAGAAACAAAACAATGACCGGATGTGGTGGGGCATGCCTGTAATCCCAGCACTTGGGAGCCTGAGGCAGAAGGATCACTATGAATTTGGAGGCCACCCTGAACTGCATAGAAAGACCCTGTCTCAAAAAAAAAATCTGGGCATGGTGGTGCACACCTGTAATCCCAACACTCAGGAGGCTGAGGCAGGAGGATCACTGCGAGTTCGAGACCAGGCTGGGCTACAAAGTGAGCTCAAGGCCAGCCTGAACTTCATTGCAAGACCCTGTCTCAAAAGACAAAAAAAGAGAAACAATGCTCAGTATCACTGTATGCTGAGAAAACTTACAATGCAACTGCACACATGTCCATTAAAAAGTCTAAACCCAAGTAGCACTGAGAATGTGGAGCAAGCAGAGTACTGATACATCAAGATGGTATAACCCCACTGGAAAGCCGTTTGGCAGTTCATTCCCCCCAGAACTGGGGAGTCGTTTGAAGTAGGCATTCTACCACTGAGCTATTTCTCAGCCCTTTCAAAAGTTTGAGACCGGGTCTCAGTAAGTTGCCCAGCCTGTTCATGAATTTGTGATCTTCCTTTTAATAAACATGTTGTCTGTTCCAGAATTGCACTTGTTCATGAGAAATGGAAACATGTATGTTTGTACACACACATCCATGGTAGTTTTACTCATCAACTGAAAACTACACGCCCCACTCAGCAATAGTTACATAGTTCCACTGCTTTTGCACATAGTATTTATTTCAGCCAGGTGTGGTGGTGCACACCTGTAATCCCAGCACTTGCGAGGCTGAGGCAGCAGGATAGCTGTGAGTTTGAGGCTAGTGTGGGTTACATAAAGGAGATCAAGGTCAGTCTGCATGACCCTGCCTTAAAAAAACAAAAAACAAAAAACATCTATTTCCCTGAGTACATTCCTTCTAACCCTCCCCTGGGGTCTCTGTTCTAGGGCCTTCTCCCTGCCAGTCTCAGGACTGTGGATCCAAGTTCCATTCACTCCTGGCTCTATGGATCACAGATTCTAGCCAAACTGGTAATTCCTGTAACAAGTGACTGGTGTACAAACAGCTTCCTGGAGTCTGGATGGACGGTTAAAATACCAAGACCACAAAGGCAACTGGCCAAAGGCCAGGCACCCTGAGCTCTGGATCTCGTGAGTAAAGACAGAACAGAAAAGGTGACTCAGGTTGGGCCATCATCAGTGGGAGAGCCCTCTATGTGCGTAGAAGGCAAAGGAGAAACTAATGATTATTGGGAGATTTTTTACTGCGTGTCGTTTTATCTGACAAGTGCTCTGAAAACTTTTAAGTGATCTGAAGGCTAAAAACCGAAGAAAAGATATTGCAACAAGAACGTTACTGATAACACCTTTTTAATAGGTCAAAGTAACTGTACAGTTCATTATATTCTTCCTGAGAATAATTTATATCCCCCAACAAACTAAAGGGAGGGTGTATTTTTCAAAATTATCTAACAGAATGGATGGACATCTAGAGAACCAAATCCCTCTGTTCCTCTTAATTCTCTCCTGGGAAGACAGACACAATGAAGGGTTAGTTAGCTCCAGTGGCTGTAAAATAGTCAACATGGCTTTAATCTTTCTTTATAAATTATATAAAAATGGAAAACAGGGATGGTTCTGCTCAATGCAGTCTGGAGGTGATCTGGTACAAAGCATTTCTGCTTCCAAGAGAAATTACATTGCTACAAAAAACTGGCACATTATTCTGGTGAAAAAGACAAGAGTTTTAGTTGTGTCCTACAGCTAGTTCCCAACCCAGTATTTCGATATCCACGAGAAAGTAAAGGTCAGGAGAGACAGAAAGGGTGATAGTTTTTTTTCTGAAACAACTTGAGTCTTCAAAATATAGCTTTATATTCTTTCTTTGTAAATGGGATTAGCATATTGCAATGGAAGGGTGTTCTAACAAACAAAAGCCCCAGTCTGGGTAACTCTATGGCAGGAAAACAATTCTCTGCCTCTTCAGTTTCCTGGGATTCTTCACACATGCTCTCTTCTTCCAATATGCAGCGAAGGTAGGTCAGGAATTAGCACGGCCCCAGGCCATTTCCATTAAAACACACCCCAGTGCTAACACCAACTGTTCTTCATGATAAGCTTCTTTTAAAAAAAGTTTATTTTTCTTTCCATTTTGAGACAGTCTCTGAGCAGGCTGGACTTCAACTTTCAATTCCTCTACCTCAGCCTTCTCAGTAGCTGGGACTACGGATGCACCATCATGCCTGGTCTTTTAAAAGCTTAACTTAATGGACAATTTTCATTCTTAGAAAAATGTCATTTTGGATCCTGGACTTTTCTGAACATCATGATTTTAAGAGAACGAAAATGAACCCAAATCAAAACTTGTATGAGAGAGATTTTCAACCAGCTGTCATTCAGTTGGAGCTGTAGTGCTGGCGACCGAGGACACGGGTTAATTCCTCACTGCTGGTGGAAGGCTAGAGAACATTTCCAATGGGTACAAAGACACGCTCCTTGGGCTGCTCAGTGTGGTCTTGTCTGCCCAAGCATTTTTAGTCTTGCTTGGTCAATGACATCAAGCAGGTTTTTGGCATCCACAGCCAGGGCATGAGCAGCGGTCAGCATCTGCTTCTTGTACTCCTGCTGCAGGCTGGTCATGACGTACTGCTGGGCCAACTTCATCTTGTTGATGAGCTCTCCCAAGTCAGAATTCAGCAGCTTCTGTGCCATCTCAATCTGAAAGGACAAGAGACAGGTCAGGAGACCTGCTTACCAGAACTTGCCAGATTTTTATGAGCTTTTTTTTTTTGGTGCCTCCATGAGAAGAAACTTACTTTCTTCCTCTCAAATAAATCTGTAGAAGAAACACAGTGTAAGCTCAATCTTTCCTCTAGAAATTCAGCCAGAAGTGTGCCTGCACACTTGCGCGTGCGCATGTGTGTGCCCAGCAGTCTCTCCTCTTTCCATTCCCCGCCCTCATTTTCAACACCATGACTGACTCCCTATTCTGTTTGCTGTTTGTACTTTGAACTTGATGCCTGGCAGGGCTTCTCTTCATTTCCTAATAGAATCATGGAACCCCAGAGATCACTATGCCAAATGCTCTCACATTATGTGGACAGATGAGACTGAGAGTGACCTGCTGAAGGTTATATAGCTGGCCCACATCCAACCCAGCACAAAAACTGGGTCTGGACTCATAGTCTTGTGCTTCTTCTACTTGCCAATTCTCTTTTGAGACCTTCCATAGCTGTACTAGAAGCGGTTTGCCAATGTTATGAGACACCCTTGCCCTGTCTTGATATGAGCTGCCCTGTCAGAATGCTTTGCTTGGCAGTGTCACAAACCTGGCTACCTGTTTATTTAACAAATGGTAACTCAGCCACTTGCCTTTACGATTCCTGAGTGTTTTGAATTAGACATGCGGAGTGCAGGGTGGCCGAAGCATGCACAGAAACACCTGTAACACACTGGGATATGTCACTCAAAAGAGATGCACTCAGAGAAGAGGGCAACTAAGCCTGTCTGAGAAAGTCTTCACAGAGTTTGAATTTGATCTAGACTGCACAAATTAACTGGCTTTGCCTTTATTTTATTTTTATTTTTTGTCTTTTTATGACAGGGTCTCACTATGCAGTTCAGGCTGGCCTTGAGCTCACTTTGTAGCCCAGGCTGGTCTCAAACTCGCAAAGATCCTCCTGCCTCAGCCTCCTGAGTGCTGGGATTACAGGCGTGCGCCACCACGTCCGGCTGGCTTTGCCTTTAAAGGGTGTTATAAGCCATGTCAAGTTCTCCTTTATTCTAATGATCTTAAGAGAGGGAGGCCATAATATATTTTTAGGAAAGGGGATGATACACTCCAGACAGCTGTTCTAGAAGCAGCCCCTGGTGGCAGGGTGGACACTGAACAGAAGGCTGCAGAGACAAGAGGCTGCTGTGGCAGTTCACAAAAGAAACATCTGTGCAGCGAGGACGAGAGAACCTCCTGGGACTGTACTGAACGCTGTCGTGTCCGTGTGTGTGGGTGGGTGGGGTAAGGGACTGATGGGGACACAGGTGGCGAGGGCATGGTGATGCCACTGACTAGGGAAGCAAACTAGTAAAAGGAGACTTCTCCAGCCAACACTCAGCAGACCGCTGGTAATCAGAGCTCAGGGAGCAATAGTACTACACGCAGATTTAGGAGGAATCAAGTATGTGCATCTATGAAAGTGGGGAACCTGCCAAGGTGAAAGGTGTTCATTAAGAAAATAAGGAGCTGGGCATGGTGGCACATGCCTGTAATCCCAGCTACCTGGGAGGAGGAGACAATTTAAGTCCAGCCAGTCTCAATTTAAAATACAATAAAAAAGGTTTTGGGATATAGTTAGCTCAGTGGGAGGCTCTGGGCTCAAGCTCGAGTATAGCACAAACACAGAACCAAATGAACACAAGTGGGCAGCATCACCTTAGGGATGACAAAAGTAACAGGTAGCAGATAGAGAGCCAGGGGAGAGGCCTGAGCAGGACTGGTACTCAGGGAGAAGACGGCAGGGACTCTGCCACCAGGAAGTCCCCAGAACCCTCCAGGGCAGTCACTGCAGAGGGCAGGGCTGAATGGGGCTGCTCCTTCCGGAGAGATGGAAAACAGGGGCAGTGGAAGGGGTAAGCAGGATCACAGAAAGGCTCCTCTTAAGAAAAAAATTAAAAAATAATATACATGGGAGAGAAATCTGTATGCACAAGAATCAGTAAGGATGGACAGATTTTGGCCTTATCAGCTAGAGTACGTAGGTGGTAATAAGCTAAAGCACTTACTTGTTAAGGCACCATTCATTCTTCCCGCCCCTCTTTTTTTTGGTTTTTTGAGACAGGATCTTGCTGTGTAGTTCAGGGTGACCTTAAACTCACTATGTAGCCCAAGTTGGCCTCAAACTTGAAGCAATCCTCCTGTCTCAGCCTCTTGAGTGCTGGGATTATAGATGTGTGCCACCAGGCTTGGCCTCCTTTCCTTTCTACATGTTTACAGTACATGCAATTTGAAATCATCTTGAGGAGTGGGTGCATGTACATAATACAGCTTTTTTTTTTAATCTGTCTCCCCTTCCTCCCTCCTCTAATTCCACTTTTCCCATTTTTATTCTTGTTGGTGTTATTAATCTTAGGACACCATTTTTTTTTTTAAACCTATACATATGGACCTTCCTACCCTTTGGCAAAACTGTTGCTTGTTATAGAAAATCAATCAGAGCTCCAATGAAGCAAATAAAGTAGCTAATCCCCACTGGTTACAGATTTAAAGTTACACTGTAACATCCAATCAGGCATTTTCCAAAGGATATAAGTGGTTCTCTCCACTTACAGAGGAATCACCAGTGGCAGCTATGTCCCACTGTCCTCCAGGAGGCAATACCTATTCCTCAAAATGAGCACCACTCAATCACCACGTTCCTCCAGTACCAAGTCCTGAGGACTAAATACTGTTTCAATAGAGCTGCTGGTTAGAGGTACAACACCTCTATTTAGTTAGGATAAAATGTCTTATTTTTTTTCCCCTGGTGTTGGGGAGGAAATGTCCATTTTTATAGAATATTTTTCCACCGAACTTCAAGATACTCTACAGAATAACTGAGCAGGCAAGTGTGGTGGTGCACACCCATAATCCCTGCACTTTGAGAGGATGAGGCAGCAGGATCACCAAATTGGAGCCCTGCCTAAATAATTTAGTGAGACCCTGTCTCAAAATAAAAAATAAGAAAGGGCTAGGGATGTTGTTACTTGGTGCAAAAAGCCTTGAGTTAAACCCTAAGCATTAAAAACAACAATAACAAAGACAAAAACAATTACAACAAAAACAATCCCCTCCCATGCCGGGCATGGTGGTGCACGCCTGTAATCCCAGCACTCAGGAGGCTGAGGCAGGAGGATCGTTGTGAATTTGAGACCAGCCTGGGCTACAGAGTGAGCTCAAGGCCAGCCTGAACTGCACAGTGAGACCCTGTCTCAAAAAAAAAAAAAAAAAAAAAAAATCCCCTCCCCATACTTTGGCCTGTAGTCAATAAAAATGTCAATGTCATGGAGGACCTGTTCCAAAGATGGTGAGTACAATGAAAGTCACATGTGGCCCTGGGCTGACTCCTGCACTTCAGGGAAAGCACTATGGGATAGGCAGTGCAGCTAGAGTGCAACCTGCAGGGATGAAGGTGCCCTACAGCCACAGAAAGGCCACAATGAGGCCGCTGCATGGTGGGTCCAGAAGACAGCAGCCTGGTTACCAGGGCACATCCACTGATGTGCTCTTGGATCAGAGGACACAGGCCCACCATCTATTCCTAAAGGCTCAGAAACAGCACATCACATGTGTGCAGATTTGTAGACAGATGACGGGGAAAGAGTCAAAATTAGAGAGGGTGGTGACATTGGCGAAAGGGTATTTGGGGAATCTATATTAGTCTTGTAATATTTCCGTAAGCTCAAAGTCATTTCAAAATAGGAAGTGAAAAACAGACAAAACCCCAGTGCACTGCAGGACTGTACATGCCACTCTAGAGAGAACCACAGAAGAACCACAGACAGCATCACTGCCATCCGTGTCCCTGCGTGACCTCACCCCGTACTGTGCCTACCTCTCGGTGCGTGCTGGCTGGGAGGACAGGAATGGTCTCATCCACGGTGGCCAATAACGTCCGCAGGGCCAAACCAACTTCCTAACAAGAATTACAGCCAGTATTAGAACACATACTAAGCAGTTTCATGCCAACTCCAACCGTTTCTCCGTTCAGATATATATGTGTGTGTATCTATATCTGAATCTATAGATATCTATATCCATATCAGAGTCTATCTGCCTATCTATCCATTTATCTATACATATATCTGAATTTATGTATCTGTATTTTGGGAGGTGGGGGTGGGAAAGATTAAGGATTGAACCTTGCGCGTTTTCAATGAGCTAAGGTCCCAGTCCCACTTCTTGCATCTTTGTTTCTTGAGACAAGGTCTTGCTCTGTAGTTCAGGCTGGTCTTGAACTCCCTATGTAGCCCACGCTGTACTTCAACTTTGTGTCAACCCTCCTGTTTCAGCCTCCCAAATACTGGGATTACAGGTGTGCATCACCAGGCCTAGCTTTTACTTTCTCTCTTAAGGAAAACTTTTGTATTTTTTTCTCAATGCTGATCCCATCTTGTACATCACAAGGCTCTTTGCCCCACGAAGATTCAGATCTCTGACTCTCCTTGGCTCTACAAACTATGAAACAGGCTCAAGAATAGAAGTCCTCTGTACTACTAATTTCTATTGGTTTAATGAAAGGAATAGTTAATGCTTAATTGTTTGATCAATCTTGTATGCCCCTATCTGGTAATCTGAGCAACTACTTTGAAGATAACAATATGTAATGTAACAACCCTTGTTAATTTCCTATCACCTTGTTCTGAAATTCTGTACCTTTTTTTCCTGTGTGTCTTTTTGAGACAGGGTCTGGCTATGCAGTTCAGGCTGGCCTTGAGCTCACTTTGTAGCCTAGGCTGGTCTTGAACTTGCAACGATCCTCCTGCCTCAGCCTCCCAAGTGCTGGAATTACAGGCATGTGCCACCACACTTGGCTTGTATCGTATTTTGTTTTGTTTTTCTCTTTGAAAAAAAAAAAGGAAAAGAATAGGAGTTCTCCTAAGATGTGTCTCACAGAAAGAGCTAGAAAGCAGGCCCTTCCATTTTCTTCTCATCTAGAGCTTCCAGGCAGACCACAGTGCCCTCTTGGGTCCAACAAATCAACCTTTTTACACAGATTAGGACAAATGACAGCACCTTTCCTCACAAATGTACATAGATCTCTTCTTGAGGTTGGTCACAAAGGTGTTCCTGCTGTCCAGAGGCAAGGTGGGTTTTGGTCTGGAGTCTGTTTCAAATCTTACATCCACCCAAAACCATGTTGCATTGTAGAGAAAGGGTCCAACTATGATTGGAATATCAGAATTTTAAATTTCAAATTTTTATTTCTGTCTAAGACCAAACACGTAATGACTAAGATGCCAAATTATACATGTAGTATGAAAAAAACCAGTAAGAAGCTAGGCAGTGGTGCACACTTGTGAGTCCATCTACTCAGGAGACTGAAGCAGAAGAATCTCAAGTTTGAGGGCAATGTGGGCTACTCAGCAAGACTCTAGCTCAAAATAAAGTTTAAAAAGGGCTGGAGACATAGCTCAGTTTGGAGAAAATTTGCCTAGCCATGAGTGAGGCCCTGACTTCAATCTGTAGTAGTGGGGGGAAAAAAGTATATTCAAGTTTCTCTCAGAAAAACTCATTTAGAGCAAAGTTTGACAGCACTGTGAACTGCAGGACACGTCTAAGCACCTGAATACCCACGTGTGGGTTAGGGGAGAGCACTGCCAACCTCTCCGTGAACCCTGTTCAGACAGCATCTGTTACTATCTGTCAGGGTCTCACTCCACTGAACACAGTTTGGAAAAATGCTACTCTATTGGCCTGATATTTTTATGTCTGATTTCTTTTTTAATTTAACGAGTAGCTACTTACCCCTCAGCGTAAGGGAAACAACACAGCCCATTACGCTTTTCTGCCTCTCCTGCAGAGGGACAGTACCTGAACTAGTTAGTTACTAATCCCACACAGGATTATACTGAATGTTCAACTGCATGTCAATGGCTCATACTGTGCACATTCTCCAGTATCTTACCTTTTCACTCAAGACTACATTTATGAGCAACAATTATTAAATAGCTGGGTACAAAAATGCAAACCTGTAATCTCAGCTATTTAGGAGGCTGAAGCAGTAGAACAGCAAGTTCAAGGCCAGCCTGGGTAACTTAGTGAGATCCTGTCTCAAAATAAAAAAACAACAGGCTGGAATGTAGCTCAGTGGTGGAGAGCTTGCCGAGCATGCACCAGGCCTTAGATTCAATACCCAGACCTACCCTCCGTTCCTCAAAAAAGAATGTTCACTTCAGGACATTCCCATACTATTGTTACCAACAAGAGAAACTAAAAGTGGAACAGCAATTTATAATGATCATGGCTCCTGGTGACATCACCACATGGTACTTTCGTATCTTCTGAAGTATCAAGTCTGACTCGGGACAACTACAGATAGTGATCAGCTTCTGTGGAAAACAGGAAGCTCGCTGTTGGAATACTGTTATGACTGTACTTTACCTTCACCATAGGAACGTACTCCTCTGGTGGAGCTGGCTGGATTTTACTGGACATCTCGATGACAGCTTTCACCAGGCCTGTCACGTTCTCATACACCTTGTCATTGGATCGGTCCAAGTTGGCAGTAGGAGGGGGGCTGATTTCCTGGGGCTGAAGCTGACAATACAGAAGCTGGTAATTTTTCCACTCTCCAGTAGATGGCATGATAGCACCACAATTAAGTTAGTGGGTCTTTAAAAGAGATCAAAGTAGTTCACAAAAAAGGGTAACTGGTTTTCTTGTTTTTATGGGATATAGTTCAGTTTGAAGATGATAGCAACTAATCCAAGTGACATAAATAAACCAATATTTTTTCTAACTTTGAGCTCAGTTAAAGGAAATGAGATGAAATCATATATAGCACACTAAAATGCCCAGATTCTTTCAGAAGTGATTCAGGGTCCCCAGAACCCAGAATTAACTACAAGAGCAACAAGCCATACATTTTATTCTGAAGAGTCATCGAATTTTAGAGAAAGTCACTTACTTGCTAAATTTCAAACATTCTACTTTTTTTTTTTTTTTTGGTTTTTCCCCGGTACCGGGAACCGAACTCACGACCTTGCGCTTGCCAGTCAGGCGCTTTTGCCGCTGAGCTAAATCCCCAGCCCCTTCAAACATTCTACTTTAACACTCAGCATTTCCACTAATTAATTCAAGCTCTGGAATAAAAATCTTATGTGGCTCAGTTCAAATGCCTTCAAACCTTGATGGAAATGCACTCTTCACGATGATAAAAAAGCTGACACATACAAGCCTAATTTAAGTAGACACCATCTGCTTTGCAGACCACTACTTTAGTCCAAGTAGTGGGGCTGGGGCGGGGCTTCCTGCCAGCTCAATGCTGACTTCTGCATGAGCCTGGGTCTGAGATTATTAGAGCTGTCTTCCTGGGCAACAGTGATAAGGGCAGGTGAAGCTCCAGGTCTTGGGGACAGATGAGAGACACCCACAAATGTTACTTTAGAGAAGCACTAAACGCAAAATGATACGGACCTCCAGGAAGTTGTCGAATTGGTTAGAAGTGTAGTAGTTACAAAAATGACTCTGTGCACGCATGCACACATGTGTATTTTAAAGACCATATGGCACATAACAACTGTTCAATCAACTGCTGCTGGAGCTTGAGCTAACTGCCCATTTGGGAACTCCTGGGTGCCTTGACCCAAGAAACTAGAACAGACTAATTCTGTGCTTGGCTGTTCCAAAGTTTGAGAATGAGATAGAAAAGGGCAAAAATAACTCATTTACTGCAAAGATGTTCATGTCTCGGTTTCTGGCAAATATAAACGCTGCTTTTGGCACCTGCCAGTCACGAGAGGCCGAGTGTGCTTCCACTTGGTATTCTACTTGCTAGTTCAGAGTCACATGCAGAGAGCAGGGTGTGACACAGCGAGCTGGACAGACACACAAACATGATGTGCTTACCCTCCACGGCTATTGTCGAGCGGAAGGTGAGGAAAAGTTAAAGGAATTTATCAGAGAAAAGGAAAAAAGAAAAACAATATTAATAAGGCAGCAGATAACCCCCCACAAAACACATGAGCAGAACACAAAGGCGCTGGCTGCAAGGTCGCCCTCTGCTCAGCTTGCGGGCTGTCAGGAGCAATGCTGCGTCTGCTGTGTCCTCAAGGTATAGAGAGTTACCCAAAGCCCTGCCATGCACCACACTTGTTCCTAGGAGATACCAGAGCAGGACAGCATGCAAAGCCTGGAAGTGACAATTGGCAGCCGTGCAAGAACTGACAGAATAATACCCTTTGTAAGAGAGGAGGAAGGCAGGTTTGATCTCACTTCTGAGGGATTTCGGAGAAATTGTTCAACCTTTTTCCCATGCCCAGCCCTCCTTCAAAATCTGCATCAACTACATTGCCCTAAAATTCCTGGCATGGGGCTGTATCAAGACCTCAGGAAATTATTTATTTACTGACAAAGTACAACAAAAACCTTTCTTGGGAACCGTTCTTATGGGAATGTTCTACTACTTTAAACTGAGCAGGTTTAGTAGCCATATTTTTTCTCCAGAACTCAACGTTGGCTGTGATCCTGTGACTGAACAGGCAAAGGAACAGGAAACACAAGTATCTTCTCCTGTTCTTGTAACTGCTCACCACCCTGGCAAAAACAAACAAACAAACAAAACTCCATAGCCTTGGCATGAAAATCCCACAGCATCTTTTGCTTTACTTTTGAGACAAGAGACTTGCTGAATTGCCCAAGCTGGCCCGAAAGTTGCAATCCTCCTGCCTCAGCCTCGAGTGGCTGGGATTACAGTGTGCCACCTGTAATGTTTGAGGTGTGTTTTCCCATGCACTACAGAGAGCAAAGGATTTATAGTTGTGTCACTCCAAACACAGGACTTGCTATATTTTATTTTCTGCACTAAGAATCATGGTGCAGTTTTCTGTTTGTCTTTACAGGATGTCCTTGTTCAAATTCCAGCAACACAGAAAGGTGGGTGGCTTCCAGAGGAAGGTGCCAAGGGAGAGTTCCACCAAGATAAGAGACGTGATAAAAAACTATTGTTAATGTCTAAATTAAAAAATAATTACAATAAAAGGCATACTGCCATTAATCTCCTCCAAAGTACTCCTCCTTGCTTTGAACACACTTATTCCATTATTCTTGCCTCTTTCTGAAGCAGTTCTGGAAGTCCTCTTTCGAGTGTCTTTAGTTGAGCTGTCATGGCTGCTCTGGCATCCTGTTTGTTTTTTTTTTGTACCAGGAATTGAACTCAGGACCTTGCGCTTGCCAGGCAGGCGCTCATGCCACTGAGCTATATCCCTGGCCTTCCTCTGGCATCCTGAATCAAAACATTTACTCATGGTAGACAGAAGAGGCAGAAGTTGCAAGGTGCCAGATCTGATAAATAAGGTGGACAGACACGCTGTAATGTTTTTACAAGACTTCAGTTCCTCTGGATGGCACTCAGCAGCAAGAGTCACCATATTTTTGATCATATCTCATAAAGACGCTCATGAGAGAGACTCCCAGAACTGCTTCACTAAATAGCAAGAACGATGGAATAAGGGTGTTCAAAGTTAAGAGGAAATATTTTGAGGGGATTAATGGCAATGTGTCTTTTACCACAATATTTAAAATTTAATCATTTACTGTATATTTTCATCTTCACTTGTATACAATAAACCTGCAATTCCAGGAGGTGGAAGGAGGTTTATTTTAACCCACTTCAAGCTTCTACTCTTTTGTTCATTCTTAGCCCAACTTTTGTCACAGAAGGGCACTGTCTTGTTTTGTTTTGTTTTTTGTCTTTTTGAGACAGAGTCTCACTCTGCAGTTTAGGCTGGCCTAGAGCTCATTTTGTAGCCCAGGCTGGTCTCAAACTCCCAATGATCCTCCTGCCTCAGCCTCCCGAGTGCTGGGATTACAGGCGTGCGCCACCACACCCGGCCTTTTTTTGTCCTTTTTGGTTTTTGTCTTTTTGAGAAGGGCACTGTCATGATGCTTCTAGAGACCATTCACAATAATATTCTAGAAGTCAGGCTTGGTTTTGGAAAACATTTGTTACTAGTCTCCTATTTTCTAGAGTTTGACCACTTGGGAACTCTCTGGCTGGCAGTAACAAGAAACCAATTCCACCTAGGTTAATGTATAAAGACTGAGAGAATTAAGAACTGGGCCGGGGGTGTAATTCAGTGGTAGGTTACTTGCCTAGTAAGCACAAGGCCTTGGATTTAATCCCCAACACCAGGAAAACAAAACAAAATAAAATCCTCACAAAAATACCAAAAAATGTAAAAGCACCAAGAAAAAATGGAGACTAACCATTTTGGGCTAAATGTTATTGAGTGAATCATTTTAGTTACACACAGTTAAAGGCAAATATTTCTGTATCAAAATAATGTTGTTCTTCTAGACCAGATTTAATAACCTCTACCAAACTAACAAATAGTGAAGAAACATATACTTAACGGTAGTTATTTAAAAATCTTTACTCAGTATATTTTAAGTCAGCATATTGTTTCTAAAGAGACTTCTACTTGCATAACGCCCTACATTAAGACTATTCTATGAAAAGTTAACACTTGGTGTTCTAGGGTGGTGCCCTCATCCATCTACCTCTCATGTTGGCTTTTGGTACAACACAAGTCATTCTGAAAGCTTGCTCTTGAGGCACACAGTTTATTAACCCAATTTCTCCCCCCTTTCTTTTTAAAATATTGTTTAAAGAAGCTGTATTAGGAAAGGTTGTGTTTTTCTCTATATCTTCTCTGAGAAAACCCAGTGTATTGCTAACAGCACCACTGTGAAGGTACAACTGGTGAGAAGAGCTCTGGACAACCCTCCAGCAAGAGCATGCTTGGCCCAACTGTGCCTGCTTGATGCAGGCTCCTGAATGGGCACTGCAACCCCGCCTTCAGCTGCAGACGGACTCGCCCTACCTAGGCCTGGCAAGGACCTGGTCTCTTCCCTAGGATGATCTGAGTCCTCTGTGACGACAACACATCCACTCTGACCACAACTCACTCCGGGTTGCTCTGGAGGTGTGCACTTTGAGCAGAAGCACCTAAGTGTGCAGTACACAGGTCCAGCTACTAGAGCTGTGTGACCTTGAACAAGCTACTTCACCTCTGTGAGCAATGGTTGTTTTGTAGGAAAAATGTGATCACCACCAGTTTTGTGAGGCTGATGCAAAGATTTAAAATACAGAGGTCTGTCACAACACTTGGCTCACAACACTTGGCTCAGGGAAAGGCACTCAGTAAGTGGTAGTGATAAGGGAAACAAAGGTTATCATAAACATATTGCATACTTATCAGATTTAAGACGCCATCCATTATAAGATGCATTGTTTTCTTATGCAACACTAAGAAAGAAAAAAAGTGCTGCCAATTAAATCAACATAGCACCCCAATTCTGGAGATATTAAAAGGCATATCAGCCTGAGAAATGGGGAGTATTTTGAGAGGTAGTTTGTAACTCCCTGTGGAAAGTGAAGAGACTGCATCTCTGTGAGTGGTCGAGGTAGGAGAGAAGTGCCTCTCTTTCCTGACCCAGAAAGAAGCTGCCCCAGTACTCTGTGAGACTGCAAGGGAACAACAGAGAGCCAGACAAGAGGTGTCCTAGTGGCATATCCCAAGCAGGCAGAGGATGAAAACCCCCTACCCAAGAGGAAGCCTGTGGTTGTGCCTGAGTAAAATGCTACTCTTAGTCTGAAGTCAGCTCTACTTGAATCTTTACAAACATGATTCTATTTTTTTTTTTGAGACCGGGTCTCGCTATGCAGGTCAGGCTGGCCTTGAGCTCACACTGTAGCCGAGGCTGGTCTCAAACTTGCAAGGATCCTCCTGCCTCAGCCTCCCGAGTGCTGGGATTACAGGCGTGCGCCACCATGCCCGGCTCAAACATGGTTCTAATCCTGGATGGAAAGTAAGTTTTTCATGAAGCCACATTTATAAACTTGAAGCCGGCAAGCCCACAGAAGGCCCTCATCCCAAGTATCCTGACTTAATTAAAAATTTTTTTTTTCTGAGACAGGGTCTCAGCATGTTGTGCAGGCTAGCCTTGAATTCACTTATGTAGCCCAGGCTGGCCTTGAACTCAGGGTAATCCTCCTGCCCGAGCTTCCCGAGTGCTGAGTTAATTAATTTTTAAGACTGGAAGTTATCTCAGCATTTTATCTCAAAGACACATTCTGTCTCACAGAAGGAAGACATGCCAGAATGTCAGGATATGAACAGGTCCTAAAATCTATCACACTGAGAGAGGAACCAGGAAAGAGAGTTCATGCCACTTTCCTTACTTTCAGAGGGCTTGGAACAAGGGCTATAGATTCCTGAGTCCCCCATAGTACTCTCAGTACCATCCCCAACCATTCTATGACAAAGACGGCTTCTGTGTGCTGCACAGACTCAAGTGCTCACCTTGACACCCTCATTGTAGCTGTCCCCAGGGCTGCTGAGGCTGGCAAGGCTGCCTAGATGACCAGGGGCTCCAGGGCGTGGTGGTTTCTTTGGTGGAGCTGCAGGATCTGGTAAAGTAGAATGGTTTACATTATGAATGTTAACGAAGAGATGGCAAATGACTCCTAGACACCATGCACCAGCCAGCATTATTTCAACAGACTTTAGTCTACTAGTCTTCTGCTCTAAGGAGAAGTCTCTGATAAACTATGGCTGTAAATTCTGCTTTCTAGTACTCTAGTAATAGGTTACACATGGTAAACACCACACTTGCTATGGTCTGTGCAGGGAAGACTACTAAAATCATAAGGGCATTCCACAGCTATGACATTATATACACTTACAGCATGCTCCTGCCAAATTATACAAACTTCTCAACCCACAGCTCCTTTCTTCACTGACCTGGTTTACCCACAGGCTGGTAGATGTGTTGGTTTCCAGTCTGTGGGAAAAGAAAAGGTCAGTCAGTGTGCTGGTGTGTACAGTGGGCAATGACCACCCTCTTTCCTTCTTGTCTACTATCCTTTTGAACTCTGTACTTCTGGGTCTGAAGACGGGCAAGTCAGGGTGCTGCCTGAAGGACTCAGCTGGGCAGCGGATTAGGGAAGTTCCAAATAACGCCAAGAGGACACATGGAAAGGGCTGTGATACAAGCAAGCACAGGACGCTCTGGGACCACAGATAGAAAAGTCACACAGATTTTACCTTTAAAGGTCTAAAACCCCAGGCCTTCCCAGCGTCTGTACCTGCTGATCATCCTAGTGCTCAGGATGTTCTTACCCCTCTTCTCTCAGTACCTCTTGTCACAGCCTGGGTGCAGTCAGAACAATAATGACAAGAAGAGGAGCCTAGTAGCACTGCGATGTGTGGATGTTCCCTGGGCCCATAAGGACATCATCCCTGAAGTACTGTGTGCACCAGGGCCTAGTTGGAGAAGCCAGATCATACCCTTCCTAAAGGACTACAGGAAAAGATACCTCCATAGCCTGGCATAGTGGTGCATGCCTGTAGTCCCAGTACTCTGAGAGGCTGAGGAAAGAGGATTGCAAGTTTGAGCTCAGCCTGGGCAACTTAATGACTTAGATCACGCATCAAGGTGGGCATTGTCTCAAAATAAATAGAGCTGGGGATGTAGTGCAGTGTGAAGTTTAATCCTCAGTCCCGAAGTGGGATGGGGGAAGACGCCTACAGGTAACACTAGGTGTCCTTCAGGTTATGTGTGACACTGCATTTAAAATAATCTCAGTCTAACTAAGGGAAAAAGTTTTTATTTATTTATTTTTGTCTTTTTGAGACAGGACTTTGCTATGCAGTTCAGGCTGGCCTTGAGCTCACTTTGTAGCCCAGACTGGTCTCAAACTTGCAATAATCCTCCTGCTTCAGCCTCCCAAGTGCTGGGATTATAGGTGTGCACCATCATGCCTGGCTGATTTTGTTTTTTTGAGACAGGGTCTCGCTATGTAGTTTAAGCTAGCTTAACACTATGTAGTCTAGGCTGGCCTCAACACTGTAACCATTTTCCTGACTCAGGCTCCTGAGTGCTGAGATAACA
Source organism: Chinchilla lanigera (assembly GCF_000276665.1). Taxonomy (NCBI): domain Eukaryota; kingdom Metazoa; phylum Chordata; class Mammalia; order Rodentia; family Chinchillidae; genus Chinchilla; species Chinchilla lanigera. The sequence continues at coordinate 14,353,211 of NW_004955461.1, forward strand.
CGCATGCACCCTGCTTGGTATTTATTTTTGTACTGAATCCTCAGTTTGTGTGTGTGCATGTATGTAGGTATGTGCTCAGGATTATTGAACCCAGGGCCTTCTTGCTGAGCTACATCCCCAGGCCATCTTTACATTCTGAGACAGGGTTTTGCTAAGTCACTAGGTTATCCAGGCTGAAGGTGAAATGGCAACCCTCCTGCCTTAGCCTCCTATAGTGCTGGGACTGTGGATGTGTGCCACCATGCCCAGTCCATTCCTTGTTTAAAAATCATAGCAGACTGCTCACTATGCATTAGTCTTTCCAACATAAGAAGCTCAGCATGTGGAGACTTTAAATGGATGGTCACGTGACATTTTTGTTCATGAACTGTGAACTACCTGAACGTCTGACTTATGCAATGTGTAGAGACCACTGAGCCAGTGCATTCTGATGGGAGATGCCAAACCATCACAGGCTGGCAGCTGGGCAAGTATTTCAGGTGCCTGATCTCAGGGGCAGAGGGAATTTTATGGTGTGGTTAGGAAATATTCCTAGTAGGGTTGTTACATAGAATGCACTGTGGAGCCGCTTGGAAGATGGAATTGTGATTAAGGTTACTGCAGCATTCCACTCAAAGATTACCAGGGAAAGATCTACAAGATATTCAGCACGTTTGTCTCAAAGTTAGGTGCTACTTTGTATATCGTGCAAGGTGTTTAAAAGGCTTTAAGACCAATGCTGACAGCTGCACACAATTATGCATGTATATAAAAGTCAACTCAGTGATTCTTTTCCTACCCAGAACCCTTATACAGGTAAAATGTTATCCTAAGTCTGTTACCTAACAAGTGCAATGTGGGTCTACAGAAATCTGCATTAAAAAGCAAGGTGCGGTGGTGCACTGAGGAGGCTGAAGCGGAGCTGGGGCTGGAAGATCACTGTTCTGGGACAGCCTGGCCTACACAGTGGTTTCAAGGATAGCCTGAACTACAGACTGAGACCCTGTCTTGTGAGAAACCAAAAAAAGAAGAAATCTGTGCAGTTTAAACCACATATCTGAAGGTGAAAATCCTGACAAACAATCTAACATACTTTTCTTCAAACATTAGGAAATATTTCTAAGTAGCTTTAAATATATTTGGAACAATTATAAGCTAGCTCTTTTAGGACAATTTCAGGCATTCCCCCCACACACACACCTAGAAGAACAAAAATCTTACTTGAGCAAGTTTTTATGTGACTGTGGAAACTTTTATAACCATGCAATAAAAGTATACCAATTTAGCAAATGACAACTTACATGTAACAGTCAATTTGCTTAAATATTTCCTCGGGTCACAGAAAGTTTGGCTTACTACTAAAAAGCTTGTATCAGCAGTGGAGCACAAACTTCTGCATCTGCATTTGGATGTATTTTAATAACCTTACTTGAAATTTTACTTTAATCACTTTATTCATAGAATTGATTATTCTGTGCTGTATCACAAATATCAGTCAGCTTGGATACTTTACTTACAACAACGAGTCAATGGCCCACGCATGTGAGATCTAAAGTCACACTCTGGCAACAACTCAAGCAGGTGCTTACCGGACCCTGAAGACTCCCATCCTCCCTGTCGATGCTGCCTCGAGAGAGCCTCACATCAGGTTTCTTAAGAAATTAAGACAAAAACAGAAATAATTTCTATTTTACTTGAAGATTGCTGACAAATTCTGTTCAAAACTCCTTCCCTTTATAACACAACTGTTCTCTGCTGCAGCCTACAGAACCAGCCTCCTTCCACTCCCTAGTCTTCCTGCCTTTGCCCTTGGCTTTCTCCAGGACAAGCACTGTTTCATCCTATGGCATCTGTGCTCCAAGTCCTGCCTGTTTCTCAGGTCTGTATGAGGCAGCGTTCCTCACTGTGGCATTTAAGGCCCTGCATCTCCATCCACTATAAGGGCCATGCTCAGAGCAGCCTTCTGATGACTTAAAAGGAAATTTCCTTCTAGAACAGGGCCCCACACTGGCACCCAGTGAATGGTGAGGTCTACAAAAGGGTAGTACAAAGCAATGAGTGTAGGAGCTACGATAGCTCATCATAGGACTCTGGATAGAGAACAGTTGTTAAGCACCCTCTGGGCTGTTGTGTGGGAAAAGGTGAACACAGGGCATACTTTTACTTCACTTGTGGAAAAACTACTAACCAAAGGTGTCTTCAACAGGATGGACAGTGCTGAGAGCAGCATCAGAGTGAACGAAGACGGCAGGGGCACCTTGTGCTTATAATGTGTTCATTCAGCAGAACATGCCACCCCCATGCACCCCAGCCTATTTCTCCAGTGTGTATCCTGCCTGGCCAGCACAGGGAGCACATTTGATATACTGCCTAGTGAGGTAATTTCCAAGCTGTCAAAAAGATATTCTCTTTTATTGAAAAATTTCCACGGAAAATCAGGCAGGAAATGATCTAAATTTGTAATGCATGTTGAGAAAACAGACTCCTACAAAGTAGGACAGAAAAGAAAACTAGAAAAGTGCTGAGTAAGTACTTCTGAACTGTGAAGAGCATGACTTAAATAAAGCTCTAAAAGTAAAATGCTGTTCTGTACTCATATGTACTATAGTATCAGGGACTAGTATGGTTAACCCTCCAATGCCCAGTGTTCCATTTTCAGAATGCCCATAATAATGGAACATAATTAGATTTTCTTCTCTCTCTCTTTTTTTTTTTGTCTTTTTTTACGACAGGGTCTCACTATGCAGTTCAGGCTGGCCTTGAGCTCACACTGTAGCCCAGGCTGGTCCTGAACTCACAACGATCCTCCTGCCTCAGCCTCCCAAGTGCTGGGATTACAGGTGTGCACCACCACGCCTGGCTAGATTTTCTTCTCTTCAAATTCTTGTTCCTTGAATTTCTCTAGATAACATACATGAATTTCATGCAGAAATTTTAAAAAGTGCCATCTTTGGCATAAACAGGTTAAAAACCAGTTCTTATTACACATGTCAGAGATACACAAATACAGGATGATATAGAAAAAGCTATTTCAGAGCCATGCAGTTGTCTCACGGTGGCAGATTGGTGTGCTGCATCTTCTACCAGAAAGGAGTATGCCAGGAGACAGGCACAGCTGTGACCGGGAGGGAAACGCACTCCAGAGAAGAAAAGTCAGAGGCTGTTAGTCCCTGGCCTGAAAGGCAGACTCTTCTCTCTGGCAGGAGTACAGATAGCAACAGATAGATACTAAACCAATCAATGATCCCAGCCTGTGAGCAAGGGGCAATGGCTGGGGCTGCTTCCTTAGGTCCTGTTCCAGTGAATGCTGGAGCTGCACCTCTACTGAATGGAGAGAGCGAGCCCTCAACACCAGGGCACAGGAAAAAAAAAACCTCAAACAAAAGGCATTTGAAAAAATGTGCCTGAGAGGACTTTGTTTTGACAGATCACACAGTATTACTCAACATAAACATCAAGGTCAAGAAAGGCAAATAAACTGCTCAGCCTTATTAGGCAGATTGGAGAGACATTCAACTGTACACACTCATGGTCAGGGCTTGGTTCTGGAAAGGTATGTGAACAGCAGCTGAGACACGCATAGGCTGGCAGTCCAACTAGCAGGACCACATCACTTAATTTCCTTCTACTGGCACCTGGACTGTGGCTATGTAGGATGACAGCCGCATCTTTAGGAAATCACATCAAAGTATTTAGGAGTAAAGAGGATGATATCTGGTATTTATTTCTAACTGGTTCAGAAAAGAACAAGATGCATAAACATGCAGAGCCAATGGTAAAGCAAATGTGGCTAACTGTTAAAATTGGGGAGTTTGGGTGAAACGAATGTTGGAATTCTTTGCACTATTCTTGTATCTTTTCAAAGTGTGAAACTAAGCCTTTTGCCTTTGTCCATCTACTTGGGAGACAGCTTAAAAACTGGGTGTCCTTTTAAGCCCTGATGTAGGATTCTGGGCAAAGAGAGGATGTCTTAGTTATTTTCTGTTGCTATAGAGAACTCCTGAGACTTATAAAGCACAAACGTTATTAGGTTCATGGTTCCAGAGGCTGACAAGTCCAAGAAAATGGCACCAGCATTTGCTTGGCTTCTGGTGCTGCTTCAACTCATGGTGGAAAACAGGAGGGCAGGTGGGTGCATGCTAAAAAGAGGGCCTAACTCACTTGATAGCTCTAACCCACTCCTTGGAGAGAAAGGTGCTAATCCACCAGTGAGGATTCTTCTCCATGACAAGAATGCTTCCCATTAGGCCCCTAAACCCTCCTCACTGTTGCACTGAAGAATTACGCTTTTAACACATCAACTTTCTGTGGACACACGCAAACCCTAGCTATGGAGGGCTGGGCTTGACACTACTGTAGAAAAATGAAACACCCAGGCATCTCAGGTCACAATGGGTCATTTCACAGTCATGTAATTTAGGAAGTATTTTTTTTTAAAGCCTCTTTTCAGGGACATATGTGAAAATGTCCTAGATGGTAAGCAGCAACAAATCAGCCTCCCCAAGATTCAGAATACAGACACTGGAAAATAGTAACTTAGGGAAGGAAAGAAGAGAGGTGGATCCCTGGGACACATGAAGGACCTGAAGGGAAAACTGGAGCCTAGAGAGAAACTAAAGAGAGATCACAACACAGAAAAAGGGGCAAGCAGCACGTTCTCTCCAGCTCCTGGTGTGAGAAAGGAAGATCAATCTACAGACACAGTGAAAGCAGCAACTCCAGAGGCTTCCAGGGAGAAACACAGTGGAACAGAGCAGTGGACAGTGTGAGCTACAACAGCTGATTGTCTGGGGGACATAAACAACACTACAGTCAAGTAACACAAAACTGGGTGCTAGGTTTAACAGGCTGCAAACTCTCATCCCTAATGAACAGAAGAGGAGCATCCTAGGACAGACTCAAAGGCCAACAGCCAGCTATACCTAGAAGACATCTCTGAAAAGTAGTCATCTTCACACTAGTAATAAAGCTACCTACCATAAGCAATTTACAGGGATCAACACAGAAAACAAACAAACAAAGGAAAATGAAAAACATGAAGGCAAGATGCACCCCCAGACCTCCAGCACACTCAAGGCAAATCCAGGGGGCATTGAAGTGGGAGAAGTAAAAAACCATCCAACTGAACTTTCTGAAATGGTAGCAGTGGAAGTAACAAAGCAGATGAATAATCTCTAGAAAAAGAAAAAAACCAAAAACAACCATAAAACAAAAACCACAGAAATAAGTACCAGGATAATTGAAGAGATAATGACCATAATGAAGGACATCATTAGTGAATCTAGAGTACAGAAAAAAAATAGAGGAGATCAGTAAAGTGATAGAAACAATGAATGCCCAACATAGGAAAGACACAGATTCCATAAAAGAGATTCTAACAGATATCCAGGAGATCAAAAATTGTATTAAAAGTACATGCAGCAGCATCAACCAACGTGAAGACAGAATATTAGATATAGAAGAAACAGTTTCAGCTAGTGATCATCAAATGAAACAGTCCTTAAAAATAGCAAGGGACTATGAAAAATCAATCCAACAGCTACTAGATGATACAAAGAAGAATAACATAAGATTAACTGGAATCAATGAAAAAATCAAGACAGGACAAAGGACATATTAAAAAAAAAAAAAAAAAACTGTTTAGAAAAGTAATAGCAGAAAACTTCCCAAACATGGAAGAAGAATTTGACATAGAGTAAGTGAGGCATGTAGAACTCCAATTAGCTATGATCACAAAAAAAACTACACCAAGGCATATAATACTCAAGAGTCCAGAAATTCAACACAAGAACATAATATTAAAAGCTCTTAGAGAAAAGAAACAAATCGCCTATAAAGGAAAACCCATGAGGATAACAACTGACTTTTCAACATAAATCCTTAAGTCGAGGAAAACACAGAATGAAGTATTTCAAGCCTTAAAAGAAAACAACCTCCAACCCAGACTGATGTATCCCTCAAAATTATCATTCAAAACTGATGGAGAAACAAAATACTCCCATGATAAAGAACACCTGAAGAAACTCATGACCACCAAACCAGCAAACTTCAAAAAGTTCTGAAGGATATTCTAGAAAAACACAACAAAGACAATTCCAAGAATCCCAACAGAATGAACCCACCAGGCAAGACAAGCAATTAAATAGAAGGTAAAGAAGGGGATCCAACAACAGCAAAATGATATGGTAACAAGGACAACTCAGTACCGATCAGTTATAACTATCAACGTGAATGGCTTTAATTTACCAATCAAAAGAAACAGATTTGCAGAATGGATCAAGAAACAAGACCCAACAATATGCTGCATACAAGAAACATATTTAACTCAAAAAAGAAACTCACTGACTAAAAGCCAAAGGATGGAAAACAATACTTCACACAACAGGAACAGAGAAAAAAGCAGGGGTAGAAAAAATGGATTTCAAGCAAAGACTGCAAAAGAGACAAAGGAAAGTCACTACATTCTTGTTAAGGGAACAATCCAAGAGGAAGAGATATCATAAATATATATGCACTAAATACTGGCACACCCAATTATATAAAACAAACATTAACGGTATGAAAAATCAGATAATATAATTATAATAGGGGACCTCAATATTCTACTGTCACAAACAGACAGATCAACCACATCAAAAAATCAACAAAGAAATATCAAAGCTGAACCAAACCTTTGAGCAAAGGGACTTAGTAGATATCTACATAGTACTATAACCCACAACAACACAATAAACATTTTTCTCAGCAGCACATGGGACATTTTTCATAGGTACAAACCAACTCATAGTCTCTTCTCAAGTAAATGCAAAGGAATTAAAATTATCCCATGCATATTAACATATCATAGTGCAATGTATTGGAAATAAATGGCAAAAGAAACCACAAAAACTACATAAAGAGCTAGAAATTAAATAAATAGCACCCTCCTGAACAACTAATGGGTCACAGAAAAAATTAAAGATGACACTATAGACTGTTTCCACAATTAAATGATAATGCCAATACAACATACTGGCACTTATGGGATGCAATGAAAGCAGGCCCACAATGGAAATTTATAGCAGCGAATTCTCACATCAGAAAAATAAATAACCTAATGCTGAACCTCAAGGTTCCAAAAAAAGAAGAGCAAATTAAACCCAAAGCGCATATAAGGAAGGAAATTATAAAAATAAGAGCAGAAATTAAAGCAATTGAGACTAAGAGAACATTATGAATAATCAACGAATCAAAGAGATAGGTCTTTGAAAGAGGAAATGAAATAGACAAAACCCTTAGCCAACCTTATCAAAAGAAGGAAAGAAAAGACCCATATCTATGCAATTAGGAATAAAAGGGGAAATCACAACAGATCCTAGAGAAATCCAGAGGATTATCAGTACCTACTTTGAGAGCCTGTAGTGTAATAAGATAGAAAACTCAGAAGAAACAGACAAATTCCTAGGTACACATGAATTACCAAAGCTGAATCCAGAAGATACAAAAACTCTAAATAATCTAATATCAGTTAGTGAAAGTGAAGAAGTTATAAAAAAAATTAACAACAAAAAAAAGGAAGGAGTATCTCCAAACTCATTCCTGGAAGCAATCATTACCTTGATAGCAAAACTAGAGAAGGATCCAACCAAACTAGAGAAGGATCCAACCATTAGCTATGGGCTAATCTTAATAAACAGAGAGGCAAAAATTCTCAATAAGATACTGACAAACAGAATGCAGCAATTCATTAAGAAGACTGTACACCATGACCAAGTAGGATTCATTCCTGGGATGCAGGGATGGCTCAACATATACAAATCAATAAATGTAAAACACCATATTAACAGAACCAAGGACAAAACTACATGATCATTCTCAACAGATGCAGAAAAAACATTTGACAAAGTCCAACACCCATTCATGATAAAAACCCTATGAAAATTGGAACAGAAGATCTTTATCTCAATCTGATAAAAGCCATCTATGAGAAACCAACAGCCAATGTCATACCAAGTGGCCAAAAACTGAATGCTTTCACTCTAAAATCAGGAACAAGACAAGGATGTCCACTATCACCACTCTTCTCCAATACAGTTCTGGAAACATTAGTCACAGCAATCAGACAAGAGAAAGAAATAAAATAAACAATGACAGGAAAGCAAGAAGTTAAATTATTATTTGTGGATGACATGAATATTCTACATAGAAGACCCCCAAAACTCCACCAAAAGACTCCCAGCGTTAATCACCAAATTCAGTAGCATAGCAGGACACAAAGTCAAACTAAAAAATCAACAGCCTTCCTATACATGAATAATAAACTCAAAGAGAGAGAAATTAGGGAAACCACACCTTTCACAATAGCATCAAGAAAAATGAAATACTTAGGAAACGACCTAACAAAGGAAATGAAAAACCTCTACATTGAAAACTATAGTACTCTGAAAAAGGAGATTGAAGATGTCAAGTGGAAAGACATTCACTGACAGGCAGAACCAATATAGTGAAAATGGCCATACTTTCAAAACTATTATGCAGATTTAAGGCAATTTTAATCAAAATATCAACAGTACATCTCACAGAACTAGAGAAAACAATCTTCAAATTCATATGGACCCAGCACAGGCCTAGTATACCAAAGGCAACTGTGGGCAGCAAGTGCAAAGGAGGAGGCATCACAGTTCTTATTCTGAAGTTACACTACAAAGCTAATGTGATAAAAACAGCATGGTACTGGCAAAAACCAAAGCAAAGCAAAGCAAAGCAAAGCAAAGCAAAGCAAACCAAACCAAACCAACAAACCCAGAACTGATGATCAATGGAACAGAACAGAAAATGCAGAAACAACTCCAAACACATTCAGCCACTTTATCTTTGACAAAGTCACTAAACATTTTCACTGGAAGGAAAACAGCCTTTTTTTTTTTTTGAGACAGGGTCTCGCTATGCAGTTCAGGATGGCCCTGAACTTACTTTGTAGTCCAGGCTGGCCGCTAAGTCATAGTAAGCCTCCTGCTTCAGCCTCCCAAGGGCTGGGATTACAGGCGTGCACCATCATGCCCAGCACCTCTTTAATAAATGATGCTGAGAAAACTGACTTTCTTTCAACATGCTGAACACTAAAACTAGACCCGTATCTCTCACCATGCACTAAAGCAAAACAGAAATGGATCAAAGATCTAAATATAAAAACAGAAACAATCTGCTGGAAGGTAGAACAGTTAAAACTCTTGAAGACGAAGTGTGGCAAAGACTTTAAAAACAAAACTTCAATCACACAGGAAATATTACAGAGAATCAACAACTGGGATCACATCAAATTAAAAAGCTTTTCCACAGCAAAAGAAACCACTAACAGAGGGATGAGACAACCCACAGAAGGAGAAAAATTTTTTACCAGGTACTCCTCAGACAAAGGACTAATATCTACAATATATAAAGAACTAAAAAAAAAAAAAAAATCAGAGCCCCCAAATTCAAAGACCCAATCCAAAAATGGGCACCTGAAATGAACAGATATTTACTAGATGAAGAGGTACAAACAGCAATTAAATACATGAAAATATATTTATATATAATGAAGTAGTACTCTGCCACAAAGAAGGGTAAACAAGTCATCTGTAGGTAAACATATGCACCTCATGGTCATAATTTTTAAGTGAAATATATAAGACACACAAGTTCAAACATCACATCATTTCTCTTCTGTGAGACATTCAAAGGGTAAATAAGGGGCATAATGGAGGGCAAACATTGGGAAGTAAGAAGAACATGTTCAAATGGGAAAGGCGACGGGGGGAAGGAGAAAAGAAAGGAAGGGAAAAGGTATTAAAAAATAAAGAATGGAAGGAAACAAGCTTCTGTAAATGGGGAGGGGAAGAAGAGCTGAAAGGAGGGGAAGGGAACAGGAAAAGAAGAATTCAAGTATATTACATACAGGTCCAAGTTCCTTATGATGAATGTGAGCACTGTGTATAGCAAATATGTATTAATAAAAAATTTAAATCTTCTATTATTTAATCATAGACAACAAAAGAATGTATTTTCTGCAGAAAAGATCCTGCAAAAAAAGAGAGAAAAAAAGTCCACTTGATCTTACCAATTAGAAGAAACTATCATTGGTTAAAACATGGCATAAATATATGTTTACAAAAATGGGATCTAGGTGTGGTGGGTTAGTTCTGCAACCCCAGAATCTGGGAGGCTAAGGCAGGAGAACCATAAATTCAAGCCCAGCTTGGATAACTTAGTGAGATCCTGATCAAAATTTTAAAAAGGGCTGGGATGCAGCTCAATGCAAAGACACCAGGTTTAACACATTCCCACTGTTTTGAACCATTGGTGGTATACGCATGACTATCCCACTGGGAGGACTGAACCACCTATGGTACATCCATGAGTGCCCCATGACACCCACTGGGACAGTCATAGATGTACTGGTGGTTCAAGCTGGTGGGGATGTAACACATTCAAATCAGAGCCAACTGGCAACAAGGCACACGAATTATGGCCTGTCCCAAGTAATTCCAGTTCCAGGAAAAAAAGTAACTATGTCACCTAGCTGTGCAGCCTTCACATTCAATCTACACAGTGGAAATTAGTGCATGTAAAGAAGGTGCACAGCATGCCACTGTATGGACATCATCATGACACAGACAATGGAAATGAAGGGCATGGCTCTGGCACAGGCTGCCAACATTCATATTAGGTTCTATGCCTGAGAAGCAGGTGACATCTGACCCTTTCTCACCAAAGTGGAGCGGCAACTGCACATACCATGCCTGATTAGGACTACGTAAGTTAACACTGTAAATCACTGGGCTAGTGCCACATAACTGTTAAAAAATGAACAGTCTTCTTATTGCTGGATATGTGGGCTACTTTTAAAACTTCAGTTGTATAAACAGGCTGTGGGTGAATACTTTTGTATAGAAATCTTTAAGTTCCCAGTAATCTTTCTGGGACAGGTTTTTAAGAAAGAGATTATGGAGTCAAAGGGTCTGAGGATTTGGCAAAGTCTTTGTGTGCATTTCCACACTTCTCAGCTGTCCTCCCTTTACCTCTATCAGTGCAGGACAGCACTTCTTACTCTGTGCCCCACACCCCTGCATAGCTGTCACAACTCCCTGCTAATTCATAAACAGACAACCACCTACTTTTGGAATTGGCCTCCTCCCCTTTTCCTAAGAACTAAGCCATTTCGGTCTTTCCACGAGATGAGCAGAGAGTGCCATGAAGACAGGCTACACATGGCTCCCCCTCCCAATCTCCATGACCTGGTAGAATGTTGGGGGGCAGGTGAGTGAAACAAGTGCCCTGTGCGTTTTTCCTGTGAGTTGACTGTGTATGGCCCTTTGGGGAAGGGACCAAGCCTCTCCAGACCTGTTCCTTCACCTGTGAAATAGGTACAATATCTACTTCAGATGGCGATTACAAGAATTAAAGAAATGTTTGGCAATATCATGCACCAAGTATATGTCTAGTATGTATTTGCTGAAGGAATGATTCACTAATGATGCTGACGATTTTTTTTTCCAGACAGGGTCTTATTATGTAGTTTAGGCTGGCCTTGGACTCACTACGCAGCCTATGCTGGCCTTGAATGCATGGCTATCTTCCTGCTTCAGCCTCCCGAGTGCTGGGATTACAGGTGTGCACCACCGTGCCCGGATGACAAAATATTTTAAAGGTGAGGAGTGTGAAGTTTAGAAGCCAGAATTAGGCTGGAATTCAACCTGGAATAGCTGCCTAGGCGCCAGCTGGGTGTTTGGATTCCTGGTGAGCGAGGCACAGTGGCCTTGGGGACTTGGCCACCAGGCACACTGTCCCCCAGGAAAGAAATGACCATGTCAGAATGAAAGAATGAGAGCTTCATGTAGGCTGCTCTCCATGGACCCTTTGAAAACAAAAAAAACAGAGCATCTGATTCTATAGATCTCCTTTGGATCGTGCTACGGTAAAGAATGTTCCAGAAAGGCAAAAAGTGACACAGCAGTAGCAGTCCCCAAAGCAGCAAAGTTCAGTAAAAGAGCAACTAATTCTGTCTTTCTTTTTTTGTAATCTTTTAAGGTTCTTTTATATTTTTTTTATTTTAAAGAGAAAAGATAACAACAACGACAAAGACAAAAACCAACCCAGAAACAAAAATACAGGAATTCAAGACAAAATGATAAGAATTAACAATAGTTATTATATTACATATTGTTATCTTCAATGAAGTTGCTCGGATTACCAGATGTAAGAATGCAAGATTGATCAAACAATTAAAGAGAATACAAAGTAATAAAAAAAAATTGGAAACAATACAGAGCTTCACTAAACAAGACGGTAGGAATTCAACAATGGTTAAGGTTCTTTTAATGCTAGGATAAACATCGGGGTTTTCTAACATGTGATCTTGACAACACATTTCTGAAAATTTCTTTTATGAGTCACAGATACATACAGAATGTTGAGCGAAATAAATCAGACACATTTAAATATTGTGTAACAGCTCTTCTATAAGAAACCCAAAGCATACATAATTTAAAGAGCAAAATACCAAACACCTGCATAATATACTACCAGTATTAAGATACTGAAGAGGAGGGCCAGGTGTGGTGGTGCATGCCTGTAATCCCAGCAATTGGAAGGCTACGGCAGGAGGGTCAATTGGGAGATTGAGGCAAGCCTGCGATACACAGTGAGCTTAAGGCTAGCCTGGACTACACAGGGATATGCTGTCTCAAAAAACAGTACCACAAATGTACTGAACAGGCAACCAATAGGCCCTGCACCTCCTCCCCTGGTTGCTATCTGCCCCAAACTTGCCAGAGGAACTACATTTCCCCTCCAGTTCCTCAGAGCATTTTTGCTTGCTTGCAAACCTCACATAAAAGGGTTGCAAAACACTTCTGCATCTGGTACCTTTTGCAAACCTAAGGCTGGCAAGGCTTGGCCTCAGACAGGCCATGTGTGATAATTCTTTTTTCTTTTCCTCCTCTGATGAGACTGGTTCCCAGCCCTAGACCACAGCAGCAGGGCTATGACCAGTGCAGTGGCCTATCCTCTCACTAGCGGGCCCTTGCCAAGACTCTCCAGTTCCTGTCTGGAAGTTCTTTCATTCAGACTACTGGGTCTGTTGTGCGAGGGAAAAACAGCTCTGCTGTTTCTTTCCTTTCTCAGAACACAAAGTAGGCTTTATATAGACAGGACTTTCTCATTTAAAGTCCTTTTTTAAAGCACAGTACCACATCAGAAAATTACTGTCTACATGGTACTAATAAGAAGCCAAGTTACTCTATTTTTAGGCAGTGCTCCATAGGAAAGCAAGCCCTATCAGCAGATGGAGGCTCTACCCTGGCTGCCAGCACTCTGGCGAAGTGGTCAGTTTGCAAGAAAGCACTTACAACAGTTGGATTCTCAGACACAGCTGTCTCAGACAGGTCAGTCTGAGATGGAGACATAAGACAGAGCATCTGCTGTCATGAAGCCATGGGACCTTAGGGAGGAGCCTCGGGCTCTCACCATAGAAATAATTCTGAGTAGGGTGTCAAGACAATGGAGGTAGCCAAGGAGGGATGCCTGACCTACAAAAGGACTCAGAAAATGACAGGAGTGGCAAAGAGCAGCAACCCTCCAAAATGATGTGAGCTCCGAAAACATCAGGCATCTAACAGACATGTTCCAATCCAGCAGGAAAAAAAACCGGGCACTATTACTGACAAAGCAAGTTAGCTTTTTAAATAACAGAATTCCTCTCAGGGTGTTGAGCTGAGCTCATCAAGGGGAACAGAATGTGGGCCTGGATGTGGTGGGCCACATGTCTGTGACCAGCTCACAATAAAAGGGAAGCAGATGGCAGGTGTCTTCAGATGTTTTATTCTTTTTTTTTTTTTTTGGAGTAATGAGGAGTGAACTCAGAGCCTTTACACTGAACTACATCCCCAGGCCTTTTGTTTGTTTTTTGAATCTGGGTCTTGCTATGTAGTTCAGGCTGGCCTTGAACTCACTCTGTAGCCCAGGTTGGCCTTGAACTCATGGCAATCCTCTTGCCTCAGCCTCCCAAACACTGGGATTACTAGTGTGCAACACCGTGCATGGCTATTTTTTTTTTTTTTTTTAATTGTGAGGCAAAATCTCACTAAATTGCACAAGCTAGACTTAACTTGTGATCTTCCTGCCAGTCTCTTGAGTAGCTGGGATTACACATATGTACAAATATATCCATCTATTTTATATATATATATAAAAAATCTCCAGCCCCTTGAGACATTTTTATAGCAACTTAAAAAGTAATTTTGGACTGTCAGAATTCATAATAAAGAAGTTTGGCTTGTATTTTATATGTCTTTAACAATGTGCTTTTTCAGGTCTGTGCTAATATTGTTTGGACAATTAAATGCCGATGTCTTGTACTCTGAGTAACTAATTTAAAGATAACAGTATACAATGTATTAACCACTCTTATCCTCCTATTATCTTTTTTTGAAATTTTGTTTTATTTTTTTCCTTTTAAAAAGAAGCCCTTTCTCTAGTAATTGATTTTTACTGCACAGTATTTCATAAGACTATCAATCTATGATGCCTTAGAAACTTGAGAAGTCTTGTCCTAGAAAGCCCCCTGACTTAAGCAGCATGTTTCCTGCAGACTCAGCATCCTCAGAGAAATGCACTGCATTCAGCCAGCCTCTCGACTTGATGCTCGAACAATAGCAAAACTGATGAAAATAGCTTTATAATACATAAATCCAATAAAGGGGAATCCAGCTCCTGAGTGATGCCCCACATAGTCATCTTGCAGAGTCTCAAAAGTGAGGAAACTCTCAGTCAATGTGTCAAATTAGTCTCTGGAAGGTGCCGCTGAAGCTGTTTGGGGCTCTAGGCTCTTGAACAGTCTCACCAGTGTAGCCCTGATTGCTGCTGTGGAGATGAAACCAGGTAAAAGCTGAAGCCTTCTGAATATATACTGGGTTATCCCTACACCTTCCACCCTTTACATGTCACCACACTTAATCCTTATCCCATTCCTTTAAGTACTCACTGCACTTGAGAGAGAGGATCTGCTGAGGGTCAGGAGGTGCTAGGACCCAAATCTCAGCTGGGGCCCTCAGAGGGAACCCTACAGTGGCACAGTATACTTCCATAGCCTTTCACACCTAGACCAACATGGCCTCAGGCACATGGGAGTTTGCACACCTCACTCAGGAGCCCACAGTAACAAGCACTTCACAGACACATTGCAGCAGCGGCCCATGTGACAGTGGGTAGTGCATCAACATGTGCAGTGACCCATGGCGGGGAAAGCACTCAATGCTCGTGTGTCTGAGGAGCAGGACTATATCCTGTCCTGCTTCAGGTGTGGGCAGGAGGCTGGGATATGCCTCTAACAACCTGCACGTGTGGAAACACCAGTGATTCAGAGACTGACAAGGAATGAGGAAAGCATGAAAAGCTGGTATGTTTTCTGGAAGCTGTTATGTCTTGGCGCCCCAATGGCAGAACTGTAAAATTGCAGGTTTCAAGTTAGTTTATTATGGTTACCTGCAAGTTGTTATCCCTGGCAAACACAGCTGCCTGTTCCAGATGCATCCATAAATCCCGTGTCCAAAGCTAAGGCTGTCACGTCTCCTCAGGACTCCTCCTTTTGAATTATCTACCTCACTTGGTGGCACAGTGTCACTTCTAGTGCCACTGAAGGTATGATTCCTGTCCTAGAGTCTTCCTTCCTCTCGAAATCATACATCAACTCGCCAATCTTGTCCCTTTCTGCTCTGGAGCACTTAATTCTGTTCTCTCCCCGCTAGCTTCAATCTCAGCCCTCTACCACCTATCTGAATGACTGCCTAACTTCCTAATGGATTTCTGCACTTCCAGTCTTTCTCCTACATCCATGACAGTGGGGTGCTCTTCAAATCTTCAGGAACATCCACAGGCCTAAGATCAGACCAACTAGGTGCGCATTCATGCTACAAGTCCCTGCCAATCTAGACCCACTGCAATACAGCCATGGGTGGAGCCTGGAAACTGGATCGTACAAGTTCCCTGGTGATTTTTCTGTGTACCAAAATTAATTTGCTCACTTGTAACTTAAGTATAATATCTATATCCATAGGGTTCTTGCAATGCTTGTTTTTATTTTTCGTTCAACAAACATTTAGATGCCTAGTATGTAAGACACTGTATAGGATCACAAGTATTCACTCAGCAAACAGGGACTGAGTC
This sequence comes from Chinchilla lanigera, assembly GCF_000276665.1. Taxonomy (NCBI): domain Eukaryota; kingdom Metazoa; phylum Chordata; class Mammalia; order Rodentia; family Chinchillidae; genus Chinchilla; species Chinchilla lanigera. The sequence continues at coordinate 14,369,372 of NW_004955461.1, forward strand.
TTACCAGTGTTGAGCAGCACTGCAAGAGCTGAGGAAGAACACTGAATATAGTGTGTACCTTTGACACCGACACTCCAGTGGAAGAGACAATGGAAGAAGTAACTGAAATGATGTCACAAAATGGTAAGAACAAGAAAGAAGGTAAGGAAGGGCATGGACAGCTATGAATTCTGTGTGTCATAAGCTCATTGGTTACTCATAGTCTATGCCTGAAACATTCTATTTGTTTTCCAGTGTTCTATAAGCAGAATTAACTGTTCTCCCACATAATACAACAAAAGTGCATCGCAGTACTCAGGAAACAGACTGGTAGGTGAGGCGAGCATGAGGATGAGCAACCCTCAAAGGAAAGGAGATTAAGTCTGGGAGCAAAAGCCTGAGGGGAAGGACGCAGGTGAAGTCGGGAGCTGTACTCTACCCAGAGCTGGGCAAGGTGGGCCAGCCCAGAGCCCTGGGAGGAGGCAATTTAGGGGGAGCTGACCCCAGGCCTTCTAGTCTCAACAAGAGGGAGGAATGCAGGTGTGGGATTGGAGATCAACTTGAAACAATGAAATGCGTATTCCAAAAAAGAACAAAGAAAAAAAGGAAACAAAGTCCTGGCAACCACTGGATTTTAATTCAGAGGAGAGGATTACACTGGACTTTATAAATATAGCTGTGCCTGAGCATGAGACACAGCTCAGAGATATATTTCAGAGACTATTTTATTCCTTACTCTCTTTCTCCCTCCCTTTCCTGTGGTAGAGATGGGATCCAGGGCTTGGCATACTAGGCAAACTCTCTATGACTGAGTTATACCTCCAGCCCTTGTTTCAACTTAAAATGTTCTAATTTACCTGTTCCCTGCCTCCAAAATTTTCCTTCCATCCTCTTAATTTCCCTCAATGGTTAGGACCACCTACCTAGGCCTCAGGCTGGAAATCCCCATTATGAATGCATCCTAGCTCTCGTCCTGGCATACACCTCCAACTCCACTCACAGTATGGACAGCAGGGGCTCCCGATCCTGCTCCCATCTCCATCAGGACATCTTTACAATGACAGATGTAACTGTAACTGAGCTTCTTTTTTTTTTCTTTCAGTACTGAAGACTGAACCCATGACCTACACACTGAGCTACATCCAGCCTGGTCTCCAACTTTTGATTTTCTTGCCTTAGCCTCCCAGAGTGCTGGGATTTCAAGTGTGTGTCATTGTGCCCGCTTGGCCGACTGACATTCTTGATACACCAAGTGACTACTACTATCTTGCTTAAAGATTTTATCATTTCCCAGTATATTTGGAATTAAACCTGACTCTCTCCACTCAGGTAGTGCCCCCCTACTCTGCCAAGTTCATTGCTGCCCTGGAGCCTCTGCAGCCTCTCTCAACTCCAGTGGTGCAGTCTTGGCCTCTGGCCACAGCAGTCAAGCTCACCGGTTACCTTCTCCTGCTGTCTCTCTTGGGCTGGAATGTATTCTGCTCTCTAGATTTTTCTCAGCCACCTATCCTCCCTCTTTGTCCACTATTTTTTCTGATAGCAGTTATGACTGGTGACTTCTTTTCTAATTTGTTTTCTCTTCTCTCCCCATGTAAAGGATAGTTCTGTGGACACGGGCAGGAACTGCACCTGTCTTAATCCTTATCCATCAAGGTCGTCTAATATCTGAGAAAGGCTGGCAGTGGGGCCCCACAAGGAAGCTGTGGTTCAAGGGAGAGGTAAAAGTGACTAGATTCAGACAGGAAAGGGTGACAGCAGAGGACAGATTCAAAAGAGCCCAAGGATCAGAACTAAGAGAATTTAGTGACAGTGATTGTGAAAATAGATACAGAAAGAACAAAACTTTACTTTCTAAGTAGGATGGGGGAGGTGTCAGAAAAATGACAAGAAAATACAACAGAGGAGGTAAATTTGGTGGGGACCTTCATGAACCCAGATCTGGGCCTGCAGACGTTCACGTCCTGATAAAATGTCCAACTGAGGGTGCCTAGGAAGCAAACACTCACAGCAGAGACACGGATAGGGTTACTCAAAGAATTTTATAAAACAGGTATGATTTCGATCCTGAAACCAGTAATGACAATGAATAAATCATTCTCACTTTATGAACACCCATATAAATTTGGAATAAAACATCATAAACACAAAACCAATATTAAAGGTATTCCCAGCTGGGTGTGGTGGCACATGCCTGTAATCCTAGCACTTGGGAGGCTGAGGCAAGAGAACTGTGGTGAGTTCAAGACCAGCCTGGACTACGAAGTGAGCTCAAGGCTAGCCTGAACTGCATGGCGAGACCCTGTCTCAAAAAGACAAAAACAAACAAACAAAAAACACCAAAAAACCCCTAAAAAAACAACAGTATTCCCAACTATAACTAGGTAGGAAGTTTTCCCTGAACACAGGACTAGGAGGAGCCCAAGGGAAGCATGACACACATCTCCTGAGATGAAATCTTTCAGAGGGTTCTTCTTTAGAAACAGTATGTTTAAAATACAGAAGGGAAAGACTGTACTTCATGAAGAACCATACCAAAAACAAACAAACAAACAAACAAACAAAAAAAAAAAAACCCAAAAACAAAGTAGGCGAAAGATGCTTTAGGAGAGGAATACACAGTACATAATAGTATGGAAAATGGAAAAAGAAAAATTTTTTTAAAAAAACCTGTACATTGAGAATAACTGTATCCTTTCCAAGAATAAAATCCTGAGAAACAACTATATTCCTTTTTTCTCTTTTTTAAAAATAGTTTTTATTCTGCAACTAAATTCTAATAGAAATACAGAGCTGAAAAGTTCGATAACTATAAGGAACAATTTCAGTTGAAGCTCTACAATAATATGCAGTCATTTAATACGGGAGTTAAGACAGGTACTTAAAGAAAATCATAAAAGCAATATAAGAGAAATCAAGGAAGTGGAGTCATGAACAGATTCGAAGGGAGGCACACTGAGGCAGGCTGGCAGGCTGTCCTGTAGACAGTACAGTACCCGGGAAAGTGCCTTTGGGCTGTGCTGTCCAACATTATAGGTGGATTACCTGCGGATGCTGGAGGCTACCTGGAGAGCTGGGCATATCCTACACAAAGCACATGTTATGTGGGCTCATATATTCAGTACAGCCCTTCAGATCTGTGCAATTCAGTGTAAGTAAATAATATCAAAGGAAATAAAAGAAAACCTCTCAGCACCTGACTGGCTGGCAGAGTACAGGTACATCTTTGAGTATCCCCTCCCTCTGATATTGGGGATTGAACCTAGGGTATGAGAAGCTACATTCCCCAGCCCTTTCTTATTTTATTTTTTAAGTTTTTGGAGGGACCAGGAATTGAACTCGGGACCTCATACTTACCAGGCAGGTGCTGTGCCACTGACCTAAATCCCTGGCCCTTCTTATTTAATTTTGAGGCAGGGTCTCCCTAAATCGCCAGGGCTGGCCTTGAATTTGAGGTCTTCCTGCTTTACTCTACAGAGCAGATGGGATTACAGGCATGTGTAACTATCCTCAGCTTCATCTTGAGTTTTTGTTTAGAACACCTGAACTCCCTCAGGAGACTGCATGAGCGTGGGACCTCAGACTGCTTCCCCAGGAACAAGCTCTCCTCTGGCCACGTCTGGGATCTTATGGCCCCAGGTTATTACCCATGCTCTTCCCTCTGCCCTGAATGTACTTCCTGAGGCTGTTTGCCCCGCAAATTTTTGCTTCTCCTTCAAGTCTTTGTTCCTGTATTATCTGGACTCTGTGGCCTTCCCAATACCCCCAAGCATACCAGCCCTTTCCTCTGCCCTAGCTGCATGTACTTTGTCAGCAACACTGCTAATACTGCAGTGGCACTGGGCAGCAATTAGGAGCAAACTTTGTTCAAGGGTAGTCCTACAAACTGCCTTAGGACTGAAATATGTTAGTTCTAGTTAAGAGAGTTTATATTATTTAGTTTTTAAGGTATAATCAATGCTGCCTGGGAAAAAAGACCAAGTGGACAAAAAAGCTTAAGATGTGATGTTCACTTGGCAGGCTGAGGCATGATTACCGGGAGTTTGAGGTGGGCATGGACTACATCGTGAGTTCAAGACCAGTCTGAACTATATAATAAGATTGTGGCTCAAAAAAAAAAAAGCCGGGCATCGTGGCATGCCTATCTGTAATCCCAGTACTTTGGAGGCTGAAGCAGGAGTGTAACTGCAAGTTTGAGTCCAGCCTAGGCTACATAGTGAGCTCAAGGCCAGCCTGGACTGCACAGCAAGACCCTTTCTCAAATCACCAAAAGATATAGTGTTAAGGGAATGACTGGTTTATTCTCAGAACAGTGAAGAAGGTGCTTATTGAGAGTGCCATGTGGTAGAGACCTGAATGTGGTGCACATACGACTCTAAGGCCTAAATTTTAAAAAAGTAAGAAAGAACATCTTCCCAGTATAATATATTCCAAGCTTGCACATGTGCATGAAGGGGCAGGCACACTAAGGTCAGCCCCAATATCTCTAAGTGTAATTTAATGTATCAGACATCTCTCACTACTTCCTCTCTGTTTCTAAGGGACTTTTGAAGGGAGTGTAGAAAGGGTTGCCTAAAAGAAGGCATTTCCCATCTCTAAGTCTAGATTCATGGGGTGGGGAGGTGGTTGCATTTGTCAAAGCTGCTGTAGGAGAATTCTGGGAAGGCAAACCCTGGACTCATAGCAGTTTTGTCTCAGACCCTGCGATACAGACACACAATGTTTTACATGCACACTGACACTTATGGGAGTCCATCCTGTGTAAACATTGTGGTAATGAAAAACCACAGAAGTGCTCTGAGCCATAATGTGCTATAAAAATCCTGGCCTCTGACCCCTAAAAAATAATCAAGAAAAGCAATAACCTGCTACTTCGAGTTTTAGGAACCAGATATAAAACTAATTCCTGCTTTGCAAAATAAATAAATTTGCAATCATATGTAATGCAGCAGACTCCAAAAAAGTTTAAAAAGTGGAAAGAACTAACTGCTCTAAAACAATTACCAGAAATCTCTCCTCTTTTTCCAGCCAGCGCTGATCTTCCTCCATTTCCTGCTGCTGTCGGATCAGCCGCTCTTCCATCAGGTGGGTTGGTAATACCTGACCAATCCCGCGCAGGTCCAAGGCTGCTGAGTCCTGGAAGGAGAGGTGGAAACAGCATATTCAGTCTTACAAGTTTGTTCACACATTCCTACTTTTTATTGTGTGAGTTTTAAAACAAATAAAAGAGCAAGAGTGTGGAAAAAGGTCTTTATTACTCCAGCTGAAATTTACTGTCACAGTTCACTTGTAGGGGTCTGTTCTAAAGAAATTATGCGAACAATGCAAAGAATACACTATTATTTTAAAAAGCCAAAACAACTAGGAAGTAAAGTAGTAACAGTTTAAATGTCACATACACATTATGGAGTTTTAGTCATTAAACATGTTTACTTCAAGGAGGGAAACAAGAATAATGGACAACTACAGATGCTATTCAATTCAAATACAAAATTTTTAATACATGAAAGTGGGTCTTAGTTTCACTAGGAAAATTTAGTAAAAATTCAGATGGCCCTTAGAGATAAAGGCTTTGTCTACTGGGTTCTTTCTTGACTAAATATATATGCTAATTATATTCTGGTTTTTAAATGAATAGACTATGATTGCAGCATTTCTTTCTTCTTAGGTACTTGTAGTAAAAAACAATTCACAAAACCAGAAATACATGAACAGATGAGGAATCTGGTTTTAGAATTAAGTCATCAAAATCAAGTAGCCTTGGACTTAGAAATAAAAGGTGCCTTAAGTAGCACTTCATAAGATTATGAGCTAAAGCCCAAGAACACCCAGTTTACCTCCACGTTGGGCTGCCACATAGGTGTCTCTTGAGATCTATGATTCCATGTCTCTGTCTGGTCCAAGAGAGATGCCTGACCTGGGTAGATGCTGCCAGCCATAGCTGTGATTCCATGTGAACCAGGGTAGCCAGAGACCTGTGAGTGAGTTAGGAGGCAAGGTAATGTTCTGCCCTAACACAGCTTCTGCTTTACATGTGCAAGAAAGTAACTAGAATTAAAGAATGCTGTGGTGGGCAAAATAGTGGCCCCACCCCAATGTCAAAGTTCCAACCTTTTGAACATGTGAATGTATTCCCCAAATTGGTATAAGGGATTTTGCAGCTATGACTAAATCAGGGACCTTGATGAGAGACTACTCTGGATTATGTGAGTGGGTCCAATGTTATCATAAGAGTCCTTAGTTATAGACAGGACGCAGAATAGAAGAACAGTGTGATTACTGAAGAATGGTCAGAACATCCAACGCTGTTGGCTCTGGACATGAATCAAGGAGACCCTAAGGCAAGGAATGGCCTGTAGAAGCTGGAAGAGCAAGGAAATGGGTTTTCAATAAAAGCCTCAAGAGTTTCGTTCTGGCTACATTAGATAACATATGCAAACATGTACTAAAAAACAATAAATCATTTATTTTGCAGTTTTACATTTATGGAAATGCTACAGTAGAGTATCTCTGGTTGCAAAACTAACAGAAAGCCACAAAGATCTGTAATATGCTTGGTTCCAGAATCCCTCTTTTCTGCCCAACCCACCACATCCCCAGTAAGAGCCACAAAAACATGAAAACCCTGATGTCTTCTAATAAAGGAAGGGATGATGGTGGGAGAGGTCCTGCCTTCCAGTTCTCACAAGGATGACTAAGAGAGAAAGAAGATGTTCAGTGAGACATGGAGAAGAATTCTAGGCAGAAGGAAAATAAAGGAGGAGAGGTCTCTAGAGAGGGCCCCCTGTCTTGACTGAGAGACTAAGTAAGCAGAATGAGGACTCGTTTCCACAGATCACTTGTGGCTTTCTGGTATGGTATGGCCAGGGTTGCTAGTTAATTTTTTTAATGACCTAAGTCCATATTTCCTACTATGTATCCTTGAACAAAGGTTGTAAGCATTTATTAAGCCTCCAATAATTAATTTATACTGAAACTATAGACAGACAATATCTAATTGATGAATTTTCAAGAAAAATGCGTACAAAGTTTTTGTAGTCTGAGTGAAAATACATTAATAAAAATTCTACTAAATAAAAAATGCAGCATCACTGTGATTTTTGGAGAAAGCTGACATATTACTGCCAGAGAACTTTTAGGAGTTTTCATATCAAAGAGGTTTTGAATGGTCTAAGGCACTTTCTAAATAATGCTCAATATGTGGAAAGATTAGTGGGCAATTTAGGCTATAAGGAACACTGAGTAACATCAAGATGTCCTATAGCTCATCTCACTGACAAGCTAGGGACACCAGGTCTTGGAAAAATTAAGAATGTATTAATTATGTTCAATGAAAAGAAAGGTTGAATATATTCATCACTTTTTTTTTTATGCACTGCTCTAGACTTGTCCCCACTCTCAGGGACTTCCTCTGCAGTGGGTCAGACTGCCACGATCAAACATGTACTTGAGTTCCAAGTTGTACAAATGCTTGGGCCACACACCACTAATCTGGCCAGTACTCCTGTGGGTCTATCAGGATGCAGAGCACTCACTGTCTGACACTCATCTCAGGAACCAAGCACTCAACACCAGCTGAGCTTAGACTTCCTGCACAGCCAGGCAAAGACCCTGTGACAATCCCTGGCTCACTCTGCCATCTGCTACAGTGCAGAATCTCACAGCAATGAGATGTGGTTCTTTCCTTAGGCTATCCATAGACACTCTGCTACTCCGATTACTGTCCATTTTGACCATCACAGACCTTATAACGAGTTTAAAAAGAAGCTCAATTCTAGAAATAGATGCTATATAATCACATTTATATAAAACCGTAGAACAGGCAAAATCATTCTCTGGTAACAGGAATCAGAAGAGTGGTTTATTCTGGGCCAAGGGGCAAAGGGCCCTAGGAAGGGCACCAGGAAGAGTCCTTAGGCTTGCTATTGTGGTGGAGGTATGGCACACAATGGTGCTTGCGTCTGTCAAAAGATGTGCACATTTCACTGCAAGTAAATTACATCTTCACAGAAGTTAATAACTTTGTCTCTTAAAGCAAACACAAGCATTATTTACTCTTGTTTCATGTCCTTTTCTTCAGGGATAATTTTTTCTAATTGTAGGATGCCTATAAACTCAACATCCTTTCCAAACTTGTCTATAGGGATCTCAACTGTTTCTGCTACAATAATTTCAAATTTTCTCAGGAGGATAAGGCAGGAGGATTGCTGTAGTTTGAGGCCACTTTGTGATACATAGTGAGTTCAAAGCTAGCCTGAATTACATAGCAAGACCCTGACTCAAAAAAAAAAAAACAAAACCAAAAACTTAAATTTTATTTTTGCCCTCTAGAAAAACTGCAGTTCAGTATTACCTCTGTATAGTATGTGCCCAGTTGGTCTACAGTTGGAGAATGGGCCTACAGACTCCTGTAGGCACTGTCCCACCTACTCAACACTGAATACTCAGCCGTCTCACTTGGGCAACAACGAGGGTGACTACTTTCTTAGCTTTCTGCTTATGAAAATAAGTATACAAGTGAGAAAATTATACTTATATCATAACCCCCCACCAAAAGTACTGACAATCAAGTAACACATTTTATGCCTGTAATGATTTACATACCTGGTAATGATTGGTCTGAACCATGTGCTGTGGACTGGGATAAAATCCTTCACTGGACCTCGGACTAGGATAACCAGGTCTGCTGGGCTGTGAACAGAGCATTGTATGAATGAATCTTTTGATTCTGGTAAATCTATGTCTTATGAAAAGAACAGAAAAAGCTATTCCTTTAATAAGAGCTTGGCTGGCAAGAATTTATCACATTTCAGTGGAGGAAAGAACAGTCTTTTCAACAAACACTGCTGAAAACTGGATATCCACAGGTGAGAAAATTGGGTCCTTCTCTCATAACACACACAAAAATTATCTCTACATGGATCACAGATCTAAATGTAAGTGCTAAAACTAGAAGAATAGGAGTGAATCTTTGGACTAGGGATACAGCTCGGCAGCACAGCGCCTGCCTGGCAAGCTTGAGGCCCTGAATTAGATTCCAGGTACTAAAAAAAAAGTGAATCATTGTAACCTTGGGCTAGTCAATGGTTTCTTAGCTGTGAAACAAAAACACAATTGATTTTAAAAAATGGACATCAAAACCACAACTTTAAGCCATGTGTGGTGGCATATACCTATAAGACCACTGCTCAGGAGGCTGAGACAGGAGGACTGTGAGTTCAAGGGCACCCTGGGTTGCAGAGCAAGTTCAAGGACAGCCTGAGCTACACAGTAAGATTCTGTTTCAACCCCCTCCTCAACTAAAACCTCACAACTTTGGTGTTGCAAATAATACCATCAAGAGAGTGAAAAGACAACTTAAACAATGTAAGAAAATGCTTACAAATTATCTGGTAAGAGATTCACAGCCAGGGCACATAAAGAATTCTTACAGTGATAAAATCACAAATAATCCAATTTAAAAGTAGGGAAAGGAGCAGACTCAAAGAAAATGAGGGATGGTCAGGATATTTAACATCTTTGGGCGTCAGGGAAATACATACCAAAACCACAGTAAGCTATACTTTACAACCACTGGGATGGTCACAACAATAAAGACAGAACATAAAAAGTGAGGCAGTGATGTGCAGAAACCAGAACTCTGTACATTGTTGCTGGGAATGTAAAATGGAGCAGGTGCTGTGGAAGACATTCTAAGAAAATTAAATACAGAGTTACTGCATGATCCTGAAATTCCACTTGTAGGTATATACACCAAGAAATGAAAACACATCCACACAAAAACATACATTAATGTTCTTCTTTCTTTTTTAAGAAAAGGTTTATTTTGGCTTACATAAATGTTTTAACAGAATTATTTATAATAGGGAGTTGGAACAATCTCTACCACTGATGAAGGGATAAAAAAATACAATGTACTCATAAATGAAACACTGCTTAGTAATTAAAAAGAATAAAGTACTGACACATAATAAAACAGGCTGAAGTTTTAAAAACATGCTAAGTAAACAAAACATAAACATGCTAAATGAAAGAAGCCAGTCACAAGATACCTATCACATGATTCCACTTATGGAATGTCCAGAATAGGAAGAATTGAAAGTTAGCAAGCAGATAACTGGTTATCAGGCACAGGAGGAGAGTAAATGAGGGAGAACCGCTAATGAGTTTGGAGTTTATCATGAGGTGGTAAGAATGCTGTATAATTCATTGTGCTGATAATGGCATAATTCTGAATGTACTAAAAAACAGTGAATCCTACCCCAAGTGGACAAATCATATGGCAGATACATTATATCTCCACAAATCTATTAAACCATCAACAAAGGAAGAGGAACTTTCCAGGCTAAGGCTGAATGCTCTCTGCCCAGGGAGTAGGTTAGGGGTTTGTCTGCTTTGCTATGTCATATTTTACTGATGAGAGGTTCAGATGACTGCTGCTTCTCATTTGACAAATGTGAGTGAACCAAAGGAGCTCTGAAGCCCCTTGAGTTCTAAATTCTCATTTTATTTTTGTGATAAAAGAATTCAAAGTGGAGAGCAAAGAATGATACAGTTTTAAACAGGAAATGAAAGAAGGTGAACCAATAAAGTCTTTTAAAACATGATAAATTTAATGAAGTAGCATCCCATTATTCTCCAGTTGAATCAAGAGCAGAATAGCTGGGCAGAGGGAACATGACTGCAATCTCATGGGAGGCTGAAGTACGAGGATCCCAAGTTCAATACCAGCCTGGGCAGCTTAGTAACACTTTCTGTCTCAAAATAATAATAAAAAGGGATAGGGTATTACTCAGTGGTAGACTGGCTGCCTAGAATGCACGAGGCCCTAGGTTCCAACCCCAGGTCTACAAAAACAACAAACAATAAAAAACCCAAAAACCCCCATGGCAACAACAAAACCCACAGTGAAAGGTCTCTTTCCACCTGCCAGACACTTCCTGTCCTTGGAGTCTTTCCCAAAGGGTTCTTGCTCTTGTCAGCCTAACAGAAGCACAAGCCCTCTGTTCTCCACAGCTCTTTGCAAGTCCTGACCTGCACAGCAGGAACTCTGTACTTGCTCCACCCACCTACTGGAAGGGAAGAAATGTTTACTCATCCCTCAGCCTTGTCACATTTTACGCATTACCCCAGATGCATTCCACTCCAAACTTAACTAAAAAGGGTCATGAATTCTCCCGAAGGTCTCCCCAACAGGAAATGAGTATTAAGGGGTATTCTTGGCTTTTTTCTACTGAGTGCCAGGGGAGTATTTCGGAAGTGTGTACCATATTCCTTCAGATTTATGTTTGTAAAGGCTTAATTTGGAAAAGTAGTTGCGCTAATTTAAAAGGTTTAAAAAGAGTACTCTGTCTACACTGACACTTCACTGGCAATGGCTATTTTAGACGACACGTCAATCCACAGGCATTAATCACACTCATGGCCCAGGCTTTCTATTCCCTTTTTCCTGGAGTCCAAGTATAGAAGGATGCAGAGCCCAGAAGCACATGATGTGACAGAGGTAATATCCTCTGGCTTACATTTGGGAAGTGGTATTAAGTAACTGAAGCAAAAATACAATTGCCACTTAGTGTGCCCTGTGCACACCAAACAAGGTACTTTATGTACAATTTGACAACAATGCTACAAAGCTATATAATCACCTCCAGGGGCAGGGGATTTAGCTCAGCGGCACAGCGCCTGCCTGGCAAGCGCAAGGTTGTGAGTTCGATTCCCGGTACCAGAGAAAAACCAAAAAAAAACCCAAAAAACCAAAAAATCACCTCCATTTCACATAGGCTTAGAGAAATCAGGAAATTTAAATAGGGTCACACATAATGACAGAATTCCAGAATCTATCATAGTATGATGCCTTTTTATGATAAGTACACTTTTGACCATTCATAAAAGGGCATAAAAAATCAGAGTGATAAAAGCTTTATAAATATCTCATAATGACTCAAATACTTAAACAGGTGGCAAATGATAATACAGGGTTCCAGTTTAAAACAAACAATAGCTAAAGCTGGACTTGGTGGCACATGCCTATAGTCCCAGCACTCCTGGGAGGGTGAGGCAGGAGGATCCCAAGTTCAAGCCTAGCCCAGGCAATTTAGGACTTAGCTAAAGCCTCTTTCAAAAGAGAATATATACAAAAAGGGATAGATCTATAGCACACTGCAAAGGTCCTGGGTTCAATCCCTAGTAGTACTGTGAAAACAAAACAACAACAACAGATGAACAAAATACCACTACCACCGCCAAAAACCAGGAAAAAAGTTGAAAATGTTTCATAGTAGATGACATCCCACAGCCCAAGCTGGGGAGACTACAAACACACTGCTAGCACTGCTTCGCTTCTGTTCTTGCCACAGAAGAGCTAGGTGTGTGGTCGGAGGCAGGTCTTGCCAGACTACCCGTCCCTCCTAACTGTGTCAATCATGAAGTGGGGATAGTGACAAGAGCCACCTCCTAGGGCTGTTGCGAGGACACTCCTGAAGCCTCACTGTTAGTGACTGCGGCATCAGCAGAGCCACCGCACCTCATTCTCCAAGAGAAACTTGAGTTTTCACACAGCAAAACAGATCTTCGCTGTTTCTTCAGCGAAGATCCTTCAAAAGGGATCTTCGCTGAATCTTCCCAAGCAAGGAGAGAGAAGAGGGAAGAGACCGATGATCTCAAAGAGAGTTGCTGATCTCTCAGGGATGAGAAAGGTCCTTGTGAGGGGCTCCTGATGGTTGCAAGGGGACAGGGTGGAAGCCAGGAAGGCAGCTTCTAGCAGAGTACAATTCTGGTGCTCCAGGACTCCCTACATCCCTCTCAGGAAACCGTGGAAAAACAAAAATTGTGTTCTTCTGAACCTGGAACCAGCTCTGCTTTACAGTAACACAACAGTCCACCAGACACTGACCTTCTAGAACAGCAACGACTGTTAGGAAAGTTGAGCCATACCCAGCTATTCAACTTAGAAAAGAGGAGAGTTTTTTTTTTTTCTCCCAGTTTTGGTGACTGAACTCAGGGCCTCATACATACTAGGCAAGCGTTCTATCACTGAATCACAGTCCCGGCCTGGAGGAGTATTTTTACATTGTTTTTGACACAATGTGGATACTATTGTTTGATACTGCACCAAAACTCAATGAGTGGTAGGTTCTTTAAGTCTACAGCAATGCGGAATCTCAACTCTTACCACTTATCTGTTGCATTAAAACCCATCACTCTATCTTGCACTTTGGCCCTTTTATCCAGGTGTGATTTGGTTATATTCTGGTTACATACTTGGAAAAGTAGTGGTTTACTGAGTAACCAGACCTTCTCAACATTGACAAATTCCAGTATTATATAGTATGTACTTTTAAGAAACTGTGTTTGTTAATGTCATCTTGAGCTCATCAGAATAGTCTAAGAATTGGGAAGCTTTGCCAAGGTTACGGTGGTTTTTTTCAAAATTCTAACTGTTTTCCTTGAAACCTCAAATTTTATCATTGACAGCAAATACATTCAATTGTTTTCTTTGAAGTGACAGCTTCCTTTTTTTTCTGCAACTCTGAAGACAGCACATCTGCCAGCTGTTTTTCCAAGTCGAGCTGGATTTCCATGATGTGTTTTGCTTAGCTCAGTGGCATGGCACTTTCCTTGAGATGGACATCAGGTTTGGGTACGTACTTCCTGTGTCCTCACACCGCTTCATCTTTCACAAACTGGCATCCTTTCTTATGGTGTGAGTACGGTGTTAAAGAACAGTGACAACTAATGCAGCCAGGCAACACTTCCTGACTTGTGCAAATGGCAGTGGTTCTTATCAGTTCCAATGTCACCAAACTGGAAAAGGCACAACATTTTAACATGATTAGGAAAAAGAGTTCAAATCTCCTGGACCTGTGACATGGTCTTTGTAAACCTGGAGAATCAAAGGACCACCTGGAGAGTGGCTGTACTAAAAACAGTTTTATGCTGAGGCGCTCCACAAATCCGACAAGAATTAAAGGACAGCAACATGGACAGATGAAAATGAACATTAAGCAGGATCCTCACAAGCTGGGCTCATCATAGCTAAATTTTTCCTAAACATTATTATTATATAAAAAAACTGATATTTAGTGTAGATGATTTTTTTTTCTCTCAGTGGTGGGGAAAGAACCCAAGACACTATACATACGAGGCACCTGTTCTACCACTGAGCTATAGCCAAAGCCTGTTATGAACATTTTTAGTAATTAGCTTTCTGGTTAAAATGTTTTGTTATTAATGAAATTTAAATTTTGAATCTTGAATAGGAGAGAGGAAAACATTTTCATTTAAAAGTAATGAAGGACCTACGTAGGCATGGTGACACATGCCTGTAATCCCAGCACGGGAAGCAGAGGCACAGGAGGACTGCAAATTCAAGGCCAGCCGGGTTACAAAATCAGTTTAAGTTTAGAGCTACACAGTGAGACCTTGTCTCAAAAACCAAAAACTAATGAAGCTACAGTAAACAGTATCTTTTCTGCTCTTTCTTTTCCCCTTTTTGTAGGGCCGAGGATGAAACCCAGGGCCTATGCAAGTGCTCTACCCCTGAGCTACACCCTGCAGCCCAATCATTTTTTTTTAGTGGTACACAGGATTTATCTACATAAGCCTAAAATCCTACTTAAATTTAAGAAATCAAAGTGGAATTTATTTATCCTAGGATATCACAGGCAGAATTATGAAAACCTGCAAAGATCTATGAAATTCTCACCTCACAGGGCAAATTGCCAGAGGAAACACTAGTCTACCATGTTGAAAAACAGATCCACTTCAGACACAGCCTACTTTAGACTACAAATGCAGAATCTGATCCTGCAATGAACACTAAAAAATGTAAAAACTGCACCCAGCACTAAGCTCTTTGTATTAGAAGGAAACAGAGGTATACCTGCTTATAATCTCAAGCATCTGAATATCTATACTAATTTAGGTGACTTTAGCCATTAGAACTTTTGATCCAACGGCTGTCTAACCTTTTCTGCAAGGGTCAAACATTAAGTATGTTAAGCTTTGTGCACCACAGTGTCTCTGTTCAGCTCTGCCTATGGGGTGGAACCAACTGTAAACAACATGCACACTGTGTGTGCGTGTGTGTGTGTGGCTGTGTCCCAACAGAATGTCAGGCACCAGGGTCAACCAGTGGCATCCTTTGCTGGCCTCTGCTTCTGATAAATGAGCCCTGGTATAAGGCAGAACAATCTCTGATTATAGAAAAGAGCCTCAAAATATGCATTTGGAAAACACCAAAAGAGAAAGCAAGAAAGACAGGGGGACCAAAAGAGAAAGATAGATGAGAATATTTAAAGTTTTAAGCAGATGAATAGATTTTAAAAAGTGTTATTTACCCATAATAGAGTACTACTCTGCCATAAAGGAAAAGTATCACATCGTTTCTTTTATATGAGAAACCCAAATTATAAATAAAGAGTAAAGTAAAAGATATATAACAAGAAGTAGGAAGCTAGAGCTTTCTCAGATGGGAATGGGGTCAAGAGATGGGGAGAGGAAAAAGGGGATGAAAAAAGGAATTAAGATGTGTTATGCAGTACATGTACCAATTCCTCACAAGAAATGCAAACATTCTATATTGTAAACATGTACTAATTAAACAAAAGTTTCTGAGAAAGATTAATTAGTTGCCAACTTTTGAAAATTAAAAATACAAGAAAAAAATCAGAACTAAAGCCAAATTATCAAGCTGGGTATGAAGGTGCAAAGAGGAGAAATCCAAGGTGGGAGTCACACCTGGACAACTTAGCAAGACCTTGTCTCAAAAATAAAAAGAATCCCATGGATTCTATCCCAAGTAGTACTGAAAAAAGTGCCTGAACCACTCTACTCCATGAACTAATTTTAAAAATTAATTAAACTAAAATCATTAAAAGCCCAACAGATTGGTATACAGAAAACTATTTAGGGGCTGGGGGTATAGCTCAGTGGTAGAGTATTCACCTAGCACGTGTGAGGTCCTGGGTTCCATCCCTAACACTGAGGGGGAAAACGGGTGGGGGTTGGGAGGCAGAGGGGGACAAGATATGTGTGTGAGAGAGATTATTTAGCTGAAAAGGGCTCTTCAGGTCCAGGAGAGTACTGCATTATCTGGTGCTTATCACCAAACATTTAACACTATATTTATTGTACTTCTGTGTACTAAGTGAACTCCTATACAAAATAAATTACCTTATAACATTCCCAAGAGATATAAAGGAAGAAAATGAGGTTTGAAATAGGAAGGTAACTTATTTTGTCATCAGACTGTAAATATCAGTCTGAGATGGACGGACTGGCTTGACTTCAAGGCCCAAGGCATTATGGATGAGAGTCTCCTGCCTCCCAGCACAGAACTATTTTGCAGCTCTTATGGCATTAAAACACAGGAAAACTGTTAAACAGAACATGGAGGGCCAGGCCGGGCATGAGAGAATATGCCTGTAATCCCAGCACTCGGAAAGCTGAGGCAGGATGAAGGCTGTGAGTTCACAGCCAGCCTGGACTACACAGCAAGATCCTGTCTAAAAAACAAACAAAGCACATGGAGGGCCTTAGATGCAGGGGGTTCACGCTTTTCTGTGGATAACTATGGATCTTCTGTTTTCATTAAATATAGAAGTGTTCTGGTTTTTTTCACCGTCTTGTTCTAAGCAACACCTCCCCACAGGTGATGTGATTTTTTCTTCTCTGCCAAGTGGTTGGACTGATGCATCTTTAGCTCTACCCATATGTAGAATTGTGCTTATCACTTACACTCACTTCTAGTATGCGAAAGGTTTGCTTTTACATAGCTCAACACAGACCAAGAAAGTAAATTTTCAGGCTTCACAGCAAAAAAAACTGTTCCAATATTCAAACAGTTCTTTGTGTTAACAGATTGCTAAACTTTTTCAAAAAGTTATATTTTTAGCTAAATATCAAATAGCTATTAACTGTAAAAAAACACTTATTATCCTTTTACTTTCCAGAAAAAGGACTAAATTGGATCATTCATGGCAAGTAAGCAAATATATAAAAATACCATCCTATCAAAAGCAGAAAGTGTATAAAGCCTTCTTAATCTAAGTAAAGTATTTAGCTAAGGGCCAACTGTCTAAAACCTTCCAGTCCAGCTCAGCACAGCCCCTGTAAAGGGTATGGCCACCTTCCTCAGGTGGGAGGGGACACAAGGAGGCCTTGGAGGTGAGTGACAGCAAGGTGTGAGGGTGACCCTGGCAGGTTTCATCAAGGAAACGAAAGTTATATAACATGCTTCTCACACAAAAGCTACCAGTTCTGCCAAGACGACAGAAAATGTGCACAAAGTACTTAGCAAAACTGAACAACAAGAAAAAGTGTACTCTTTTGTTGGGTGAAACGGGACTCATTTTTGAAGCAAAAAGCAAAGCATCAGTGGCCTAGTTTCATGTTTCAATCCTGACTGATCTTTGGGGTGATCTCTGATAGCAACAAAGGAAAACCTCCCCACAGCCAGGTGTTCAATGATATGAAGGAGTACAGGTAAAGGAACAGGAAGAAGATCATTTTAAGATCACATCTGCTCCAATGCTCCTGTTTTTCAACAGCCTCTATTTAAAAGGCAAATTAGGAAAATAAGTGCCCAGGATGACAATCTGGAGAGGAAAAGCAAACAACAATGGGTCAGAGTTATAACCGCTACTCTTAGAATAACCAGATCACAGGAAATAGCTGCCTACATCACAGAGAAAACCCACAGTTGGGGTGGGGATCTTGGCTACCTTGGGCGGTGCTTCGTCAGATCCTCCAGAGTCCCAGGACACAGTGGCCTGTCTTCTCGACTCCATCCTCATCCGTTCTTCTTGCTGGGCCTTCTCTTCCTCCAGGATTGTGCTAGAGAGACAACACATTGTGTCAACAGGGGCTGACAGCCAAGCAGCACACACCAAAGCCCACTCAAGTAGTCCAAGCAATACCGGTGGGCTTCCAGGAGAAGATGCCCAAAAGGCAATGATCTGCATAGAGGGGAAGGAGGATCATGTTTCTAGCCCTTTATACACGACTCTAGAACAGTCTTGTTCCCAGCAGGCAAGTCCTTTTAAAGCACTGCTATAGGTAAGAAAAATACAGCTGGGAAGAAAAAAAGAGGCTGCTGAAAATGAAGGATGGGCCGAGATGAAATGTTTGTATGCTATAGTTTATTTTAAGCAGAACAGAATGACCCTGAGAAATCTCCAACAGCCCTTTGTGAGCATCTACACGTCTGAGGCAGATTGCACTAACACAGGCTCTCACAATTGTGAACTCCCCAGCACACTCTGTGACCAATTAGCAATTTAGCATATAATTTCCCTAACTCGCTCAGCTCAATCTTCCAACCTAACTTTCACCTTAACAAGTATTTTACCCATCAGGAAAACAAGGAAGAATCCAACAATATTAAAGGTGATTCTGAAAATACTGTTTGCTCCAAGTGGGAAACACCACACTTACCACTGCCGGGCTGCTCAGAAGCTATGGAAAGTCCCACACATTGCTGTGGCCGCCACCACTGCCTCCAGAGTGACTGCAGGGCAGCTTCTTACTCCTGGCTGCTTGCCATCATATAAACTCCCTTGAGTGCAGCCAGAGAAGACACGGAGCTAGGTCCCACTCCACACAGATTCCCTAAGGCTCAGTGGGCAACAGGTCTTTGAAACCTTCATCCTAACTGTGGCAATCAGCTCTTGCCTACATGTCTGCAAGTTAGAGTTCTAATAATGAAGCTCATTCAAGTTCCTGGCCCTCTGGCAGACAGAATGCAGTAAATAACCACCCAGAATTACTCAGGAAAGAGTGACATCAGCTGCACAGACTCTTTCTAATCTGGGAATTTGTTCAACTGTTTAAAAAGACATTCCTGCTGGGCTGCAGGCTACAGCCTGAGAGCTCTCACACAGTCACCTTCCAAAGCAGGAAAAGACAAATTTATTTCATAACTACTCTGAGTCAGCAAACCATCAGATGGTTTGCTGCAGATGTTAAGGGCATTTTTTTCTCCAAAGGAAAGGAATGTTCTCAAAGTAACAGCTGCTATCACTTTAAAGAAAAGCTTTTGGTCTGAAGAGCCCAACCCTTCCTCAAAGTAAGACTGGTTTCCCTTTTGCTCCAGTTACATGGCTGTGGCTAAACAAACAAATGTCAAGAATATGACAATAGGTAAGACAATACATAAGAATTTCTTGGTGCAGCTCATAAGACACATGCTCAGCACCAGGACTGCTCGGTGCCTGGCCTGTGTATGAGGCACAGTGAGCCTGGTGAGGTAAGCCTGTGCAGGAAGAGGCCAGCTCTGCCCTACTCTCCAATCAGAAAAGAAGTACTCCAAGCTGGGTGAGAATTAAAGGACCACTTGCTATGCTGACAATTATCTATAAACTATTTCTAATGGGGCATTTGTGATGGGATGCTCACTCAGCAAGCACCTGCTGAGCTTCTGTTCAGTATAGTATGCAGTTTGTGAGGTGCACAGATTAAGGGCAGAAGAAGTAAAAAACCTAGCTGGGCGTGGTTTCGAACACCTGTAATCCCAGCACTCAGGAGGTTAAGGCAGGAGGATTGTTTTGAGTTGGAGACCAGCCTGGGCTACAAAGTGAGTTCAAGGCCAGCTTGAACTGCATAGCGACACCCTGTCTCAAAAAGACCAAAAAAAAAAAAGAAGAATGAAACAGTGCCTGGCACATAGTTGATGGTTAAGTATTTGCTAAATGAAGATGTACTGTAGAATGTGGGTAGAATATATAGCTGAGGAGAGCCAGAATTCACCAGTGATGAACAAAGTGAAGGGAAAATAGTAAGACATAGTGAAGAAGGTTGGGATCTGAGTCAGAATGAGGTCAGGTTCAAGTTCTGCCACAGACATGCTATGATCACAGAGAAGTCCATCCCTCCATGTTTCACCCACAAAATGAGGCATCTCCCTATCAACTATTTCAAAGGCTAAATGCTTCCCTAATTACCTATAGTGAATGGTTGATTGCATCCTAACTACTGACCTTGAGGGATTGTTATAAAAATTAAAATGAAATTTAGACAATGTATAATGAGCTCTAGAAACCAAGAAACTCTTAAAAATGGGAAGAAAAAATTTTCCTATCAAATAACGTCCTGAGTAGCTGATGGCTGCCATTTCCATGACTGTGTTCAAATGGATTAAAATTTAATTAGAATTTGAGGTACAAAGGAGAAAGCAGGCCTTTTTGCAAATCCATCATGTCATTTCCTACTGACATTTGTGAAAAAACTTATATTTGCCTGTTAAAACAGTCACTGATGTACAACACCTCTGAACTTGACAAATACAAACACACAACCATTACTAGGAACAGCTTCACCTGGCCTGCTCATTCTCCAGGGGAAACCTACAAGGGGCACGTTAAGTTCCTAAATCACAGAACACAGGTGGACCAGACCTCCAAGGCTGTTATGAGAGGGCAGAAACAGTTGTTCTTTAGAGCTGATGTAACTGTCACAGTTTCAAAAAATGAAAGGCGAGCTTGCTTCATCTGCTGTGTTCTGGACCCATGAAGTTCCTGGACCCACCGTGCTCTCCACTGCCTCCTTTGCCTGGAAAACCCTTTTTCCCCTCTACCCAGCCAACTTCTGCCTACATGGCAATGTCCAATAGCATTTCCTCCATGAAGTCTTCCTTTGAAACTGCGAACTCTCTTCAGACTGAGCTATTTGCTCTCTTCTTTATTCCCAAAGAACCAGGGTTTACCACAGTGCAACTTCTGTCAAAATGCACAATGAACTCTGTTTGCCTGACTTTTGCACTTCAAGGGCCATTTTCACATGACTCAGCACACCCATTAATTAGTAAATGACAGAAGAAAGAGTGAATGAAGCCCTAGAGGCACAGAGGGTCCAGAGACCAGTAAGAAGAGCACATCCACAAGCAATCTTCACTCACAACTGGGCACTCAGATCATTTTCTTTGAGATGGCCACTGGGACTGGAGTCCACTCCGAGATCACAGCAAAGTCCTACTGGCCCCAGAGAGGTACATATCCCAGTTAGGAGGTCTCCAGTGCTCTGCTCTAAAGCAAACAGGCCCCGAATCCTGACATTTTATGACTTAAACTAAAAAGCCTATAAAAATCAAGGAAAAAATATACTTTTAAAAAGTCCTTTCTTCTCATTCCTCAGATAATTAAAATACTGTATAAGCAAGCTGTGAGAGGCTAAGTGGGGCATCACTTTCAGGCAATGGAAACTCAGTGGTAAATAGGTCCCAAGTAGGCCATTTTATTTCCCTTGAGTTGTTTTGTGAAATGAATCACCTGATCATAAGGTTACTGTCCCCTCAAAGCCTACACAAAGGTCCTGTGAAGTCCTTTGCCACAGGGGACCCTTTTAGGGTCCACCTGCCTCAACTCTTCTGCCTATAGTGACCTCCCCCTTTCCTTGAGCTTCTGAATTTACTGTCTGAATCTTCCTTTTAGCCCTTAATCACATACTGCCGTGCTGTGGGATTTGGACTGCAAGTTTCATGACTGTCAGACACAGATCAATTCCTCTTGTCAGCTAAATAGCATCTGTGTACTACAGACACCTCAGTATTTCTTTAATTGGGCATGCCAGTCTTGGGCCTCAAAGAAAGTGAGGACAACTGGAAAGTGAGTTTCTGCAATCTCAATGCTTCACTCTCATACCAAAAATAGCATGTCAAATGTTTCTGAGAAACCAAAATTTGTTGCTCAGAGTAGCCAAAAATATAAATAACTCATAAAATATCTGTTTTAACAATGGAAGGCTAGTCCATAGATGGAGTAAGAGGACGCAAGGAGACATGGCTGAGTTGTTCTCCCTGTAGCTGCTTAAGAACTAGGGCAACAAACTAGAATGTGTAGGGTTAGAGGTCACACTGAAGCATACTTTCCCAAACTCCCAGTATTTTTAGTAGCAGTACATTCCATTTGAAAATGTTTAGATGTCTCATGTGAACTGGCAATGAGCCTTCATGGTTTTTCCTAGAATGGTGGTTTCCAAATCTCAAGCTTGCAAAAGATGTAACAGTAAAAGCTGAGATGTCATTTAACAAACAAGAGCACACTTGATAATTCTGTCAGCTTAGCCACTCCAGGAAGGGAATCCTGAAGAAGAGAATGGATAATTTCATTTAATGTTTTATTTCTTTATTTCTCTCACTTTAAAAGAAAAAAACTATTAAAATAGCCAATCACAATGGACATACAAACTTGTGAGAATTGCTGATTTTCTTCTTTTGACTTGCAACATCCACTGTGAAACTTGGTGTCACAACTCCATGGACTAGCATGGAGAAGTTTTACTACAAGAAGTTTTCCCTTCCAGAATAACAAAAGGTGATTTCACTTATAAGGCATTTTGATGGAGAGCAAGATATTCCTCGCCTTCAGTACTAAGCTAAGAGATAAAAGCCTCAAGCAAAGACAAGCTTCAGGAACAGAAAACACTGCTGGATGTGAATTGTTGGTGTTCAAATCACTGGAGCTGTCCCAGAGGACAGGGCAGCAGAGGGAGGTTGCATTTGTTGAGCTGTGCAGCCACAGGGTTCTTGCCTGTCAAGCTATCCCTCGTTCACAAGTAAGAACAATCTTCCCTTACTACTTGTTAAAATGGAAAAATAAAGTATATGGGAAAAATTGAGAAAAAACTTTTAAGTAAACGTTAGTTGGTTCTGTACTTTTACATGCTTTGTAGCCACTAGGAAATAAAGGTGTTTATTTCATATCTATAGCATGTGTCAAGAATATGATATGAACTCTTCTCTTTGGCACTATAAAGCATTTAAAAAATATATAATACATTATCTGGTTGCTTTAAGACAGGGAGGAAAACTCTCCTAAAAAGACTATAATTTGATCATTTAAAGGGATGACATCATAGAATTTTCTTTGGATGTGTAATTAGTCTGGGTTTGTAGTGACTCAGGCTAACCTGGAAAATACCCAGAGAAAGAACAGCAATGAATCTGAAGGAAAAGAGGAAACTGCTCATTTCGGCAAGTTCATGGGAATACTAGCTTTGAAACAAGATCTCTTATGTTACTCAATATTGCTTCACTGCAAAGGAATGGAATTGGCCTTATTAACAAACCCCTGGTGTCGCTGCAGAAAACAAGTCTACAGGCTTAAGAAGGGCTGGGGAAGGCCTACAGGGGTGTGCTGAACTGGAGGCTAACTACCAGTCAGCATGCCACAGCTGCACCTCTGCTTACCCTATAAACAGGTGCAGTGCACTGGACAGCAGCTTCTAGCAATACACGGGAATCACATTTCTCTCTTCATTTATGGTGTATCTTGACCTGCAGGAAGTAAGTGCTGCTGTTTGGATACCATTTCAAACTTATTTTTAAAAAAGCAATTTCTATTAAAATCTTACTTTATATGATGACCTTTTTCTATTTTTTGTATATGTGATAGCTATTCTTTGACTAAAACTCTGGCAGACTGGCTATAAACACTGAATGTAGGAAATGACTGTGTGACAGCTTAGGACAACAATCAATAGCAACCAGACACTGGAGGGACCTGATACCAGGAGGAAGTCTGGCACTGAGTAGGACCTGCTTTCTAATGGCCATTAGCTAGAAAGTAGGCCCTGTCCTATGGGCTTGAAGAACCACAGGACTGAGTTTGGAGCAACCACAACTGGTGGAAAATGAAGGAGAAATTCCAGAAAAGAGAAAGCCAGAAAGGGAATGTCTCAGTTTGAGTGTAACTGTGTCCAAATACCTGGATGACCTGGAACTACAACACCAAACAACCCAGCTAATGGGAAAAATCTGAATATACGTCTGAACTGCTGCCCACAGCAAGGAGAATTTGCAATGTAGGATTAGTGAAGTTAACTGCTTGCTTAAACCAACCAACCAACCAACCAACCAACCAACCACCCACTCACCCATCCAACCATCTGAATGTAGCATTTGTGCAGCCTATTAGCCACAATGCCCAGGACATAACCTAAACTTAGTTGATACACAAATGAAAATGTGACATGCTCTCTGGGGGGAAAAAACTTAAAGAAGACTGAATGAAACAGAACTCAGTTGTTAGATTCAGTAAGCAAGATTTAAAAAGACACTATAGTCAAGTACCTAAAACAAAATTAAACATGAGAGTGGTGGCATACACACCAACATTCTCTGAGGCTGAGGCAGGAAGACTGCAAGTTTGAGCCCAGCCTGGGTGACTTAGTAACACACTCTTGCAAAATTTAAAATAAATAAAGGAAGGACAGCAGAGGCAGGAAAGCTGGCCAGCAGGCCAGCTGAACTGACTGAGTGGGAATGTTGCTTATTCATTCAATCCCCAGTACTGGAAAAACAAAAACAAAAAAAACCCCATAAAAACCAAAACTCATTATGATAAATAGGAAATGTCAGCAGAGAAGCAGAACATTAAAGAGCCAAATATCAATTCTATAACTGAAAAATATGTGGGATAAGAATCTCCAAGGGGTGAGATGAGTGGTAGGACAGAGAAGACAGAAGAGTTAGGGAATCTGAAGCTCAATCAATAAAAAATACTCAATCTGAAAGAGAAAAAAAGGTTGGTGGAGGAGGAGGAAGCAAAATATGGAAGACAATAACAACAACACAGCCGTCAGCATTAGACCTAAAGGACACTACTGAAAGGCTTAATATAGATACAGCTGCAATCTCTGAAGGAGGAGATGGAAATGAAACAAAATATTATCTGAAGAGATAATGGAAGTCCTGGGATAGTGCTCTGCACCTATAATCCCAGCTACTCAGAGGCTGAAAGAGGAGATTTCAAAGTTCAAGGCCAGCATGGGCAACATAGTGTGATCTTGTATTTGCCTTTTAACGAAGAAAAAAACAAGTAAAAGTTTTCCCAAATTTGTGAAAAGATATTTTACAGATTCAAGATGCTCAGTAAACTCCAAACATGATTAATACAGAGAAAACTACACCCAAAATACCCTAAACTGCTGTAAACTAAAGACAGGAAAACTGGAAGCTGCCAGGGGGAAAAAGATGCACTACATATAATCATCTGAATGGCCAGTAACTTCTCCTTAGAAACAACTGGGTACAAGAGAGTGGACGGACATCTTAACACTTTCATGATGGGGTGTAACTCATGTGTCACTGCCAGGCTTGAACCATCAGTGATACATGCACGACTATCTTACTGGGCAGTTTTTTATTAATTTTACGAGTAAGAAGACTGGTAAAAGTGGTTAGATTCATTTGTACTGCCACTACAGGCTGCCCAATGTGATAGTCACGCATGTACCACTGGTGTTTCAAGCTGGCAGGAATGTGTGAAAGTGCTAAAAGGAAAAGAACAAATAATCCCGACAACCTAGAATTTATATGCAGTGAAATTGAGCTCAACTTACTTTTGAATAAAATAAAACTAATGGAATTTACCACCAACAGATCTACACTACAAGAAATGCTAAAGAGGTTTCTCATTTTGTGGGGTCAACACACATAAATGTCATACACACACATATACATATATATGTATGGATATATAAGAGAACAAACAGCATAATAGAATACGGTGGTGGTAAACGTAAATTCTACATCTTTATAAGGTACAATTAACAACTACAAGTAGACAACAAAAGGTTAAAAACATATAAAAATATAATGAAAAGATATTGCTAAAATGCATATCTGAGGGAGCAAGAGGGGTGGAGGATAAGCTGTTAGCTTTGAATTTCCAAAAACTCTCAGCCAAGAACTCATACACTGAACACAGTGGACTTTGCGTCTCTCCCCTGTGTGGGCTTTGGGTACAGTTAGTGTGGTCACTATGCTGAGTTGCTCCACCTCTCCACCCAATCTCACTTCTTGTCCTTCTCTGTAAATTGAAGCAGGGAGGCATTCACCAGAGCCAGACATGCTTCACTTTCCAGAGGAGAGAGGGACATTCATGTGTACTCCATTTTTTCTTAATGTTTCCAGGGTTACTGACTGAGGGGGCAAAATTTAGTGTACAGGAATTAGGAAAAAAATAAATATCCTGGGGTAAAGGGAAACAGTGACAAACAGAACTGCTGGGAAGGAACTATGGCTGCTTCAGGGCAAGTTTGATGATTTCATTGTAGGTTTGGAGGATGAGGTTTAAAGGTTAGAATAAATATATGGATTAGAGCTGAGATGTAAACTACGAGCTGTGAAATTCAAACGATACTTATGATGATGATATGTGAAGCCATGGAAGTACAACTGAGTAATTTCTATGAAACGCAAGCCCAAATATCACTTGCTTACTGCACACAAAACGAAACTGGAGAAAACTATGAAAGGGATATATATGTAAAGCTCTGATTTATAGTGGTATGAAAACCCATGAAAGAAAAGAATAAATGAAAACAGTTAAGACATAATTTTAGTGGAAGAACTTTAAATTTTACATGAAATTGCTATTTAATGTAGATTCACCATTTTTTTTTTAATGTAGGGATGCTGTTAGCATTTTTAAGAAGTAAACAGGGATAACTGGGAACCAGACTCCTCCTTCAGATAGTGTTTAGTTATCCCCAAGAGGATAACAAGGAGAAGGAAAACCTTTGTACCTCTGAAAGAAATTTCAAAGTTTCAAATTTCCTTTGAAAGGAAAACCTTCAGTACCTTTGAAAGAATTTTGGTAGCAAATACAAAATTGTGGCAGCAAATACAAAATTTGAAATTTCAAAATTTCAAATTTCCTTTGAAAGGAAAACCTTCAGTACCTTTGAAAGAAATTTTGATAGCAAATACAAAACTACTTAAAAAAAATACAAAGAAGTACAAGTAACCTCATATCATTAATCAAACCTATGGTTTCTAAGTTGGGAGTCATGTTATAGAACAAATAAAGAATCAAAAAGGGCTTTGAACACTTGTTTAAAAAGATGTTTTCAGATAGATACTTTAAAGTCAGTATCTCCATAAGACTTCCATAAAGTGTCCAAAAAAGGTGATCAGTACTTCCACATCTGGATAGTAAGAACAGCTATCACTTTTAAAGCGCTTTCTATGTACTAAAGGAGGCTACACATTTTCTTCACTTGAACCACATGACATCCTGGAACAGGGCTGTAGAGGCCCCTTTGTTGGCACCTGAGTCAGGTCTTCCCAGCACTGCACCAGTAGCCAAACATTCAGGTTTAACTACAGTGTTGATACTTTGTGATAAATAAGTGGGTTTGGGGTTGCAGTTTGGGCACTTGGTCTCCAAAAGGCTCACCATCAGTGCCTTAGAAAATAGCTGCTACTGGTACCCTCATTTTGGAAAAGAGGATAGAAGGCTTACAGGGGCTCCTTAGGGACAATCAGTGGTGGGGTCAGGATTTGAATTCAGGTCTGTCAGACTCCAAAGCAAATAATCTTACAGTTATGCTGATATTTACCTTATAATTAAATTTAAATAACCAAACTGTTGTAAAAGTAACTAATAACTGCGGGTCTTTAGAAAAAGCTTCACTGTTACTAGTAGCTATGATTAGACTGGATGAAAGTATACATGCGCCAGGCATGGTAGTGCACACATATAATCCTAGCATACAGGAGGCAGAGGCAACAGGATCACCACAAGTTTGAGGCCAGCCTGGACTACATAGTGAGACCCTGTCTCAAAAAAAAAAAAAAAGAAAGGTATATATGCCTATCATAAGCTGTGTGTAACTAAAGGTATTTTGGATGAATTGTTTCACTTAATCCTAAAACAAGCACGTGGGCAGTACTGTGATCTTATTTTTACAGGGATGTAAGTAACCTCTCCAAGACCACACAGCAAATTTTTCCTTAAAAAATTTACACACACAAGATTTTGTTGCTAGCTTGAAAGGCAGGCTCACAAATCAATTGAAAAAAAATTTCCGCTCCTGAGATACTTTGTAACTTCACTTGGGTATAATATCAACATGCAACAAGAATAAAAATGTAAGAAACCTCTATCTGTAGCCACTGACCTAAGCTTTAGCCTTGATCAGATTCTTCCAGGCCTAGTATTGTAAGATATAATTAAGCAGCAAAATATGACAATATAAAGTTAAAACAATCAAAAACTCTAAAGCAAAATTACACACACACACCCAACACTCTCTGACCCCCCAAATTCTAAAACTCCCAGTACCCTCCTTGGAACAGAACCCACAGACATACCCTGGGTCCAATCTGCCGAAGTAACCTCTGTAGATGTAGCCTTGTCAACACTTCCACACCTGTTCCCCACTATCTGTGGTATTACTGGGGCCACAGTCATAAAATGCAACACACTCAAGGTATGTTAACAAAACAAATACTGTATAGGCAGAAGGGCAAATACTTTGAAAGTAACAGTTGGAAACTGTCATTCTGAAATCCCCCCACATGCTGCAGCACCTTCTGATACTCTTCAAATAATGTAAGGAAGCAGAAATTCTGTATAACAGTACATTTTTTTTTTTCCTTCTGTCAGCAACATTGACAACTTGCTAATCAGTCCAAATCCTAAGACAGCACTCTCAATGGTTTATAGGCTCCTAACATTAAGGCAGTGGGGCCGGACACGGTGGTGCATGCCTGTAATCCCAGCACTTGGGAGGCTGAGGCAGGAGGATCGTTGCGAGTTTGAGGCCCGCCTGGGCTACAAAGTGAGCTCAAGGTCAGCTTGAACTGCATAATAGTGAGACCCGGTCTCAAAAAGAGAAAAAACAAAAAACAAAAAAAAAAAAACCAACAAGGCAGTGGGACACAATGGCTCTAGCTCTGTGGTTTAGGTCAAGGGCCTCACTACATAGTTTCAATCTCCTCATCCTGTATCTCCAAGGATTGTGATGACAGAGTTTGTGGCAGGATTCCTGGCAACACAATGTGTTTGAAAACTGTTAACTTCTTAATGTTGTAAACTAGTAAAGCTAACTGTAGAGGATAGAGACTTGCTATCAATGCAGGAAACTCTTTCTAAAGAGCTCAGTAATAGAGACCAATCTAAAATAGGACTGTCTTCTAAGGCAATACTTAACCTGAACATGTAGGATCAGGTAAGTTCCTTTATGTACCACTTATATCTTTTTACTTCATTTGTGAAACTGGCTTGCTTAGAAAGAAGAATTTCCAAAAGTTAAAAAAAAAAAAAAAAGCCAGAAATGGCGGTACATGCCTATAATCCTAGTTATGTGGAAGGCTGAGTTAGGAGGACCCCAACTGGAGGCTAGTTTGAGACCCTATCTCAAAAATAAAATAAAAAAGGGCTAAGGTTGTAGCTCAGTATGATCTGGATTCAATCCCTAATACTGCAAACAAACAAAAACACTGAAAAACCAACTACCTTTGCAGCAACTGGAGTTTTGCTCACTGCTGGGCATACTATAAAGTGGTATATCCATTTTGGAAACTGCCAGTGTCTGCTAGAGCTCAATGTATGCACAGCTTCAGACTCACAGGTATACACCTTACTGAGATGCCTTCATGTGTGTTCCAGGGCACTAACAATTATGTTCATGCAGCTATATTCTTGACAGCCCCAATGTGAAAAGCATCTAAATCTTTACCAACCATGAAGTGGCCAAATAAACTCCAGTGTATTCACAGATGGGAAACTATACAGCAATGACTACCTGAATAAAATGGATGAGCTTATAAATGAACTCATAAATAAATGCTATGTACCAATGAATGCTATGCAGATGGAGTTAAAAAAAACAAGCCGAACTAATCCATGGGCAGGACAGTGGCTACCCTTGGAGAGTGAACAGCAAATGAAAAGGGGCATCTTTGGTAGATTTCTGGACTACTGCTTTCTTGTTTTGTATAATGGTTAGATGTTGTGCTCAGTTTGTGAAAATTCACCCAGCTGCTCACAGAACATTCTCTATTCAGTGTTGATGAATATTATCATATCTCAATAAAAACATTAAGAAATAGGTGAAAATTAGGGCTCACAAACTTAAGAGTAACCATTTTGTTTACTGCCCTTAAATCCCTTCTAAAGGGTCTTTAAGAAATTTAACACAATCTTAAAACATTTCCCTAACCTGAGATAAAATGGACATTCTCGAGCATGACACAGTGGTGCATATCCGTAATCCCAGCACTTAAAGGCTAAGGCAGGAGGGTTGTGAGTTTAAGGCCAGGCTGAGCTACATGGAGAGTTCAAGGTCAGCCTGTACTTTAGGGTGAAACCCTATCTGAAAAAAAATCAAAACCAACTAATCAAACAAAACCTTGAGGCTTCCCCAACTCCATAATAGAGAAATGAATCTAGGGCTTTTGAAATGAGCTACAGCCTCAGCCCTTTTTATTTTTTGGGTGTCCCTAAACTGCTAAAATTTGATAATCCTCCTGCCTCAGCCTCCCAGAGTGCGGAATTGCAGGTGATGACATCATACCCAGCTCTCACGTTCTTTTATAGTGTCACAACACCTTGGTCAATGAAAGAACGATGAGAAATGCTATTTTTTAGCAGAAGTCCCCCCCAAAGTTATTTATTATCTTTTTTTTTTTGAGACAGGATCTCGTTATGTAATTTAGGTTGGCCTGGAACTCTTGGTTATCCTCCTGTCACAGGCTCCCTCGTGCTGGGATTATAGGTGTGTGCTATGATGCCAGGCTTAAAGCTGTTCATTATGGCTTCCTTGGCACAGGAGCAAAGAATTAATTTAACCTAAACAGGGACTAAATGCTTTCCCGTTAAAAATTACTTAGAACACTCTTAAATCTGTCAGTCATAAGGCACAAAAATGTTAAGTCTATGAGAAATTTTCAGCTGATCAGTTAAAATATTCCTATTGAGAATTTGTTTACACTTGATAATGACCACCTACGATAATGACCACCACAAATTTACTCCTACGAATATGGAAACAGGATATGATTACGACAGCTTCCCTGGGTCATCAAGGAACTCAGGAAAATATGACCAAGTAATTTTCCTATGACTTTGCCTAACAGCTTCATCCCAAATGTTACTTCCTTAAACTCATGCAGTCACACGAATACACAGTCCAGTTCAGGATGAGTAGAAGCCATAGTGATATAAAACAGCTTACAATATCTGCTTTTAAGGTTAGGAAAGAGAATGGGTTTGAAAACAGGTTTGACTACCTTGGTGTGAGTAAGGGCTTTCCAATATTTATTTTTTGTGAAAACCTTGGAAGAAAAAATTTTTTTAAAAACTCACTAGTAAAAACTACTTAATTATTGTGAGACACTGTCTATGTAAATGCCCAAGCAAGAGAGTATATTATTAAGTTAAATTTTATCACCTTATTTGGTAGCCCTTTATAACAGTTAAATGCAAAATTAAAATCCATTTCAGATGAAAACACAAGCAGGATAAATGAATGCTCAGTTACCGGTGCTCACTGTGCCTAAGAAGACATCATGAACTACAGTAGAGGCACGAGCTCCACCAGTGCTCCTGGCTGCAAGGGCGGCAACACCGAGGTGAGTATGACGATCCCTGTCCTCAAGGAGCCTCAGTCTAGTAGGGTAAAGACATACTAGACTGTGAGCTCCTCGAGGGCAGGAAAAGTGCCTTCGGTCATCTGTGCCCCAGTGACCAGCACCAGGTTCAACAGCATTTGTGGAATGGAACTGAATGCAGGAAGCAGCCATCTGTGGCAATGGGGGCTAAGTAAAGGAACACACGGCACTGGAGACTCACAGTAGAGTCTGGTGAGCTGCAAAGTTACAGAAGAGCCAGTGTAGGAAAGAGGCCAGGACAGAAGGGGAGGGTCTCCACAGCTGGAGGACGCATTCCAGGCTGGGGCAGCGAATGAGTCTAGCCGTGGTGTGTGAAAGGGGTGGGAAGTTTCCCGGCCATAACTGAAGTAGACCTAAGTGCTATCTGCAAGCCTTTGCCTGAACATAAGTAGTGATGAGAACCCGCTGGACGTTGTTCTGAGCAGGGAAGTTACCTTTCATAGTGATGTTTCTGATTAAGTCAGTTAGACCACACAGATGAAGACAAGTCAGGGGAAGGAAGAACTGGATCAGAAGAGTTGTTAACAGCTTCGCTTTTTTCATGATACAATATCCAACTGGCAATTTAAAATGTAGGTTTGGGATTTGTGAAAAAAGGCAAGACCAAAGCTAAAGACAACAGAGAGGAGAGGTTGAGATTATGAATAAGCCAGACCACTGCAAAGAGAAGGGAGGGCACTCAGGAGGCTGAGAACAGAGACCTGGCTCACACCTGGTCTGTGTAAGGATGGAGGGACAGCAAGTAGGCAAGGAAGGGCAATGTTTGGCAGGGAGGGTAATGAGACTGGTACCAGAAAGGAGGGCATTTCAAGGACAGGAGCTGACCAGTTCTGAGAAAAGATCAAAGAGGAACAGAAACATTTCTGAGAAAACATGAAATAAAGCATGTTCAAAATCTGTTGTAATAGTGACAGAATATGTAAGTAAGAGAACAATTAATCAAGACACTGGAAATTTTCAGCTTGAAGAAAATTGTGCAGCAAGCAGAATGCTGCTGTCTAGAAACACTTGATGGCCTACCACGCACAAAGAAACACAGAGTTGTCCTATAGGCCAACAACACAGGTTGTTCCTATAGGAACACAGTTGTCCTAGAGTTGTCCCAGTGGAACCAGCCTGGGGGTGAGAGCGCGGGGGATGAAGTGTGTGGCTGGTCTTTTGGAGTACTTTCTGCTGTATGCTTAAAAGCATTGTGACTTCTGTACCTAGCCCTGGACCTGAAGTTCTCTGGACCAAGGACTGGGTTTGTTCACCGTGAACCCACGGAACCTATCTCAGAACACAAATGTGCTCAGCAAACACTAGAAAACCAGAGTCATTTATACTTCTAATATGTGCTACTTCTCCTTAGATGCTCCCTATAAGCTGCCTTCTTCTAAGGTGCCTGAAGGTGTCCTGAGGCCTAGAGAGGGTTCAGGCACCAGCTAAGAAGGGTAAGCGAAATGAGCTTTTGGGGTCTTCTGGACCCTAATATTTAGAGATTTTTTTGAAAAAAGATTGAAATATAGCAAGTAAACAAAAACTCATATAAAATCAGGAAGTCCTCCAAATGTGAAAAGAGGCAATATGGCACACACTGAACCACAATGATGTTTGTGTAATTAAACTTTGCGCCCACATATCATGTTAAAATATCACATATATGAAGGTATTAGGTATCAATCTAGACAATGATTCAATTCAATTCAACAAACGTTCACTGGATGCTTATATGGTGCCCAGTCCTAAGCTTGGCACTAGGCTACAGAAATGAGTGAGACATGGGGATGAGGAGCTGACTTGAGTTGCAGACTCAGACAAACAAACTAAGGCCTCCCTGAGCCAGGCAACAGGGAGACTGGGCAGACATTTCTACGAGGAACTTGGTACACATGGGGTCTCTATATGACCCCCAGGGAACAGGGAGTACTAGAGGTCTGGGGTCTAATAGTGTCTAGCACAAAGTGAGAGCCACAAAAAAGCAATGGGTTCTGAAATACAACAGTAAGAGTACTCAAAGGGTACCAAAGGAGGGACTATCTCTTTGGGGTACATGGTTGATAAGGGAAGTTTCCAGAAGGAGGTAGCATCTAGAGACTAAATCAGGTGGCAAAGCCAGCTGGCATGTGGAAGGCAGTGAGTTGCACCAGGAGACTCCCATAGGTATTGCTAGAGCACAAAGTACCAAGGAGTGAAGGGATTGGGTGAGATGAGATTTAAGCAGGGACAAAATAATTATGAGTGTGTTAAGCCATGCTAAGTTGGAAGCTAGGACAGAGAGAAGAGATCACACTGAAGTTTATTAAGATTTTAAGATACAATTCACTAAAGACTCTAGCTAGGTACAGAGGAAAGTAAATAAAATGTAAAAGTAATTGCCTTTGCAGAAGAAAGTATTCAGCCTTAGATATACTGGAAAAATGACCTTAAGAGTGCTAAGACTGCAAAGGAGAAGTAGCAAGATCTGCCCCCCACCCCCAGGCCCTTCCCGCCCCTCTCCTACCTGAGCTGAGCTTTAAGTTCAGTAAACCTGGGCCGTCTGCTGGGGTCATAGGCCCAGCATTTCGTCATAAGGCTGTAGAGGGTAGGAGGACAATTTGGAGGCATTGGTAATCTTTCCCCATTTTCAATTCGACCGATCACATCATTGTTCTTCACTCCTTGAAAAGGCTTCACACCATGCATCAGTATCTCCCACATACATACACCTGTGAAGTGGGAATGAAAACAGCAGTGAGCTCAGTATGAAGGATGTAATTCCCAGGTTCCAGGAACAGCTCCACAGCTGGCACCAGAGAATCAATCGTGAGGTTTGGGTTAACTCATCTAACCAAAGCATTATTCCATTGACTCCAATATAAAATAAGAACAGCACTAGTTTAACATGGTGTGAGTAATAAAATGTTGAAGAAAAAGTCATACTTTTTCCTAGAGGTTTACTTCTCTGAAAATCTTAACATTAGAAAGTGGCCCATGAGCTACAGCGAAACTTCACTGCTTGATGAACCAGTTTAAAACAAGCTGAATGACTTT
Source organism: Chinchilla lanigera (assembly GCF_000276665.1). Taxonomy (NCBI): domain Eukaryota; kingdom Metazoa; phylum Chordata; class Mammalia; order Rodentia; family Chinchillidae; genus Chinchilla; species Chinchilla lanigera. Next base: position 14,403,756 of record NW_004955461.1, read on the forward strand.
TGGAACTACCCTCTACCCCAACTTCAGTCCAACCTGATTATAATTATAGGAAATGACTTGAGGCCTAACAGAGAAAATAATACAACTTAAAACCTTAAATTTTAGAAGAGTCAGATATCTTGCCTAGGTGCACAATAACATTATTGCCTGGTTTGCTATTACCATCTTCACACAGCAAAGCTGTCAACTTCCCTGGGCTGCAGTGATTGCATACACAGAAGCCACAACTCAACCTCAGAAAGCTTATTTGCACTTAATCCTTGAGAAATCAACTGTCTTCCTGCTATCTTCAGAGTAACCTTAAAGAAGTCACTTTTCAAGTGAAAAAACACACACAACCATCCCTAACACTGACAATGGTGACATGCAATACAGTAAGAAAGGAATGCACCAGTTGGTGCTGTGATAGACACCTTCTACTAGCATCCTGTGATAGCTACTCTGTGCTTTGGCCATCCTAGATCTCTCACTGTCTCTTGAACAGGCTGTAGCCTGCCTGTGCTGGGGCTACACTCTGTGTTACATGCCATATTTTTCACAAACTTGCTGTTTTAAAGGTACATCTGTGATGCAGTTTTTCTATGAAGCTTTTCCTGATCGTCCTTTCGTAAGTTATTGTCATTTTAAGTCTACTTCTATCAAAATGCACACTACACAAATGACGATCGAGAGCCAGGCACAATGGCACATGCCTACAATCCCAAGCAGGAAGACCATGAGTTTGAAGCCAGATGGGCTACACAGAGACCTTGAATCAAAAATCCAAAGATACTCTGAAGAGAAGAACTGTGACTTTGTAGAATGAAATGAATGAGGCAAGCCATGTCAAAGCATATCAAATTCTAAAACTAGCTGTAAATTTAGTAATTTCCAATACTTTCCAAAGTAAATCTGAAAAAAAAAAAAAAAAGTGCCTTGGTGCTGCTTTTTTCACTAGAAATCCTAATAGTATTATCAATAATATCACAAGGCCAGTTATAATTTCTTGAGAATTGGGGGCTGGGGATTTAGCTCAGTGGCACAGTGCCTGCTTGGCAAGCGCAAGTGGCGAGTTCGATTCCTGGTACTGCAAGAAAAACAAACAAACAAACAAACAAAAATGTCTTAAGAATTTAACACATTTCTGGCATCTTTCTTTGAAATTTACAAATATTATCCTTAATCCTCACAATAGCCTTACATTTCTTTAACTACTTTATTATGTAATCAAATCCAACATACTAATGATTATAGAAAGCACCATTATCTCACATGACAATGAATGGAACCACTCTAATCACAATATCTCAGTGCTTCCAACTGTGTATTTTATTCTTATCAAAAGAGCTCTTTTAAGCTCATTTGGACATGAAAGTAACAGTATGAACAGACAAAGTCAACACAAATCCAGGTAAGGACAACTGCATCAATGCCCCCAATTAATGCCAAATGCAAAATGCTACTGGTTTAAGATATACCCAGTTTTAGAAATGGTAAAATGAAGAAAAATAGGCTTTTGAGAATCTTTGATATGGGAAACCTTGTTTTGTGGGTTACAAAGCTCACAAATGCAGTCCTCTTGTGAACTAGTGTCACCTGGACTACAGAATTTTTCTAATCACATAACATGGCTTCCTTTTTTAGTTGAAAGTTCTTTCCTTTTCTTAATTACAATTTTGTGTATTCTAAAAGGTTATTAATCATTAATAGCAAGTGGACAGGAGAAAAAGAACACTTATTTGATAAATACTAAGTCATTTTTATTTATAGAAAAAAATACATAAATTTAACAGGGCACCTCCTCTGAAGCAGTTCTAGCCTGGCAGAGACAGTTTGCAAACAAGACTGCTTACAAGATAACACACGAATATCATGACAGGGATAAAGCTTGGGGAATGCAGAAAAAGGGAGTTGGTATTTGGTCAAGATAGCTGACACGTAAGGCATCATGGAAGAATGAACATTTAAGGTCAGATGGGATTTCAACTGGAGAGGAAAGTGTAAGAATAAGGTATTCCAAATACGAGTAACACCCGGAAAGGTGAAGGGAGGAGTGCTACCCACAATGAGAAGAGTAAGTAAGTCATTTCACAATTTGGATACAGAAGTTTAAGTACAAAGTATAGATGAGCTAGAGATCCCCTTTAAACTAGTTGGGAGGTACAGCAATAATCTAGAGCAGGATGAAGAGGAACCATCTGGGGCAGTGGAAGGGAGAGAGCAGACATCAAAAAAGCAGCAGCTATGGAAGACAGGAGCCAACTCTCGTATGTTCAGACAGGCAGATCCAGTCAGGAGATGAAGTGTAAGCACAGAACCTCCGTGGTAAAGGTGCCATCAGAGCCAGAAGGACCTGTTAGGTGAAGACACACTGAAACTCAGAGGAGAAAGGAGAGAAAAAGGAAACAGACAGGTATCACACTGTGGGGGATGAAAGACAGCAGAAAGGAACGGGGGAAGAGTGGTATTCCAACAAAACAGTGGAGCACTGCAGAAGTATGTCTGAGTCATTGCCCAGCACTTGCTCTATGGTCAGTAGTCCATGTATCTGAGGTAACCCTGGGCAAGGAAGTGGTCAGGTTAGGGGTGGCAAAGCAAACTTCATATTCAGGAAAGGGGTCATACTAAGCTTATTTTGTAGAATATAGAAAATATATTAAAAAAAAAAAAACAGAACTTTAAAAATACTCACCAAACATCCATACATCACTAGCTGAGGTAAAACGTCGAAAATTGATTGACTCTGGAGCCATCCATTTAATAGGCAATTTTCCTTTGGAAGCTAGAAGATTAATTTTAGAAAATAAGTTTCCCCTGTTATGTGCTTGAGAACCTAAGATAGCTTTTCAGCATCAAAATAAAAAGCATCAACTATTCAACCCTTGGGACACTCTATTATTGCTCTGGTTTCTTACCTTTGTAGTAAGTACTGTCTTCCATGTATCGGGATAACCCAAAGTCTCCCAACTTTACACAATCATTTGAGGACACCAGGACATTCCGAGCAGCAATGTCCCTGATAAAGAATAAATTTTAACACAGTAAAAATGAATAAAAAATCCAAACTTATCTATGTTATTTAAAGATATACCAGTAGGAACTTTAAAAATCAGACAGTTTATGTACAATGGTGAACAGATTTATTAAGTTACAAAATACATATTTTATTTCATATATATGTCTTTTGGTAGATATTCACTCATGAATATATTGACAATTATTTTGAATGGTGGCAATATATATTTGCAAATAATGTTTATTAATGAAAGTGCTTATTACTTTTTAGGAATTCATATTACCAACTGTATTAACTGATAGTCATACACAACTAGGTCTATAACTTCACCATTGTTAAGGTAGCTCATTCAATAAAAGTTACCTTGTGAGCTTCTATGAATGACTTTGCTGATGCAGTTTATTGTAATGCTGTATTGAAAAAAACAATAACCCATAGCTAGGCATGGTGGCACATGTCTGTAATCCCAGGACTTGGGAGACTAAGGCAGGAGGACTGCCCTAAGTTTAAGGCCAGCCTGGACTACGGTGAGTTCAAGGCCAGCCTGAACTACATAGCAAGGCCCTGACTCAAGCGCCCTCCACAAAACACAATAACCCTGAAACAATACTTTACAGGGTCATTAAATCATGAGGACATTTTCACTTGCATTCAAATTATAGACCTGCAAGCTATAAAAAGAAATGAACAGAAATTCTGCAGAATGTCAACAGATGTCACTAGTGACACAGTGGTATCCTGGAAAGTCCTGAGACATTTATATATTTTGGGAAACATTTATATGTTCATTGATCTAATGCCAAAGACAGCCTATTGATCGTACATGTGAAAGGAATAAACAACCTAAAAGCTTCATGAAAAATCCTTTAACTATGTATTAATATGCCATGGCACTTCATGCTGAAAGGATGTAACATGCATGACTTGCTAGTGACTGCACAGTAGAATAAAATGGTACAAAAGTATCCATGAGGCACAGTAAGTAATCTCCACACCCCAGTCTCATCTACTGTTCCCCCGGCTCAGACAGCGATTTAGCAGCTTCATGACTGTCTTACCTGTGTACAAATCTTTTGCTCTCCAGATATGCAAGTGCTGTACTAAGCTGATAGGCATACAGGATCAGAGATGCCAGATCCAGGCTGTATTTCCTCACTTGTAAAAATGACCTCAGCTTTGGAAAAATGGTCAAGATAAAAAAGAAAAACAATCAGAGACAAAAAAAAAAAAAAAAACAAAAAAAAAACCGACAGCAGAAAGCTACACTCAATAATGTGATCACTTCCAAAGACACTCCATTCTCAGACTGTGGATTGAAGCCAGGGTCTCGTACAACGCTAGGCAAGGACTCAAACACTGAGCTAAAGCCCTAGCTTTCCAAATTCGTATCTAATAAGAGGATAGCTTTAATTCTCCCCTACCTAAAAAAATTTTCTAACAGATGAAACATTTTTAACTCACATATTAAAGTCATCTTTACTTGAAATGCTATTGTAAAATTAGAATCCTTATGACCAAAGACAAATTTCTAAAAAAAAAAAAAAAAAAAAAAGATATGCTTCATGGGAATGGATGAAAGTGTAGTATACATTACTGCGACATAGTAATAGTTGAAAGACAAAAGTAACACACAGAACAGTCCATTTGCTTCTACTGCAAACCTCACTCTGTCTCAGGATAGGTACTCATGTTATGAGGAGAAAAGGGAGGCAAGGAGTCCTCCCCAATTTCCTACTCCACAGTTTGAATGCAGAAGGGTAAAATGGTCACAGACTGACTACTTATCCCACTTGGTTTAGTAGTCCCTACTGATGTCATTAATTTAGCAAAAGACTAACACAGACATGAAAGGCACATGAATTTATTAACACCCTAATTCTACAAAATCAGTAAGAAAAAACATTTAGTAGATTTTTTTGTCACAAGAATTGGCAAATTCTCCAAAAGCAAAAGCGAAAAACCCCCTGTGAACCAAAAATATTCTATTTCATTTAGAAATGCAGGGCAGAAGGAAGAGGGGGGTATTTGATGACAAAAACTGCTGGCCTGCCTCCCCGCCTGGTTGTCTGATTCAGCACACTTGCTTGTAGTAGGGCGCAAGAATTTGCATTTCTAGCAAGTTTCCAGGTAATGGTGATGACTTATTAAAGTTTCTATATTTTGGAGAATTTCAAAGAGGGCTACTGACATGGTTATTACTCAGACTTTTCAAAGAAATTATGACTAATAGCAGCTGGTCTAGAAGATACTGCAAATTAATTTTTTGTTTGTTTGGGGGGTTTTTGAGACAAGGTCTTGCTATATAGTTCAAGCTGGGCTTGAATTCAGTGATCCTTCTGCCTCAGCCTCCTGAGTGCTAAAATTATAAGCATGCACTACCATACCTGGCTGCAAATTAAATTCTATAAATGCCTTAAGAAACTGTTTTGATTTACCTTAATGCAACATTAATTTACCCAAAGTCCATTAACATTGTTTCTTTCATGCTTCAATCATTGGGCTAGTTCTTTAGGCAACAATAAAAAAGAACTACTTGGTCAGCTATTGCTACCAGTTCCTATAAAATACCTGGATGGAAAAGGCAATGCTGCCAGTATTGGATGAAGGAAATTTAATGATAAAAGTCTTTTGTTTTTAGAGACAAGGTCTTGTTATATTTGCCAAGCTGTTTTCAAACTTCTGGCCTTCTTAGGTGTGGTGGCACACAACTATAATCTCAAATATTTAGGAGGCTGAAGCAGGGCAATCTTGTTAGCAGCTAGCCCAGGAAACAGAGAGACTGACTAGAGAAAAGAAAAAAAAGAGGGCTAAGGAACTAACTCAGTGGTAGAGTACTTCTCCAGATGTACAAGGCCTTGGGTTTAATCTCCTGTCACATATACACAAAAAATCCTGTAACAACAACCACACAATGATGACAACGACTTCCTAGGCTCAAGTAATCCACCTACTTCAGCCTCCTGTGAAGGTAAGTTCCACTGTACCTGGCTCAATGATGAAGATATTTCTATTCATATTTGCAGAATCAAGACCATACATAATCCTAAAACTTTTCTGAAAATACAGGAAATCCATACTTTCTTTTCTGAAGCAAAGGATATCAAACTCCAAATGCAGACTAAATGATTACAAAGCATGAGACTACTGCTTAGTCACCAACCCAGACAGGTCTGGAGATCACAGTACCTCTCCCAGTGTGCATAGCTCCATTATTATCCAGACAGGATTCTCTGTGATGACTCCAATCAGCTTCACAATATGAGGATGGTCAAACTGCCGCATTGTTACTAGGGAAAAAAGTTGTCCTGTTATTCTTTTTATAACTGTTAGTTTTTCTTAAGACTGGTCTAATTAAGACACAAGCCTGATGGTTTGGAGACTCTGAGCTTAATACCCTGGGTCAGTTTTACTCATGTCTTAAGGGGGCCAAAACTGACACAGAAAAGTTCTTTCTGCTGTTCAGGCACAGAATAACCACGACAGCCAACTCATGCTAAGGGAAATACAGGGTGAGAAAGGGACAAGAGACTACAATAAGAAAGAGCACAGTCTCCTCCCACAGGGCCCTCCAGGCTGTGAAGCACAGGCGAACGACTCTTCCAACCCACCTCGAAGACCTGATAGCAGCAGTGTCCTTAGAGCTGGGAACTCTTGGCTGCAGAGTCTCCTGTCCCAACCCTGCTGGCCTAGGTGAAGCCTCTGCCAGCTATCAAGGACATGGTGCCTTGTAGTAGCAGCAGGGTGGCATGGTGAGGAGAATGGCATGGTGAGGAGAGGGCCATTACAAGGGCCTTAGAAGGAGGGTCTGAAAGCTTGGCCACATTGGGCTATACAGCTGTGCAGATTTGGAACTTTGGGTGATCACTGTGTCCCAGTTGGACCCTATCTCCTCACAACAAGGACGAATTAAGGTCTCATCCATCCTGGAAGGTGAGGGAGCTCAGGCTGAGGATAAGTGGAACAGCTAGCGGGCCATGGGCAGTTGCCAGAGAGAGAAAAGGTAAAGTAGCATTTCACATTTGGCTAATTGGAAATGCCCCCTACCCTTTAGGAAGATTTACTAGCCACTTTTAGAAAGCCTGTAGGAAAAAAACTGCTCTCAACATCACCCTCAATCTTTTAAAAGAAAATAATGCATGTGGACAGTACAGATGTAAAGTGGTTGCCAACATATGATAAAGTAGAATTAGAAAATCACATATCTTGGAAATGCCCTTGTTTAAAAAAAATGACAGAAAAGAACGTTTTCTGCAAATGACTTTAAATGGAGTTTATTAGATCATGTGGAGAAATGACACTAGGTGTGACTGTCCACATTTATTCTGTATGAACTTACTGAAATTATTCTGATCAGGCCTGCAACCTCCTAAATAAAAGGACTGCTTAAATAAGAGACAAGTGGTATGATTTTAGGGCTACAGGAAGGTTAAAACCTTCTAACAGTATTCAACATTCCCTGGGGGTAGAGACTAAGAACTTCTCCGGGTGGCCCGTATTTATTTGGTTTTCAAACAAAGGATACTGAGGCAAGTGTGGGAACTGAGCAGGAGCTTGGGAGTCAGTTCAAAGACTTCAAGTAGTAAAATTTGCCAATTAAGAGACCTGTCTTATCTCTAAAGGTGGCAGATTTATTGCTCTGGAATAGGGGTATCAGCAGCCCATGTCCTTGGTTGCCTAGGCTGTGGTTATCTTGACTGCAGAGCACTATGCATATGCTCTTTTCCAACACAGCCAGAGGTCTGTGGTTCAGCATCTTAACCCTATACAACCAGGTCTCCAAAAGGTTGAGGATGTGGAACAGAAGAATGTGAGGAAAGAAGGTCTAGTACCAGACTCATTACACATAGAAGATGTTGTTTGCATTGTAACCGTTTTGTGTATTTTAGTCCTCATTACTATATATCCATATATATGTGATAATGTTAAAAACTTTATTGCAATATCTGAAATACCTTTCTAGATATTCTAAAGTGCCTGATACATGTTAGTAGAAGTACTAAAATAACTCATTTTGTAAATTTCTTCTTGTTAAAACTCACATGAAGTGTTATTTTGTTGGGGTAGTACACACTGTTTATGCACTGGTTCTCAGAAGAGAAGGAAATGCAGAGTGCTATGGCAGTGTACTTATACTGAGGCAAGCTACCATTGTATTGTCCCTTATGTATGTGTATTTTTTTTTTACTTTGCTGTGTATATAAGGTATGCAAAGGTCTGAATGAGTCCTTTTACAATATTTAATCTTCATAGATGTTAAAGAGATTGTCAGTTTTCAGTTGGTATACTAATAAATTTTGTACATTTTGTGTTGAAATTTCTAGGAAAAAATCTTTTTGAAAATTTAAGCATTTTAGCCCACTGGGTTAGTGGAGAAGGGAAGGGTTCTAGATGAGAATGCTCATATTTTAAGACACTTTCAACTACTATTACATATGTGCAGTTTAACCAAGACAGCTATGTATACATAATGAATAAATTGAGACTTCAAACATCTAGTATTACTTAAATGTTTAGAAGTGCTCAATGTATGCTAAATGTACAGGTAATAAAATACCATTTTGTTAGTATCTTTTTGCTAAAACTCATATGAAATATTGTCTTTTGGAAAGGGAATTATTAAATCACTTCTTGAGAAATATAATACTGTCTGTACTTGTTCTTTGATTTGGAGGAAGTGGGAGATAAGCAAAAGCAAAAATAGCATATTAGTGTGTTTATACTTGGAAATTTTCAGACATCATTTTTCTGAATGTTTTATGAGTTTTGTTTTGCTGTGCATACAGTTTTTACAACAGGAAAATAAGTTTAAATTTTGCAATTGTAACTATAACTCGGCCAATATGTCTATCCGGAGGCCTGTTGCCACTTTGATATTCAGTGAAATTTTGCTCCCAAGAAAGGCAGGATTATAATTTTTTTCTAACAGACTGAGTTGCTGTAGTGTGTTCATGGTTATCAAATTCTCTTGCAGCTTCGGAATTTTGAATTGGTGAGTATTCATAATATGTGGAAAAAAGCATAACAAACTGTACAAACTCACACAAAATGGCATGTCATATATGTACACATCAGACTTAGAATAATATCCAGCTAAGTTGCTTATGATTGCAAATGACTTTTCTCTTTGCCTCATGTGTTATTTCCTATAATACACTTATTAACTTAAAAAATTATTTTTTAACAATTAAAAGCTAAGCTAAAAACAAAAACAAAAAAAAAAAACTTCTCTGGACCAAGACAACTGTGGGCTATCTTTTCCTCTGGAATGTGATAAAGTAGGAACTTGTAATTCATTTAGCCTGGCAACATGCTCTGTGGTAAAAACCACTCCTGGATGGTAAAATGCTAAGGGAAGGAGAAAGAAGACTGCAACCAGCTGGTGAAAAGCCACAGCAAGAAGATTCCTACAGTATGGGGACTTTGCCATCCCTATCTATAGGTGTTCTCAGGGTATAATGACAGAGCTCAATAGTGGAGACAGAGAATACACAGGTTGCAGCACTGGAAATGTGCTACCTGGCCTGCTCAGAAAAGCCTAATGAACCCTGGCCTAGGCCATCTCTCACACCATCTCTCACATCCTATATACACATGTTAAAGCTCCTCAGGAGCTGAAATTCAGTGGTATCTGGGTTCATGAGCTTAATTCTTTCCATGATTCTGATTGCAAAATGAACTGGATGAGAACCAAATCACCTTTCCCCATAAGGTCAATACTGAACCTAACCACTGAATTTGATTTGGTGCTTGTCCAATTCCATTTGTGACCCGAACTGTTGAAAAAATTAAGTCCATGAACTGAGGTACCAATATATACTACAACAGTTTCAGCCCCCAGAAGTAAAACCTGAGCAACTATTTTAAAGAAAACAAGGTCAGTTTGATTTAACTACTCCTACAAAACTACATATTTGATTTCTATATTGTTGTCCCACAAAAAACAATATATATTCAAAATTTTAGAAAAAGATACATATTTGAAATTTGTGATTTTGAAAATATATAATGCACAAGAATTCCACCAAAGGTAAGGCAGATAAGAGAGCTGGGTAACAATAACTGATGTTATCTGTATTTTCTTGCCATAGGCACACTGTAGAAATAAATGAGGTGAGACAGAAGTCATGGGCCAGACCCTTTTCCTATATATAACTTACAAGATTCACAAACAGGATTAAGGATGTACTTGGACTTAATTGATGAAGTCACAATAATGATACCACATTAATTTGCTGGAGGGTTAGGTGGCAAATGTTTACAAAATGGAAAGTGGAAGATATTCATTTGATGTATGTGTAATGAAAACACCAAGATTCAGTCCAATAATAGCATCTACTGAGTGCCTTTCATGTGTCATGTCCTGTGCTGGGAATGGGTATGGAGCCATGAGCAAAACAGACATAGTCCCTGTTATCCTGGAGCTTAAGGCCTTGTGGGAGAGACAGACAATAATCAATGTGAACAACATATGCATTTAATCTTGACTTTGGAGAAACACAATGTGGTTCTATGACAGAGAACACCAAGGAAACGTCTATTTTAAGTATCTTGGTTAGAAAAGGGTTCTCTATGTAGGTGATGTTTAAGAGAAGCCTTGGAGGTTGAGAAGGGATAAAGTTTGTGACAGGACAACACCACAGCCCAAGAGTAGGTAAAGATGGCTTAAGGTGTACAAAATGGACAAGACCCTTGCTCTCCATGAGTTTACTCTCAGAAGAAAAGACCCAGTAACATATAACTCATCCAAGGAAGGTTCATCACAGGATACTCAAACCAAGAGCCAGAGGAACGTAGGTGGAGAAAGTCACTTCTAACAAAAATCACCTAGTAAGTCACCAGAAGTCTCTTCTAAAGTTTTTTTGGAAGAGATCTTTCTGATTTTGTAGCAGGACTAGGGGACTGGTCACAATCCTTACTCCTCCAGTAGTCTGTGAGCTCCAAAAAGGTAGAGAGTGTGTTTGTCTTGCTCATTTCTATATTCCCAGGCCTCGAAATCTCTGGGTTGGGATCATTTCATATATGTAAACCAATTCCAGTACAAAGATGTTTAATGGTGTAGCTAGCAAAGTGTAAACAAAAAGTATATCATCTATCCTTACATCTAATACATTGCATTTATGTGGCAAAAATCTATAGATATGTGCCAGTGGAAATCTGGACATTAATTTGCAAGGAAAAATAAATACAGTCGTCTCAAGAAGTAAAAACATTATTTTTCTTTTTCAAAGACAGGGTTTCACAGAGAGTTATATGGAGTTCCACAGAAATTTGCAGAAACTTACAGGCTTCTTGAAGGAATTTCTCTCTCACGCTGTCCGAAGTACAGTTTTTACATGTTTTAATTGCAACTGCCAAAGCTGGATTCTCCTGTGTAAAGGAAATTACAGAATCACACACATGCAAAAGGTTCTCTGTATCAAGCATCAGGCATATTCATGAGAAACTGTTTGTTTTATAACTCTGTGGATTCTATACTACATAGCAGTATAACTATAAAATCTTGTTTTTGCTACTGGGAATTGAACTCAGGACCTTGCACTTGCCAGGCAGGTGCTGTGTCACTGAGCTACATCCTCAGTGCTAAAATCTTAAAAAGAAAAATACTTTAAATTTTGGAGAAAATCCTCAGAGGAAAAATAGACGATGCATGCAAAACACTGCAGAGAGTCACTCATTCCCCTACCATGAATGCTAAGTGTCTGCCTCATGGCAGGTGCTGTTCTAGGTTCCTGGGATTCACCAGTGAACAACAGAGGCAGCAGTCCCTGTTCTTGCTCACCTTCTATTTCAGTAAGGAACCAATAATTATATACTACACTGGGAAAACAGTGTAACGAAGAGGCATTAGGATGTGGGACATGGGGTTTTGGCTGCTATCTGAGGAAGACCTCATTGAGAAGACAAGATGACAGCAAGGATTTGAAAGAAGAAAGGGTCAGCCACATGGTCAAGCTTGGTAAATTACTTCCAGCTGCAGAAAGAATGTGCTTGCCCTGCTCAATGAATACATGCATGGCCAGTAAGGCTGGCGTTGAGTATATGAAGGTGGAGATGATGGTGTCAGAAGGAAATGGTAAGGGAAACAGTGGGCAACACAGAACCCTGGCAAGCGCAAGGTCGTGAGTTCAATTCCTGATACTGGAAAAAAACAAGAACAAAAAAAAAAAACCCAAAAACAAAAGAAGGACTCAGGGTAGGGTCTGGGCAGAGGAGTGTGTGGTCGGAAGCAGGACCTCAAAGGAATACTCTGGCTATGCTGCTGAGACAGCTGGAGGTTAGGCAAGGAGCTCTGCAGGCCACTAGGGCATTACCCTGGGTGACAGATGATGGTGACTTGCATAAGTGTGGCAACAGTGGAGGTGAACAGAAGGAATGAGCCTCTGCACATGTTTTGAAGGTAAGAAAAAGTGGCTCCTGATGGACTGAGTGAGAGAGGGAGAAATTCTTATTTTTGGCCAAAAAAATTAAACTGGCAAGACAGAAGAAGAAGATCCTAAATTTAGCTATGGAAGTGGTAAGCTAGGGACATTAATGAAATACTGGAGGAACCAGGGCACAGTGGGTAGCAGGACAGTATGTCTAGGATGCAGGAAAAAGTCTGAGCTGGATATGGAAATCAGAAGTAGTCTGGTTCACAGGACTGCATGACATCATCAAGGGAAGACAGAGGTCCAAGGATGGTGCTCTATAGCTCTGCATAATGAAGTGGTCAGGGAGAAGAGAGGAAAATGGTAAGAGACCCTGGGCCCATGTTACCACCAACACAGGAGGAAACCTAAGAAAATGCACTGGCCTAGAAGCCAAAATATCTGTCTTTTTTTCAAGTTCAGAGTTTAAGAAATACTAGAAATGTAATATGAAAAATGATTTGCCACTTAAAGCTTTTCAACAGACTCTAGGGATGAATCTGGATAGCAACTATATGTACTGTACTTACCTTGGGGTTTATGTTATCTTTGTCAGAACTATTTACTCATCTTATTTCATATTATGTGTTTTTGTAAGGTGCCTCATACTGTTATGAAGGCAAAAAAGAAACAGAGAAAAGAAAGAGGGTTGGAGATTAGAGAAGAGCAAATGGGAACTTACACAGGTTTAAGAAATGCTGAGCCCTATCTCAGTCGCACTGTTGCTGCTGCTATTCTCTTTTTTTCAGAATCTTTCCCAAGCCTCCTTATGAAACGTAGATGAATCAACCAGGCAGAGATGTAGTTCAGGAGGGACAGTGGCACCACACAAGGAGTGTGATGCTATTGTGAATCTGCCTCTGTCTCCCTCTACACCCTCTTTGAAGAGTACGAAGTTATTTGGTCTTCAACAGGGTATATAATCTGTCTTTAATTTCTCAACAGGTTTTGATATTTCTATGCTTTATACAGATAATCTCAGATGTCATCTCATCCTCTGCAACCTGAATTCCACAGGCTAGGAGGCTTGTGGGCATCATGCTTCCCTGTAAGGTGCTGCTTGAAGGATGAATGAGGGCAATTTGTAGTTGTGACAAGTACCAAACAGTGGGCAACACAGAACCACTCTAGGCAGGAGCCACTGTCCCCAGCCAGGATGGAGCTGCCACTTGTCAGAATATTTGGCTCTGAAATGATGCCTATGATTAATTTCTTGAGCACTAATGAAACTTAACCGTGCCAACGGTTAAGAGTTCTTTCCTGAAAGAACTCTTGCTAATTAATTGTGGGAGGGGAGTCCACAAAAACAGTCACAGGTAGAAGGTACTGGCATTAAGAGATTTATGAAGATGAGATTTTACCTCTTTTCTTCTTCAAATCTATATATACACTGTTAGGTCCAGTTCTGGTCTCACTTCTACTAAGCTACCTTATCTATTGCCAAAGGAGTCAAGTGCCACTTACATACTGATCTTCCAATTGGTGTGTCTAGTCTCGACTATCTCTTTCAATCCAGATTCACATATTTAACCTATCCATTTGCTGTCTCCAGTAGAGGGGGAAAAAATAATCTCAAAAATGATATTCCCCAAATGGAATACCACTTGGCTACAAAGAATGACACATCTGAGACATTTGGAGGAAAATGGATGTACCTTGAAAATATAATGTTGATTGAAATAAACAGATACATTAGCTTAAATACCATATGGTATCTCTCGTTTGAGTGAAGCAAAGTGTAAGCAAAGAAATTGATAAAGGATGGATACAAAGGGATAAGGGGATGGATCTCTTACAATAGGGAAGTGGTCCAAGGAAACAAGGATGAGGGTTGAGAAAGAAGGAGAAAGAGAAATGAGAGGACTAAAGATGGACCATGTACAGGAACCTAATAACCCAAATTAATGTACACCCTATATGCCATAACATGAACTAAAACAACATAACAAGTATGAAAGACAGGGTGGGGAACAAGAAGAGGCAGGAGGAGAAGGGAAGAGGAAGGAAATTTAAAAAAAAAAGCTGTAATATGTACATATATCCCCTGCCCATGATGACTGTAATGGCATGAACTGCAAACATGTACTGATAATTAAAAAAAAAAGACATGCCCCAAACAGAGCTCCTGATTCCCACCACAAGGGTGGATTTTATATATCCACTTGATTGAGCCATGAGGTCTTTGGAATATTTGGTCTAATGTTATTTTGGATGTTTTCGTAAGGATGGTTTTAAACGAGCTTAACATTAAATCAGCAGACTGAGAAAAGCAGACTACCATCCCTGGTGTGGGTAGGCTTCATACAAAGAGGAAGAAACTTCTCTGCCTGACAGCCGGAACACTAGTATCTTCCTGCCCTCAGATTTGAACTACACTCTTTTCTCAGGCCTTCACACTTGGATTTGACTACAGCATTAGCCCTCTTACGAATCCAGTTTGCCAAATGTAGATCTTGGGGTTCAACAGCCTCCATAACCATACACACCAATTCCTTACAATAAATCTCCATGCAGTTCTGCCTCTCTGGGAGAAGGTATCAATCCCATTTCTTCCAAGAGTCTTCATCTTACTTAAATAGCATTCATATAGTTGTTCAGTGTAGACAATACAGTAGCCATTTTTGGTTCTGCTATTTTCACTGTCAGCTTGCTACAACCTTAACGAAAATGCTTACTTTTCCTTCTGCCATCCACACTTCATATGGCAGGGAGATATTTTAGAAATATTGATCAGATCATCTCATGAAGTCCAACTCTCTCCCATAGGGCACAGGCCCACTCTTCAGTTATCAGCTGTGTGACCCAGGTTAGCCTGGGAACTTTAGAAAGTTTACTTATCAGAGGTAGACGTAGAAGGAAGCTCAGAGATCATCTGGTTCAATTATTTAAGAGTCAAGAAGCCTAACCTTCCAACATCTAATAGGAAGGCACAGACATGCCTAAATTTGGGTCTTTCCATTCAATTTAGACCCACTGCTGTTTTTACTAAATTTTACCTTAAAAAGCAGAATTTAATTAAATAAAATATAAAAATATACAATGACTTAAATAATTTGATTGATGTAAGCACAAAGTAAAGATGATTAAAGCTGAACTTTAAAAAACTGAACTATGGGGGCTGGGGATTTAGCACAGAGCCTGCTTGGCAAGCGCGAGGTTGTGAGTTTGATTCCCAGTACAGGAAAAAAAAACAAAAAACAAAAACAAAAACAACAACAACAACAACAAAAAAAAACACCAAAAAAATCTGAACTACTAGTAAGTCTCTCACTATATGGTGGCAATTATCAGTTGTCTTTGGTAAAAAACCAAATCAATACAACTAATTTCTATAACTTTTTGGATATAAAAATAACATGCACTGGGGCATGTGTAAAGGATATTAAAAAAAAAAAGGAAAGTTGTGAAGGTACCGGTTTGCTGTTTCCAAAGTAGAGAAACAGAAGAGAATCAATTACCTATGTTGTTCTAACTTTATTAGCACTCTCTCTGTATACCTGTTTTATTCCAGTTAAAATTTTTTTTCTCTCCCAGTGAGACTTTCCTGTAATCCTAGCATGCAGGAAGCTGAGGCAGGAGGACTACCATGAGTTTGAGGCCACATAGTGAGTTCATGACCAGTCTGCACTACAAAGCGAGACTTTGTCTCAAAAATAAATTTAAAAATTTTTTTCTAAGCAAATATGCACGAATTCCAAAATGTCACTTAAAAAAATCAGCAATCTAATAATAATTAAAGATATATAAGTGCTAGTGATGATATTATGAGAGATGTAAAATGGTACAAGTGCCTTGAAATCTGTTTGGCAGTTTGTTAAAACGATAAAAGACTTACTGTGTAAGGAAGCCATTCTACCCCTGACTATATACAAAAGAAAACTGACACACTATATCCACTTAAAAACATGTACATGAATATTTACAGCAGCACTTTAATAACCAAAAAGTAGAAACAACCCAGATGTCTAAAAACTGAAGAATGGATAAAGAAAAGGTGGTATATCTATAAGGAACATTATTTGGCAATAAAAAGGAAAAGATCACAAATGTGTAATTCCATTTATCTGAAATGTCCAGAATAGGGAAACAGAGAGAAAAATGAGAGCAGTTACAAGAAGTTGGGGGAGGGTGGTGTGCATAACAATTGCTAATGTGTGCCAATTTTTTGAGGAGGTAAACATATTCTTAAATTGACTATGGTGATGGCTACACAACTCTGGAATACAGCCAGAAGCCCTGAATTATACACATTCACTGGTATCTTCTGGAGGGCAAACCACGGCAAACTAATGTCCTGTTCTTGAAGATGCAGGAAGTGGAAGTGAGTACTGCTAACTGCTATTGAGTTTGGTTTTCTGATTGGAATAGTCACTAATGCATCTACTGATGACAAATGCTGAGATATTAAATTAGACAGAGCCAGCCCCATAGGAGCAAATTTTACCTTTTTTGATATCTGAATATACCAAATAAGTTGACAGGTACAGTGAGCTTTTAAAAAAACACAAGTGTAAATACCCAGAAAAACAGCTTACAAAGACAAATAAGAGACAATTTAAACTTAAACAGTCAACCTCAGCCTAGATTTTTAGTACTGGCAAAGGACTTACTGGACTCATATATACGCCCTGATGTACATCACCAAATTGGCCTTCTCCAATACATCGTCCAAGTTCTATTCTTTCTCTTTGAATCTCATAATCCCTCGCTGCAAAACATGACGCACACATCAATAAATAAGTACAATATTCCAAATACAGAAACAACACTTAATACATAAATCACCCATCAGCAAAAACTTTATGTGTAATACGTCACTATATAAAAAATGCTTTAAACAGAGTGGAATTCTCTTAACACTTTAAAAAGAATTTGTATATCAGTTATGGTACTGGATAGACTACCAATGAATTCTACTAAAGGTAGATATATTTTTCATGCTGTTCCTAGGAGTCTTTGAATGTCTAATTTATCTCGTATCTACTTATCTAAATAATTAAACCAAATATTATATTATAAACCAACTATTAGTTTAGGAATTCACATATGAAGGTTATAAAAGCAATCACCTAAAGCAGTTATTTTAAAAATAACTAAAGTTTGTAAATAGAGACAACAAAAAATAGTATTATGAGTGAACTTTATGTTTTGAAAGTTTAAGAGTTTTCCACTTTACAATAATCCTATCTCTAGATTATTCATGGAGCTAAAAGAGTTTAAAGAGGTAGTTTCTGAAAACTAATTTCAAAATTAGATGCCTTCAAGTCAAAGTTGAACATATCAGCATCAATTCTTGAGAACACGTGCCTCAAATTAATGTATTAATTTGTGAGTTATATAAAAATCAATTGCTTAATAGGCTGTGGAGGCACATGAAAGAAAATACCCATTTGCAACATAATAGATTCAATTAACTACCTGATATTTTGATTTATTTCTAGTAAGTCTCTCATCCCCATAACCTGTATTGTATATATTCCATTAGTATCATCACCAATGAAATAAAACAGTAATCACATATTTAAAATCTTCCCTTTGGTGGTCAAATTAGAAGATGGCAGAACCTCTGGCCCAGTTTTTATATAACACCTTTCCTCTTTAAAATCACTTTAGCTAGTAATTTCATTGATTTAACAATATGAGTAAATCAATGACAAATAATTTTAAAATATAAAAGTTAACTGAAAACTGAAACATCCCAAATCACTCCAGTTGCAATTGCAAGCAAATGCAGTTATTTCAAAGGAATCCTGTTACCTTCATCTATTCCATAGCTTTCTGTATTGCAATTGAGAGAAAAAAATTGAAGACCTTGCTTAGAAATAACTAATAGCAATTACGTTAACAACAACAATATTGGAGAGTACATTTTACTAACACTTACTTTACTAAATATTTTAAGTACAAACATGAGTAAAAAAGAGAACTAAACACAAACAAAAACTATCCTTAAGTTGAACCAATGTTATTTAACTAATGCCCTTAAGTACCCATTTCATAAATTCCTATTTTATAACTCATTTTTGTGGCATTTGAGTAAAACATAGCTTTGTTAGGCATTTAATATTCAATTAGGAACAATAAATATACAAAGACAAATGTGGATTCTCTGCAGGAATGTACAAATGATTAAATGCCTAATCAACCTCCCCCCTTTAAAAAAAACTCCAAAACTAAAAGTTTAAACATTTTTCCAAATTGCTATTGGCAGTCAAAACACATACACTCAAGTTTCAACTCTTGCCTGGGTCACACTCACTCTCTGATAAAGAACTCTTGAAAGCCCACAAGGGGTCTGCCCAAGAAAATGCATCAGAGGCCTGGTGGCTTCTCTTTATTTTGGTTATGTCTCACTGTACACAGAAAATCCAAATAATACTTTTAAAAGTATTTAAATAATAAAAACCAAAATGTTTAGCTCTATTGAAATCTAAAATTGGGACATTCAAATTACTAAGAATTGTGAAACTTCCTTAAGAGGCAGATCTAGATGATCTAAGGGATTTGTCTCCACCCTCTTCCAACTGAAGTGTAAGGACTGAAGGCTAGAAGCTGTTTGCATTAGTTAGTCAGTGACAGTAATGAATAATTCCAAGGGAGAAATGCAATTTTTGTGTATGTGTGTCTGTATACTTTAAATAGCAAAAATTTTCAACAGAGGAAAAATAACATTATATTAACACAGAGCCAGAAAATAAGATTATAAAAATCTTGTAACTCACCCACATTAATTACTAGACATTTATATTTTGGCCCTCTCACCTTGAAATAGACACATATAGAATCGTCAAGGTTGAGAAGAACACTTTGGCTAAGCACTCAATGAGATTCTAAAGGATAATGAATATCTAAAACTTTTATATATGAGGTACTATCCATGAAATCTGAGCAAGAACAAAATGAGAAGTCTACTTACTTGAGGGCATGGTGTACGTATCTTCTTCATCTATAATCTCAGCATAATCATCTGTCTCTGTAAAAAACGAAGACAGTTATATTGGTAGAGGTTAAATATTGGACATCTTGGCCTCTAATATGATTTGAAAAGGCAAGTTGATCTGCCTAACCCCTTACTATGCTAAAATAGTCTTAAAATACTATTACTCAAGTTTTGATCACTAGACTCATTTGTGGAAATAAAAGTGACATCATTGTCCAACATGTTACAATACACAGACTTGTTTATCAGTTAGCAAATAGGCGAACACAGTAAGCCCTTATCAAAAAACAGAAAGACATGAAATAATTATGTGTAGAATTCAAATTAACCCATTTGTGCAGACTGCAGAACTCTCCTTTAGCTACAACAAATACATGTTTGAAACTACATTGTTGTGTACTGCGATCACTCCAAACAAGACAGGGATCTTTAAAACAAAGTATGATTTTACTGATTACTAGACATGACAGCTTAATCTGAAACTTCTCCTTAAGAGAAACAAATGAGGGCCGGATTTTTGAAGTGATTAACTGGGCTGATTTATTTCATTTATTGAGTTGAAGGTTGCAACCCTAGAATTTATCTTCTGTAACTTTTTAACTCAGATATTTGAAGAGTATATATTCATGTCAAAAATGTAAAAAGATTTATCAAAAAGAATAAAGTAAAACAGTGTACTAAAATCAGTTATTTTTTGAGATACTGTAATATCAAGGAATTTCAAAGTTTCCATTTGGTAATGCAGTAACTTAAAAATCCACTGCATTAGTGGAAGATTAAAAACAAACAAACAAAGAAACCCACACTCCTTTGAAGAAAACAATCACATCTCTGAATAACATTTATGTTACAAAACCACATGAGTTCAGTTTGTTTTTCTCCTTCTGGAAAAAGGAGAACTCTTAGCAGGTCCATTTGTAAGGACTATGCTGCTAGGCCTTTCATTTCTCAGGGTCACTAAGTTCCTACTGATAGCTAACCTGACTTGCCTATTTAACCCGAGAGAAACTAACACGATTAGTACTTGATTCAGACACTAAAGGTACAGAAGCCAAAGGAGAGACTGGGTATCTTTCCCAGTCGTTAGGACATCAATTGTTGCACATACTATAATGGTAATGATTGATATTAAACCTGTCACTGGAAGAATTTGTGTAGTCATTATCAAATATGATTAAAGTCTGCCATGATGAATATATTTAATATATATCAGAAACAAATGCTAAAAAGCAGTCCTTAAGATATGTATCAATCCAAAGTATTCTTAAGTCCTCTGACTGGTAGATACTTTGTGTTAGTTGTATGTTTATAAGTAATACTATTTACAGAATTAAAGAAAAAAAAATGTAAACCTTGTATTCTCTTATATCCAAATTTCTCTCTCTTATCCTCTGCTCTGTGAACACCAAGAACAGGAAACTGGCATTGCAAAGGCCTGTAGCTTTGCTTTTGTGTAGGTTTATCAAAAGAACTTGTCAATAAAAATCTGGGAGCTGTGCAGGCATCTGTAGCAACAAACTGAGCAGCAATCAATCTACTCTAATAGCCAGGACAATAATGGCCACGTAAATCACAGAGAGACATGTACCCATCATTTTGTTCTTATTCTATAATTTAGCAGACTCAGCTTCACAACACTCCTCTCAGAAAACAAATGCAAGCAAGGCTGCATTTCCATAAACAGTGGCCTCAGTTCCCTTTCTGCCTCCTTTCATGTGGAAAGTGCATCCATCTGGCTGACCCTAGAAGGTAGGACTCTTGCTGGGAAAGCTATTCAGACTTCCTACATCTGCTGCCCTCTCCAAGTCCTGCCCTTAAACTGTTCAAGGGACTTCAACAAACCCTGTAGTTAGTTCTGAGGTTTGACTCATCTGGCATTTCAGACTCCATTCCACAAGCACCACACTTCTCAGGGCTGCAGGGGATCAAACCAACCTATCCAGAAACAAACAAACCAAAAAATAAAAAACAAAAAAGAGAAGAAAAGAAAAAGAAAATCCTGGGCCAGAGATATAGCTCAGTGGCATAAGCACAAGGCCCTGAGTTCAATTTCTGGTACAAAAAAGAAAAGAAAGAAAAAATAGAAACCAAAGTATCAGGTGTCTACTGCCTGCGCAAAAAAGGGTATGAAACTAACAATGACAACAACAGCAGTGACCTCAAACCCAGTGCCTACCATGAGCTGAAGCTGGCTCACAGCCAAAGTGCCACTATATTCAGAGACCTCTCCTCAAACTAATTTGCCCCATCCCCTCTGCTCTCAATCATATACCCTAATTTACTGTCCTCATTACCCGTAAATGCCACGTATTATTTTGCTTCCTTGTTATCTGTTTATTTCTCCAGAACAGAATGTCTGGAGAACCCTCATATACCTTGTTTACATCTAAAGCATCACCTGGCACAGAAGGTGGGACTCAGGAGACAAAATGACAAAGATGACTGTACTGCAGCAGTACACTAATAGGATGACGTATCCCCAGACTCTGAAGCATCAGGATTTAAATTATCTGTGAAGGTGGCGCACATAGTGAATAGGAGAGCTGGTGCTGGACACGGAACAAGCCACATAATCACACATTTGACCTTTGGGAAGTCACTTCACCTAGCTGTGTTTTGGTTGTGATTGCATATGTGAAATAAAAAGCATCACCAACTTTGTGGGGTTATTAGGATTATAAGAGACATAAAGTTGAGATGTGGCCTTGCACATGACAGATGGATCAAGACATGGAAGTTCCTGTCTTGTTCTGTTTCTTGTGAGTTCTCTGGGATAGACCTGTACTTTAGGGGCTGAGATTCCTGCGTGCTGATCCTTTTAGTCAGTCTTGGTTTGACTGTAATGCCTTTAAGAACTGTCACATAAGACCTCCAGTACAGAAATCAAACCCTGAAACAATTCTAAAGGAATAAAAATAAAATGCCTAACGTATCTCAGCCTAGCTTACAACACTGATTTGGGAAGAATCATGTTGCTTACACTTTTATTAGTTCATAAAATCACAGGAAAGGGCCTTTAACTTTTAAAAGAGCTATGTGAATTCTATATAAAACCTGGGGAAAGCTATCTGGGAATTAATATTTGGGGTCAGGAATGTATACTGTGATGTAATGTGAACAGAATTTTACTGCAATTAGTTTTATGGGTTGGCTCTTATGGAGTGAACAATGCTGAAGGGACATAGTTCTGTGAAGATCTGTAACCTTCTGCTTAAGAGTTCCATGTGACAATTCTCTAATCTCTCTGTCTTTATGTCTTATCTCTTCATCTTTATCTGTGTGTGTGTGTGTGTGTGTGTGTGTGTGTGTGTGTGTCTGTCTGTCTGTCTGTCTGTTTCTCTCTCTCAGTACAGGATGCTCTCAGGAAGGCTCATCTAAACCTGTGAATTTGGAAGAGGATTTTAAGAAGCCTGTCCATGAGTTAAAGATTTAAAATATAAAACACTAAAATCTGGATGCAGTAGCACATGCCTGTATTCTCAGCTATGCAGGAGGCTGAAGCAGGAGGTTTGCATGGGCCTTGGACTTCAAGGCCAGCCTGGGTAATATAGTAAGACCCTGTCTCAAAAAAACAAACAAAAAACAATCAAGTATTTAAAAAGAAGACTTTTAAAATTTGGATAGCATAGTTTGAATGGTATGGTAGAAGACTCATTAAAAGACAGAAACTAACAGCTCAGAAAATAATACAGAACAAAAGAAAATAGGACAAAATAGTTGCTGCATCCCCATTTCAAAGTAAAGAGAGACAAAGTCACTACTGAAATTATGAACAGAACTGGATGATATTAAAGACTCATATTTTGTCATTAAAGGGCCTGATGCTTCTGGAGGTATTGTGCAGAAAGTCCATCTGACATTTAAGGGGAATGTATAGGTAGAAAAATGAATACCCCTTAGTTTACAAGTTCCAGGAACTGTGCAAGACCCTTCAAGCTCAAAACCTTGCCAGATAAATAAACCTGCACAATATTTCATGTATGAGGCAGAGAGTAATTCTGTTTCTGCTTCTCTGCCCTTCTTTATAGTGGCATCTGTATGCGGTGTGTGTATCAGAAATTCTGACAATCTGTATCCTCGACTTCCTTCCCTGCTGCTCCTCAGAGGGATAGGGACTAGTCAGGAGGCTAGGAAGTTTGATGAGTCATCTATCCCTTGCACTAATATCTTTACAGTGACTAGATTTTTCAGGCAATTCAGAAGGATCAACCAATTTTAGTCTCTTAATCCAACCTGAATAACCCAGATGTACCATAAACTCCACAGCACCATGAAGCAGTACTTTCTAGGAGCCAAGATCAACCCAACTTTGCTCTGTAGTACTACCTAGCTATGCGAGCTAGACTAGGGACTGGCACATGTTTTCTGTAAAAGGTCAGACAAGAAATTTGTAAAGACTATGCTGCCCATACAGTCTTTCTGGCAGCTACTCAACTTTGCTGTTCAAATTGCAGCCTTGGAACAGCCACAGACACCATGTAAACAAATGGGTTGGCAGGGCTGTTTTCCAACAGAACTTTACTAACGCACACTGAAATCTGGACTTCATATAATTTTGATTATCACAAGTACTGGTTTTCTTTTGATGTTTTCCCCTCAACCATTAAAAATATGAAAATACTGCTAGCTCAAGAGGCAGTACCACAACAGGTGGGCTACTAGGTCCATAGGCTTTACTTTATGAATTGTGACCAAGATCAAGTGAGTAAACTTTAAGGCTCAGTTATTCACTTGTAAGATGGGGCAAGTATACTTGTCCTGGCTGCTCATTCAGAGAACTGGGAAATTCAAATATGGGGGAAATACACGAAAAGCTTGGATTCTATCAATATGTGGTGTGTGTGTGTGTACGCGCGCGTGTGTAGGTATTTATTCAAGTGAACTCTTTTCCACAGGGAGATGCAGGATGCAGTGGATAGAGAAATGTGCTTGAGGTCACACAATAGCTGTTGACAGGATAGGGCAGTGGGTAAGGGCGAGGCTGAAGTTCAAGACCTAAATATTCTTCTCTGATCACTTGTTCCTCATCTGCAAAATAGTACCTCCCAGTGATACTCTTAAGGGATTGGTGACAGTGAGGAATCCAGCAGGTAAGATGCTTATACACAGGAGGCTCTCAAAGAACAGCAACTGCTAATTTGTTACCACCAAGGAATCAATGTGGAAAGGGAGCTTAAACCTTCTAGCTTCAAATCCTGTAAAAAATAAGTACTTTCTAAAGTTATATTTAGTTAAGGTCTTTCACTGCAATTGCTTTGCTCATTCCGTGCCAGTTATCAATCTCTATCATATCAAGAAATGAACAGAGGTGAAATCTTCAGTGAAAGTATTTTTCCAACCATGAGGGGAAAAAAATACAGCCCTCTCATTTTAGTTTAGAAAATCTTACTCCTCTGGTATAATGGAGTATAAAGGTTCATGCAGACAGTTCATAAAGTAAATGAGAAACATAAGACACTAAATGTATTTTAAAATTTCTATCTTATGAAGTGCTGTCAACTGTTTGAAAAAAATATTATCATTATTGCTGAAATTTCCTTAATTATGTCAGTTTTTGATTCTTAAAAACCACTTTCATTTATATAGTATATATGTACATGTGTGTTTATATTTCTTTTGAGAAGTTACTGTTTCCAAGTATAACTAATTTTGCTGAAATACCATTTGACAACTTCCTAAAACTCTAAAAGTTAAATAATAAAATCTAGAAAATTCACTATGAACACACAATTCCAATTTTCTACTGTGATGTTATTCCTTTTATGTCTAAACTCTGCCTAAATGATTCTAAAGAGACCATTTTCCTCATAGCATTTTCTACTTTGTTCTGTTGGATCAAAACCATATTTTGCCTTTCATTAAATACTGGACTGTATTTCCATAAGTAATCATCTCACAGCAGTAACACAAATGTGAAAATAAATATTACCGTCCCCACTAATTTCATCTGTAGATCCAGGTGGCATGCAAAGAAAGAGGGAGTAGGGAACAGAGGGAAAGAGACAGAAAAGAGGAGGGAAGAGAAAGGAAACACACTATTAAAATGACAAGTAAATCAAAGCATCAGAAAAATAACAAAATCACCCCCCAAAGTCTAATTCAAAAGATAAAAGAAAGATTGCAGTAGTAGAATATTTACTTGAAGGATGTTATTCTCTTTTAAGGTTCCAATATATTATACGAAGTTACATAGCAGTATTATAGAGTTTAAATTAGTTTCTACCACTGAGGAAAATTAATTTGTTTCTCACAATTAAATGTTAAAAATGGCTTCTACCTTGCTCAGAGAATTTGTGTACTCTTAGATAAAAAGAAAATAAACTAATCTCCAATGTACACATTAAATGACAACTAAGAGAACAAGCCCATAGCACATCTATCCCAATGAGCTGATGGGATTTTAGTATCACAAGGGAGAAGTACTTGGCCAGGCGTGCTACTAAGAACTGTAGGGGACTATAGGACTTCAAGCTTTCCGATGACACACAAGGCTCAAGTTTAAATTTGTACAAAACAAAAAATCTTATTTTAAACATTTTGTAGAAACTGCTTCAACAGCCATAAGAAAATCATTGCTTTCATAGAATATTCTCCAAATGGAATGACTGCCTTATCTATGCTGCAACCCTGAACATCTGTGCCCAAGGCACAGAAAGTAGGCACCCAGGGTTCACCCTGTTTCCTTCATTTAGCATTAGGAAATCTATTCAGCAAAAATCATGGTCCTTCCAATTCCTGTGGGAAAACACTTGGAAAACACAAAACTGAGAAAATACTACTTGCCCTGGCATGCATTAAAAACTAGCAAACAGACAAACAAGAAATCTATGTAAGAGAGCAGCCCAAAGATTGTGAGACACAAAACCTTTCCCCCAGTTATCACTTCTGGAAAGCAGAGAGCACATACACATATTCAGTAAGGATCTGATCTGTTTAGGACAATCTATAAGCATCAGGTTAGAGTTAATTTCATGGGAGTGCTTTGGTTAATAGGAGAGCCTATGCAAATTCAGTGCAGTACCGGTAGGAGGTTGTTCATGGGAACAGAAGACCAAAGGGAGAAAGCGCCTAGCTTTCTTAACTTTATGTTGGCAGTGACTGACTCCTTTATAAAGAGGCAAGAGGAGGAAAGAGAAAAATAGAAACAAATTATTTCAACATAAAAGACAACCTCTGTTACATTTTAAGGTATATCTATTAAAACAATACAAAATTGCAATGCTTTTCTTTTGTTACTGGCATACCTTATTTCTTACTACATTGACTTGTGGTTTTAAAAAAACTATATTTTAAAATGTAATTTTATGTTTTAACAAAGATTCATAGCGTATACAAAAGAAGACATAATGAAATGCTCCCAGTTCTGGAGAGACAGCTACTAAAGGTACAGTTTTTAAAAATAACGAAAAATGAAACGACCAATAAATAATTCAAGAATCAAGAACATTCAATCAGAAAGACAAAATTATAGAAAACCAGTGTATCTCATTGTTAAAGAGTTGTCTGAACAATTTACCCCCATCATCAGCTAAGACAGACACACAGATCTACATTACCTGGACATAAAAAATGGTCATGAGGATGTTTGAATATGCAGGCTACAAAACCTTTCATTGTTTATATTCATTTGCTCACTCATTTATGTACTCAGAACTCATATGCGTGGCAGCTTTCTCTAGTTAAGCGGTGCAGTGAGAACAGAGAAGCAAGAATAACAGTATGGCAACAGTGGACATGTATCAGTCGAGTGCAAGCAAGGAATGAAGCCTTCCCCATGTTGTCGATATAACATGTGATTGACATACATAGTACTCAGACACACAGGGCACCATCTATAACAGTCCTGATGATCAGGACCATTTGACTACCAAGACAGAAATAGTCTCATTTGACAGCACCAACATACAAGGAGTAAGAATAAGAACTGAAATGTGTACTTATGTAACATTTTTCAAGTGATATGTTTGACTACAGTGGCACTTATTGACTATTTCACCTTACTGCTTGATTTGAAAAGCTATCTTTATCACATACCACACTGCCGAACTTCCTGTGTGATGACCTTAAGAGTATTGCGCCCTCTGGCTTATTGGTGAAGATGAGCCTGACTTAACAACTTAATGCTCTGTGTGAAGATGGATGGGACTCTGGATTCGGGTGTGAGAGGGGAGAACCAGGAGGCAAGAGCTATGCGGGAGGTTACTAGTAGGAAACAGGAATACAGACTGTGGTTAAAAACATTCTGTCAATATTAAGTTTCCTGATTTTGTTAACGATACCTAATTGTATATGATGTCTCCAGTTTTAAGAAATACACACTAAGCATAGCAGATTTGAGTAAAGAATTTTTGAGACTACATTTACTATTTGTGTCATCACTTTCTAAGAATGAAATCATGATAAAATATGGGCTCTGGAGCCAGACAATCTGGATTTGAACACTCTCTGACACTGGGAAGGTTATCCAACTTTTATTTGTGTTTTCTTAATTGTAAGACAGGATAGAAACGGAAACTGCCTCAGACAGATCTGAAGGAGAATTCCCTGGGCAGCTGGCTGGAGTAGCCACTTCACAAGTGCCAGCTATTCTTAACTTCTCTACTATTTTTAAACAATGGCATATTATCTTAAAAGCAAATTAATTTTTAAGATGTTAATTTTTCTTGAATAATACCAAGAATATCATCCTGCATCAGAAAAAATGTATGAGGACTCAAGTTTATTAAAGATGATCATTCTCATATTTTTTGAGCACATACCATGAGCTAGGCATATCATACAGGTCCTGAGGTTATAGCAGCAAACAAAATAGGCCCTCAAGCCCTTAACTGACTGAGCTTAGGTTCTAGTATAAGAGAAAGACAAATAAAATAAATTATATGATCTGTCAACATATAAGTTCTATAAGGACAAACAGAGCAAAAGTGAGTATTTCCATGTAGGCCTGCAACTTTAAATGCATAATTATAGAAGGAGGCATTCACAAGGATGTCCAGGAGGAAAGTGGCCATGTACATATCTGTAAAGGTCAGTATAGGCAGGGTACACAGCAAACATGCAGAGGAACAGCACAGTGGTTAGCATGGTAGATGAAGCTTTAGCATTAGGGAGACAGGCAAAATGGCAGGCACACTCAGTGAGGTAACAGACGGCCAAAGACTTTACAACCTTATAGCTCATGATACAGGCTGTACTTTTTATTCTGAATGATGTTGAAGCCAGAAGATAGAGGAAGTTAGGCAAACAGGACACAGAATTCACTATTCCGGAATACTGAATCCAAAGTAAACTAAAAGTCAAGACGTAAGTGAGTTAACTATCAGAGGAAGCAAATAATTAACCTAAGCAAGCTATCAGGGCCTAATAAAATACAAGGGACAAAGCAAAGGTCCCTAAACAAATGGGAGAAGGCTTAGAAGAAGTGACATGCAAACAAAGTAGCTTGCTTTCTGGACATCAAAGGCCTCCATGCAACCAGCAGCATTGCTGTGTTCTGTCACATTTTCCTGTACCAAAAACAGTATAAAAAGCCCCTGGCCTTAAACATCTATGGTGTCTACTTTACAGAATATTTCCCTGAGATGTGGGGACCTTTTCATTTTATTCTTTCTATTAAACATGCATTTGACCATTTCCCACCACTTTCTGCTTGGTGTTTTGTTGCCTTCAATCTTGTTGCTCCAAAACAAGATCTTGAGAGCTAGAAGGAACTGGTTACAATGTCAAGGGTGAATGAGTAATATGAGCTGCTCTACTTTAAAGGCTTCCTGGAGCCGGCCTAGGGAAGGCAGCATTGCAATAATTGAGGTGGGAGATTGAAGTGAATGTGAATATTAATAATGCATGAGAAGGAAGACTGTGGAAGTACCTGAAAGACGGAACCTATTAGGATTTACAATGGATTGGATGTGGGAAAAGAAAGCAGAGCAGCATAAAGAATGAGCCAAAGATGGCCTACCAGCCAGGAGGAAGGAGAGCCATGTAGTGAATGCAGGGGGCAGAGGCTTTGCTTGGCTGGGGGAGCAGAAGTTCTTCCTGAATGCACTATATGTGAGGTGTTTTGTGAGACTTGAGCACACAAGGTGAGTGGACAGTGCTGTGGGAGTCTGGAGGTCAGAGGAGGATTCTGGCGTTGGGAGAGCTTGATAAGCTATAAACACAAAAAGAGCCCCAAGGTGAGCACTGAGGTTGGCAGAAGTGGTACAATGACTAAGTTCTGTGTCATCAATGGGAAGGGTAGACACTCAGTAAGCAAGGAAGACTGTGACAATGAGATGTGAAGGGACACAGTACTTACCTCACCTGCAGTTCTCTGCTACGTGGCTCCCACAGAAAAGGCAGCCACTATCAGTAGGGCTGCAGGGGCATTAAGAGGTACCAGTGCCCTCACATTGGAGAAAGTGTTCTTATCTTTCCAGTAGTTAATTTGCTTTAGAGAAAAATGACAAGCAGGTTCTGAGCAGAGGCTCAGGTGAAGAGTATTAGAAGCTGAGCAAAAGAAGAAGCACGGCATATGCAGATGGTATGGGGCCCCAAGAGGGTCTGGGCTTCCATAGGAACTGGCATAAACAGGGATAAAGGGCAGGATGAGGTCAGTCCCAGTGCATCACCTATTTTTCTTTTGACTTGTAGTTACACAAGCAAAGCAATATTTCCTTTTGACCATACTTCTGGTTTGGTATGGACGATGCTGAACATTACCTGAGCTCCGTGTTCTGGGAAAACAGTCTTCCCAGCAAGTCACCCAGTGTGGGTGGCTATGGGGGAAATCCCCACTCCAACAATGCTAATAATTCAGGCATTTCTAGCAATATTAAAAAAAAAAACAACACAAAGAACAAAAAACCCACACCTGGGTAGCACGATAAAAATCTATTTTAAAAACTGGTAAATAAAGGAAGGGAGGAGAAAGTGTTCTTATCTTTCCAGTAGGAACCACTCCTTAGGGTAATGAAACAGCAGATGTTGAGGAAGTATCTTAGAAGTATTTCAGTCGAAGGAGGGAAGAAGACATGAAAAAGTTTGCTTGTGGTCATTCTGTGGCCCTGATGAAAGCTAGCCACATTTACCAAGAATTACTAAGACAATTAGGTAAAACTTGTGGATTGTTATAATGTATGGATCAGAGACTGGCAGGATCCCAACCCACCAGCCAATCTAATGTCACAAAGAGAGGGAATCAAGTATTTCATCATTTATGAAGTATTCCTCCTGCAGGGTCTGAAAAATCACTGGACCTGAATCAGATGAGATCGGGTGCATTCAGGGTAGTATGGCCGTAGACTGGACCTGAATCAAATCAAATCAAATACTTCCTGTGTGTGTGTGTGTGTGTGTGTGTGTGTGTGTGTGTGCGCGTGCGCGCATGCGCGCGCACGCTAAAGATCAATACTAAAGATCAATCCCTGGGCTCATGCATACTAAGCAAGTGCTCGCAATGACCTACAATCTCAGCCCTTTGTATCTTTCCTTTTGAGAAAGGGTCTTTCTAAGTTCCCCGGGCTACTTCGAACTTGTGAACCTCTTGCCTCTGCCTCCTGCGATTACAAGCATGCACTACCACACCTGGCTTCAAACTTCTTTAAATCCTAGTAAGCAGTTAATAAGGAACAAAGGGCCAAGAAATGACAGGATAAAGAAAACAATGTCACAAAAATGTAATTCACAGGAAGTAGGAACTGTGGATTAAGTGTCACAGTTCTTCCACAGACAGCTGCAATTGTAAACTAACAAACAGGGCGGACTAGCTGAAAGACACAAGAGGGGCACTGAATAAATGCAATAGTATTTGTTTAATTCTTGTTTGGACAAAACCAAGTGTGAAATAGGGTAATCAAGGCAATCTGGACACTGGGTATCTGATACTATTTTTTAAAAAGCTCTTTTTAAGAAATACTTATAGGTGAAATATGCCTTAGGTTGGCTGCAAAATAACCAGTGGGAACTGTGTGTCTGTGTAAGGGGCTGGGGGCAGAGGTGAAGTAAGATTGGAGATCAATTTTTCATCACTGAATTTGGGTGATAAGAATGTGGAAAATTATCATACAATTCTATTCTCTCTTCTGTATACGTCTGAAATTTTCTATGAAAGAAAATGTAAAAATAATTTAGAGGCATAACATAGTGGCACTATAGTATTTGTTCATTTCTTTCGTTTGTTTTGACTTGTTTGATTTTAAGTCACAATTACTGTCGAGCTATCTTATGCTACAAACAAGGGGTGGGGGCTGGGTTGAGGTCTAATTCTAGAATTATATTTTAAAGATCAAAGCGTTCCTCTGAAAAGTAGAAAAAAACCAGACCTTTTGATGTCAGTGGTATCTATTTTATATTTAGCAATATGAGACTTGGGCTTCTTGCATTTTAGTCATCAACTGTTTAAAAAGCTTATTAAAGGTTATTAACATTTGCAATCAGTTAAGCCAGGGGCTATACCAGGCGTAAAGTATAGTAAAGTATACTCAAGTGTACTTCCAACTGTGAAGCACACACCATTATAAAAGACAGAAACACAGTTCTGTTCAAAGTACTTTTTCGGGGGCAGGGGGTGGTCCTAGGAATTGAATTCAGGATCTTGCTCTTGCCAGGCAGGTGATGTACCAGAGCATATCCCCAGCCCCTCACACTACTTTTATGAAGCATTTCATTACCTATATAATACAGAAGCTACTATGGAGAACATAGGAAAAACTTTCTTTTGGAAACAAAGTTCATAGGACTGAGGTGAAAGATTACTGGGGACAAGAGTTCGTAAAAACAAAAATATTGTTTATTTTTTCATTTGATCATTTAAAATTTCAAAGTGCCTCAGTCTATGTACTGGCATGCAGGCCTGCCAGTTCATGAGAAATGCCCGAGGGTGAAAACTTCAGTTCAGGGAGAGGGTAAGGAATAGGAGGTCACTCTGACTCTAGTACCTCTTACAGGCCACTACTTTGTACCTGCTTACATACGTGACTTCAGAGTGTTTTCAATTCCTTCAGAAACCACAAAAAAACAATAATGTAGCTAAGCAGCACCCTCAGATCTTAGTATGGCAGAAAGGATTCAAAAGCTGTCACAGCAGGAGGGGGAGGGATATGAGATAGGAGGCAGCATGGCTGAGCTATGCTCACTCACATCCTTATCCAGGCACAACACACCAGCCAGTGGGAGTCTATGAAGTCAGGGTTGACTGCAAGCTTCTCAATGACTGAGAGTCTCTCCTAATACCACAATGAACTAGAAAAATTTCCAGTACTCCAGGTCAATAACATCCAATACCTGTCACTTCGTATACACGATTATCAGTAACATTTTGACTACATTATAAAACATATAATTTATAAAAATGAACTTTAGTGCTGGCTTCGGTAGCACATAAAATAAAACCGAACTTCATATGTACTAGGTGATAATACCCCAAAATTAGGGCAAAGTTTTCTTTTCCCCCTTCAAAAAACTGGCATTTTAATCAAGCATTCAGCAGAAGAAACAATCCTGGAAACTATGGCATTATCAAAACTGAAGGTAGAGTGTAAAGCCAGATACAGGTAGCTTTCAAAACTGAACACAGGGCGGACTTTTGAATTTTAACGAAGAGTCAGTACTATCTTATTCCTGCTAAATGAGGAAAAACTATAATGGACATACACAGTAAAGTATCGCTCCAATCCACATGCATCAAGCTTTTGGAATTAATCAGTGGGATTTAGCACAAAGAGAATGAGCCTCAATGTCCAAGATCTGAGTGAGCTTCCATCAGGCTATATGTGAACCAAGCCAAGCCAATTAGGCTCTGAGAGTCACAATTTCCTCATGTGCAGAGTGGAAAAACAATGAAGATGTCCTAAAGTTAAGGGATCCGCATATGGATCTGCCAAGCATAATTCCTGAGCCTTGATCATATGTAAATAACTCTTCTTTACAATGTAGTGGCATGGCAATCAATGTGCAACAGACCTAGTAGGGAAGAGACCACAGAAAAATAGATCCAGTTTTTATATTATAGACTCTACTACCTTATATAAAACTTTACAGTTTAAAGCCACTTTTACATGTATGATTTTTTTTTTTTTTTGGTTAAAGTTAGTGCTATGCATTTTTTTAATTTTAAAGAGAATAGTGAAGAAAAAAGAACAATAGCAACATACAAATAAAACAAAGCAAGGACATTAAAAATGATATGGGGTTTCAAACCAAACGATAGGGATTAACAGTGGTTGTTTTTTTTTTTTTTCCCTCTGGTACCGGGAACCGAACTCACGACCTTGCGCTTGCCAGGCAGGCACTTTTGCCGCTGAGCTAAATCCCCAGCCCCTAACAGTGGTTGTTATATTACATATTATTATCTTCAATGAAGTTGCTCAGATTACCAGATGTAAGAATGTAAGATTGGTCAAACCATTAAAGGAAATAAGAAAATAACTTTAAAGAACATTACAGACAATACAATGCTTCACTAGACAGGATGGTAGGAATTCACCAATGGTTGTTATACTGCATTTGTTGTCTTCATATAAATTGTTCAGATTACCAGATATAAGCATGCAAAATTGGTCAAAATACATAGAAAAAAAAAATTTAAGCATTAACTGCTCCCCTCAATAAACCACCAGACATCAGCAGTACAGTTATGCCAGCTATCCTTATTATATATACGCCTTAGTACTTTCTTTTTCTTGTTTCCCTCATCCCAGTTGTTCTTTCCTTTGAGCAACTTTTTTCCCTTTCATATTATCTATTATACATTTTGGATTTTATTTACTCTTTCATGTTCTTACACTAGGGAGACAATATGATGTTTATACATGTGGGTCCGATTTATTTCACTTATGAGTATGGTCTCTAGTTGCATTCATTTACCTATAAAGGCCTCGAGTTTCTCTTTTTTATAGCTGAGTAATACTCCACTGTATAAAAATACCATGTCTTTTTTATCCATTCCTCAGTTGATGGGCATCTGGGTTGTTTCCAAGATTTAGCTACAATAAATTGTGCTGTTATAAACATGGGTGCACATATATCACTGTGACATGGTGTTGTTAATTCTTCTAGAAAACTACCCAGAAGAGGAATAGCTGGGTTAAGTAGGACTTCTAATCCTAGTTTTGTGAGGAATCTCCAATCATGTACGATTTTTTAAGAACTGCGATGAAACAGCCTGATACATTTATTTTGTTAAAATTTTCCTTAAAACAATGGATCAAATTACAACCAGCCTCACATGGAACAATCTGGGTTACAAGTGGAATTTTAAGTTTAATTTACAACCAAAGTATTGCGTTAACATCCCAAATGCTGGGTGCTTGTGCGGTTGTAAACAAAGACTCACGATGCCAGAAAAGCTACTAAAATGCATGTGTTTGTGGACATGACTTTAGTTAGTGTTTATATAGTCACTATGATTACTGCTATCAAAGTGGCCCCCAAAAAACTAGAAAAGAAGCTAAGGATGGAAGTGAAGGTAAATAAAGCAATCACAATTGAAAAGAGGGAAACTGGAGAAATACGATATATGGAGTAGCATTTGGGTGACTGAATCTCGCTCAATATGCGAGTGGGGCTTGTGTGACTGACTCTTGCTAATATATGCAGCATGTTGAAATCTACCATCTCTACCAGTCTGTCTTGTATAAGGAGGTTAGTACTGCTAAAGGTGTGTACCCATCTGAGTCTATAATTTGTGAAAAAGCTAGGGCTATAAATGCAGATCTCATAAAGGATAATCCATCAACGAGTGATAATGGTGAAACATTTCATGCCAGTTAGGGGTGGCTTCACAATTTTAAAGTGAGAACCAGGGTTCATAGTGAAATTAGGCATGGTGAAGCAGGCAGTGCTGATAAAAGGGCTGCTGAAAATTATACACACCACTTCAAAATGATGAAGAGAAATGGCTTCTGCTCTCATCAAGTTTTCAACTGTGATGAAACTGTTCTTTTCTGGAAGAAAATGCCCAGGAAAATATGTATTATCCACTAAGAGAAGAAAAATGATAGACCACAAGCCTATGAAGGATAAGCTAACCTTACTGCTATGTGCCAATGCAAGTGGTGACTTCAAGATAAAGCCTCTCTTGGTTTATCACTCTGAGTCCCATAAAGCCTTCAGAAAACATAAAAGTGGAAAGAATAGGCTAGCTAGTCATGTGGAAATCTAATGCAAAAGCCTGGGTAACAAGAGTATTTTTTCTTGAGTGGATCAGGGAGGTTTTCTGGCCTATTGTTAAGAAATATCTAGAGAATAAAGGTTTGCCACTCAAGGTTCTCCTCATCACGGACAATGTTCCTGCTCACCCATGAGATCTGGACAAAGAACTGGCCGAAGAATTCCCTTGGCTCTCAGTCAAGTTCCTCCTAACAATACAACTCCTATTGCAGCCTATGGACCAGCAGGTCATAGCTAACTTTAAGAAGCTATATATCAAGGAACTGTTGAGAAGTACTTCCAGATAGTTTCAGATACACAGTTAACTCTTGAAGAGTGCTGGAAGAAACACTGCCACATCATTTCCTGTCTGGGGTTAACTGAGAAATCCTAGGCCAATGTCTAAGGACACCGAGAATAGCCTGGATAAAGTGAGGCCTAAATTTATACAGGAGGGAGACTTTGAAGGCTGTGTAGAGGAGCCTGAGCCTTCACTTGACCCTGTGGTTGATGATACTGTCACTATAGTAGAGTCCATAATCTTGCAGGTAGATAGCAGTGATGTTGAGGAATTGGCGGAGGAATACTCAGAGGAACTGTCTACAGAGGAACTTCAGTAACTTCTGGCTGAGCAAGAGAGAATGGTAGCTGAGGAGCTTTCTGAAGAGGAAGGGGAGTCTCAACAATCAGTGCAGCGAAGTTCTTCTAAAATAAAGGAAATCTTGAAAAGGTGGACAGAACTACAAACATTTGTAGAGAAGATTCACCCAGACAAACAAAAAGCTAATTGTTGCACTGACTTGCTTAATGACGATGTCATGTCATACTACAGAACAAAGTTAAAGAAAAGATGGAAATAGGCAACCTTAGACCAGTTTTTAGTTCTGAAAAGGTTGAGACCTAGTGAACCAGAAGCAAGTCCTAGTGGGCTGCTACAGCCTCACCCAAGGAGAAAAAGGACACCTGAGAGCCAGATTCCTGATTTTGTTCTAAAAGGAGACTCTCCACCCAAACAATAACTACCTTCCATTTCATCCTCCCTCCCTGCAAGCCAAAGTGTCAGTTTGAATGGTGTGTACAGTATAAAATTATTTCTGGTAAACTAGGCACATTTTATAGCTTTTGGTGAATACACTTGGAAAATTATTGGTGTTTTTGGTAAATTACTCACATTATACAACCCTTTTTATCATGAAAAGGTTATTTAAGGGGTACTTTGGGACATCTGGGATGCTTTATGGGTATTTCCATTATTTCTTATGGGAAAAATACTCTTGACTTACAACCAACTTGAGTTACAACCAGTCCTCCTGAACAAATTGAATTCATAAGTCAAGGGTCCACTGTAATTCATAATAATTTTCAGTCATTAACTTGAAATACCTAGAAATAATCTCGTATATAAAAAGTATGCTGTGTGATTAATAACCAAGCCAAAATAATCTGTTATAAATTTTAAAAACTTGTAATAATATTGATAAAATATTCCAAGGTGATATATTTGTTTTTTTGACACAAAGGTCTTGGCAGAGACAGTCAACTAAACACTTCTACTGGCAGATGAAAAAGATCACTATACTCACGCATTGTCATAAGAGATAGAAAAAGAAAAAGTATAATTTACAGTCTTATGTAAAATCCAAACAAGAGTCATGGACATAACAGAATGGCATCATTACCATCATATATTTCCGATCATGTCTTAGGTTTTACCTCTCAAAAGCAAAGGTCTTCTTACCAAAAACAAACAAATATCCACCAACACAAAAACTAACCAACCAGATTCAAGTCAAAATATTTGAAATTCAACTTTCTTCACTGACTTGGAAATATCTCTATTTCTGTACACTCACAATTCCAGGGGGAACCACGTCATGCAGGCCACTCCTCCCTCTCTGAGCACATCTACAGATCACTCAGGACTGACTACCCAACACTACCCTCTTACATACATGCTGAGGCCTACCTGAGTTCTACAAAAGCCCTAAATTTCCTTTTAGGACCAGAAAAATGTGTTATTATAACAAGTATGTTTCTGAATCTCTACTTTTATAGAGAAAGATCATCTAAATTTCATAGATGAAGTCTCCTAAGATGTACATCTAGAATAGTGCTTGCTATATAAACTACTCAAGTGTGTGTTGAAAAGATTAATATAAATGGTAAATGGACCATTAGAATGTCTACCTGTGGGGGTTTTCGGTGTTAATGAAATAATGTGACAAAGAAAACAATCTACATTACTGGCATACAGTTAGACAGCAGTCTTATCTGACTGGCCTGCACACAGAACAGGCTTGCAGTAGAGAGCAGGTGCAGGATTCCACAGGGCCTAGCAGGAGCAGGGCCATGATTATAGAGCACCAGCACAACATGCCAAACAAGAGTTAAACAATAACAGAGAAATAAACTTGGGATTTGTTGATATACTGGTTTTCTAGGTTATAAGCTGAGCAAAGATGTTCCTAGAAATGTTGAGTATCAGCTTTTGGACTAAGTATACCATCACTGCAGTATGCACAGGCTTCAGGAAGACGCTAGGTTTTACAGTCTTTGTGAAAGACAGTATCACTAGCTCTGTAGAACAGAGAGACTGTAACATAATGACAGGAAGACCAGGGTGAATAGGAAAGCTCCAGCAGAGCTACTATGCAGATAAAAGGGACACCACAATCTCAACTTATTGTGTCTGAGAAACAACTTGATGAGGGAAGAGCGGGTAATAGGTAGATAGTCTTCAAGGGTTGAGCTAAAGAGCCTGAGCATCATCTGATGGGTACTAAATTTTTACATTAAGTTTCTGAGCAAATAACTGCCTATTTAAATTAATGTGAAAGAAATACAAGGGGAAAAACATGATCTCCTTGTTACGGTACACCTAGGAAAGAAACCAAAATCAGAATCCTAAGAAATGAAGATGGGTGTTGAAGCCAGATACTTAAGTGCACTAACATCTTCTACTGGCAGATGAAAAAGTAAGTAATGACTTGCTTAAGTAATGACTACCTTTTGCTAGGTATGTAACTTTTGAGCAAGTTATTTAACCTTTCTGGCACTAAGGCAAACTATCTCATTTGTCTGTTTTGAGGACAAAACATAAACCAAAGCCTGGACCAATATCTCCTACAAGTGCTCCTAAAAGTCAACTAACTTTCCTCTTAATGTGCCTGTAAGACAGGATGAAAAGTTGCAGAACACAAAGGAGGGGGTGACTGGGAAAGTAAAATGAAGAGGCTTGTTGATGACCACCTGCTAGAATAAATGCTAGGGTTCAAACCTAAAGAATGGAGGGTACTAATGAAAAGAGACCAGCAAAACAGAAGGACAAAATTTGAAGGTTCTGGTAGGATCTACTTTATTATCTAAAGACAGATACAAAGAACAGTACTCATTAGTCAAATAGAAGACTATTTCAGCTTGCTTTTATGCCTGAGTTGCTGTAGGCAGTATGTGTGGTAAGTAAAGCAGCCAGAGGCCATGGTGTCCTGAGGCTCATCTCAAAAGCTGCCTTTCAAGCCGGCATGGAGAAAGATCACAGTGATTATGAGTTATATATGGCAGAGGCCAGCTCAGATCTCACTCATTCCACAGAACAGTCTCAGAAGTCCTGTGGCTACTTCTGTCATCCTACTAGGCAATGTAATGGTTTCTGTCACTGAGTCCCTGTTCCCACCATGAACCAAACAAGCACAAATGCTAAGGGTTGCCTGGCTCCCCCACATCACTTCTGGAAACCTGGGACTACTCTGTAAGTCTTGTATTAGGCTTTAAAGATGATTTCAATTTCCTGGAAAACATATGGCAATCTGATACTAGCTATAGCACTGAGAAACTCCTCTCCACTGTGCTGAGAGGGGAATAGTGATCCCTCAGCTGACACACTGCAACACACATTTTTACTATCTCTGCCAGGCATGTAAACACAAGCACAAACACTTCTGGAGAAAGGGCTGGTGCGATGTTAGTGCACGACCAAAAAAAGTACACTACATTTCTATGTTGGACATGAAAAAAAAATCCAGTATCAAGTAGGCAAAAGTACAAAACTTAACTTTCAGGGAAAAATAACTCAGAACAAAACTAAACAAACAGGAATTGAGTCCCTTCTATATTGACACTAAGTTAATAGGAAGGTATTATTTTAGAAATGAAACATGTATGCTCACATTTATAACTGAGAACAGATGATATGCATATATGTGCATGTATAAACAGTACAGCATATGTTCTTTAAGACA
The DNA here is from genome assembly GCF_000276665.1 of Chinchilla lanigera. Classification (NCBI taxonomy): domain Eukaryota; kingdom Metazoa; phylum Chordata; class Mammalia; order Rodentia; family Chinchillidae; genus Chinchilla; species Chinchilla lanigera. The sequence continues at coordinate 14,443,464 of NW_004955461.1, forward strand.
CCCAGGTTGGGTCCTTGAAAGATACTTTCTCCTTTTTCTTCATTTATCTCCCACATTTTTAGATGTGGAAAAAGTGCACATATATTTTGAAAACATGCCAAAAAAGTACACCACACTCATCACAACAGTAGATAGTTAAGATAATGCTTGTAGAATATCTTAACTATATTTTAAAAACACCAATATCTAAATATCATCTTATGTTAATCAGGAAAGACAATAACCATTATAAAATGTTTTACACTTCTTGAGCTTCAAAAAACAACATGTAAGTATATTCTACTCTGCTGTTTGCAAAGCTTAATTATAATGGCAACTTCAAAAGTAAAAACTTTCACTCTAAATATGATTAATATGACTTTAAAACTAAAAAAACCCCGACAATTCTATATAACCTGGTGAGCAATCTAGTATTTCACATGTACATCTCATCTAAAATACAATCTATAAGCCATATTTAAAACTCTTTAGTGAGGGTAAAATTATGCAAATACTTTATTTTTATAAACTACTCTAGAATTCAGCAACCACATTAACCATGGACAGACTAAAACATTCCCACACCTTGCAGCTTGCTCTTTCTGCTAGGTCTTTACTTTGAGCCCCTTACCTGACACGGAGACAGCATGTGTTCGGACACCCTGCTTTTCGCTGTTGGCCAACCTGGAACAGATGGGCAAAAGGTGAGTGCTGCACTATTCAGATTAAACCACAAGGTCCCTCAAACACAGAGCTGCAGAGAATTAGGAGCACGATGCCATTTTCCAAGGATATTAAATTTTAGGTGAATTTTTTAAAAAAACTGGATACTACTACCACAACATGGGCAGAATGCGTTGATGTTTTAAAGAATAAAATTAAAACAGGTAACTGGACCAGGGTGTGGCTCAGTGGCAGTATTTGCCTAGCAAGCGCAAAGCCCTGTGTTTGACCCCCCGCACCACAAGGAACACTGAACTGCTGTGAAAGCTACTCACGACAATGACTTAAAAGCACATGTACCACATAATGTGGTACACATAAATTATATGAAATTTTACATTTAGATGATAGACCATGAGCAACTGCACAAAGTTATGAGAAAAGGACCATACACTCGGCACTGAATTTGTTCCCCTAAATCAATCTGAGATGGTAGCATGACTGGTTCTTCTTAAATTTGAAGCATATAGAAAAAGTCAACAAATATATTAACATATATTATTATTTTCACACTGAGAACAGGTAATCAATGTATCTGGTAATTTGCTTTATGAGATGACTCAAAAACGTTAGTGTTTTACATATTCAGCTCTATTAAAATAAAATTTTGGCCTAAAATTTTGGTGACATTTTAAAAATGTAAGTATAGTTTCAAATTGGAAACTACAAAGCATAGAGAAAAAAGAAACCCTACACTTCTTTAGATGTCATTTAAAAATAACAATAAAAACAAACTTCTTCCAGGTCCATGAGCATTTACTATAGAAGTACTGAATAGACACTTTCTCCAGTATACAGAATTTACACTAGGAAATGCTGACATTTAAAATTCTCTTTGGAGAACTAAATATAACATGAAACTGCCTAGCCTCTATAATCATAAAGTCAGAGTTTAGTACTTTTACTGAATGTGCAAATATTTGAAATCTTATAACTTCATAAAAATTTAATTGAAGTTATTTTCCTTAACAATCATAACTGTCTTTCAACTGTATTCATTGGGAAGTAATTTACTCTTCATTTATAAGTAATTTATATTGTTTGCTTTCTTATTCTGTCGTCTTTAATTAGGTCTCCCCTAGTCATACCATTCACCCACACAGCTACCAATAAACTCTCATCTTGCTTGTTTTCTATCACTTCTTTGATCAACGGCAGTAACAGTGTGCTGCTGCCACTGACTTAAGGACATTTCACTCTATAGTTTTTCTAGTCTGCTACCACTTCTAATCTACTAGCTCTTATTCTTTTTTTGTTGTTGTTGTGGTTTTTTTTCTTTGAGAGTGTCTTGCTGTATAGTTTAGACTGCTCCTGGAGTTACTATATAGTCCAGGCTGGCCTCGAACTTGCTCCTGCCTCAGTCTCCTGAGAGCTGTGATTACAGGCGTGTGCCACAATGTCCGGTTTCATTTTTAATCTATATGATACCCTCATGTTTTAATCTTCAAAAAACCACCCTGAAAAGTGGTGTCTTTTAACAACTGTTAAAAGTGTCTTTTAACAACTGAAGATTACCTAAGTATGCATTAGCTCCTGGGACACTCTTTAATGTGGGATATTCTTTAATGCCTAACAACAGGGTTGACTTTGTGAAACACATGGCCTCAAAATTGAGAGAAAGCTGCTGTATTCACCTTTCCCTCACCCACACAGGTACAGTACACTGAACAGGTACAGTTGAGTTCTTGGTCAGAGTCACACCTGCAACTCCACAGGATCCTGGTGATCAGAGAACTGACTGTTCAGTGAAGGTGTGGATAATTAAACAGGCCAATTTCAGAAGTGTGGCAAGCACTAAGTAGAAGATGTTATAGGAAAAGGCAACTAGTGTGCCCTAACCAGGGAGCCAGAGTTTCAAGGGGAAATAATACAGGTAGAGAACTGGAAGATGAGCAAGGCTTAGGCAAGGAAAAGGAGTAAGAGGCAGAGTGTGTCATGCAGAGGCAGAACACAGACCATGACCTGCAGTAAAAGATCAAATGTTCGGTCCAGCCACTGAAAAGTCCAAAGGAGTTGAAGAAGAGCATGTGAGGAGTGCCAAAAACTGAGGCTGAAGGAGTCAGCCAGGAACAATCAGGCAGGCACCTGTAAGCTAACAACACTGGAACTTGCCCCAAGACTGACAGTTAGGCAAACTTTAATTAGAACAGTCTCTAGTGCTGCAGCATAAAGAAAGGACAGGATGATGGGTAGAACTGGACAGGAAGATTCAACAAGAGAAGTGTAGCCAAAATTTAATACACAGTGAACCTCAGACTGGCCTGTTTACATAGCTTGTCTGGGATTTTAGGAGAGTTTCCATCATCAGCTAATTGATAAGGTAGCTCACTGTATCTAAACTTTTGCATAAACAGTGTGATTTATGCCAAGCTCCTGAGAGTCTAGCTTTCTGCTATATGCCGGGCAGAGAGTATACATGTGACCAGCCCCCATAAAAACCCTGAGTACCATGTCCTGATAGGCAATATGTCACATGTGCTACTCCAACTCACTGCTGTGGGTTTCAGTGTGTTCATTCCACAGGGCAGAACCTATGGAAGCTTGCTCCTTACATTCCTTGAATTTTGTCCTGTGTCCTATGCCTTTGGTTATAATAAATCACAGCTGAGAATACAACCACATGCTGAGTCCTGTGAGTTCTTTCAAAAACCACTGACCTAGGGGTGGCCTTGTGGTCCATGTCTACTGCAGTAGTCTAGACAGGTGATAGCAACCGTTTAAATGGGTGGTGGCAGGAAGGCATTAAAGTGGACAGACTTGATACATTCATTTACAAAATGGGACTGGAGAACTAGCAATGGACTGGGCATGAAGAAGAGGGACAGAACAAAGACGAATTCAGGGTCTACCTCTTCCTCCTGGGCCCCTTCGGTCTCTATCCTTCTTGAGTGTAACCCACCCCTAGGAGGATTCCTATAGAGCTATGACTGTATTTATCTAAGCACCTGAATGACTAGGTTTTACATTTCAAACTTTGGCCCCTAGTTCCTAGTGCACTGGCTGAGAATACAAAAGTAATTATGTAAGTTCTTTAATTTTATAGACCAACACAACTATTATGAAATTTACAAAATAAATAAATAAAAATTGTACCATAAATTACATCTCTTTAATTTTCCTACTTGTAAAATAGCCAAGACAGTACCTACTTTCAAGTTCTTATAAAGATTTAAAATAATCATATAAACGTGAGTGTTTAACACTGTTATACTCATGATTGTCATTTAGCTTCCTATTAAACTTAGAGAACTAATTTAAACCTTCTTGATTAAACCTAAATTCTTAACTTATAACTGATTGATTTCTTTTTACAATAATTTTTTTCTAGGTCCCTGATCATATAGAGAGAAGTTTAATTTTTTAAGAAAGTAGATGCTAAAATATAGAACAATCCTTATGATTTTTCATAACACCAAAGAGCAATATGCACAGAACACCACTTACTTGGGAATTGATGGCAAAGCCCGTTCGCCTTCTGCAAGGGGAAAAAAAAAGGAAAAAGAAGTATGAAGTTCCTTTGGTTTTTTTGAAAAAATTATGCCTAGAAGTCAGGGCAGAAGGATTAGCCTCATCTGGTATTTTGGCAATAATCTTTAAAGCACGTCATTACAATTAATTACACTCAATCTTTGCTTCCCATGGTTTTATTTTCAATACTATAACATAAACTGTTATGTACATATTGTTTAAAAACTATGGCCGAATCACAATAAAGAATTAAAATGCCAAGTTGATAAAATACTTCTTTTCAGGAGGCTACAAGTTGAAGGATTTCTTAAAGTCAACATTTCTTGCCAAAGGACTAAACATTCTACGCTTTGATAAAAACCATTCACTAATCACAACACGAAAGCCTGTGCAGGAAGCATGGAAAAACATAAGGAAAAAACCCTACTGTGTATAGCTGTCAAAGGAATTAAAGCATTGGAGACACCAGGGCACCACGAAGGCCTCCTGGTGATGACCAGAGGAGGCCACTGCACAGTCAGCTAGCAAGAACGCCAGGCAGCCGTCCAGGGGTAACATTCAGGGTGGGCTTTCAATGCTGAACAGACAGCTCATTTCTTGGGCATAGTGACTAGCCTGTGGTGGATAAATCCCAGAAAAGCTTAAGACTTTGCCCCCCTGGTTTCTAACCTTTCAAGCCCAACTTTATTTTTCTTAATACAGTTGATCACCACTTGATACAATATGTATTATTTTGTTTGTTGTCCTTCTGCCTCTCCATGAAATTTCCATGCATTTAGGGTTTGACTGTTCTGTTCACTGCTAGATCCCCAATCCTGAGCCTGGAAAGCGGTAGGTGTTCAACAATAACCTCATAAAGAGAATGAGGTGTTCTGCCTACTCTACCTCATTCTCATTTTTCACTATTCCTGCATCCTATCCTACTACACACTAAACCTCCCTCAATGAGCCAGACATGCCTTCAAAGGTACTCTGCCTACTAGTTCTCTAAAGCTCAAATGGAACACCATCTCCTACAGGGCCCTTCCAAGAGTGCTGTGCTCTGCTTGGTCCTCCTATTTCTGCTAAAGAGGACTCACCACACAGCATACATGTGCACAGACTATTTACCATGCCCAGCAGTATTCCTAATATCACAGAGTACAAGGTATGAATTTTCCTCTCAGACCATTAGTAAAGGGAAGACATAAATCAGCTTTCCTAAAAAAACTGTTTACTCACTATAAAACAGGTAACATTACCTAATTTGCAGGGACTGCTGTGAGACCTACAGAATACTATGTACACAGCACACAACAGATACCCAATATGCTTCAGAAACTCAGTTTAAACTCTATCCCCTGCCAGCTGTGGTAGCATACACCTGTAATCCCAGCATGTGAGAGCTGAGGCAGGAGGAATGCCATGAGTTCGAGGCCAGCCTGGGATTCATAGTGAGTTCAAGGTCAACCAGCAGTACATGGTGAGACTTTGTCTCAAAAAAAAAAAAAAAAAAAAAAGAGCAGGTCAAACTCTTATCACTTATGGTCTTGTAGATATCTAACTTTCAAGCAAAATAACCAAGTCACACCATGAAGAAAGATCACATATAGAAACATGGAAAGGGGCTGGGGATTTAGCTCAGTGGCAAAGCGCCTGCCTGGCAAGCGCAAGGTCGTGAGTTCGGTTCCCGGTACCGGAGAAAAAACCAAAAAAAAAAAAAAAAGAAACATGGAAAAAGCCTGGTTTTTATTTTATTTCTATGATACTGGGGATTGAAAAAGGGACTTCACAATGAGCTACATCTCAGGTTTTTTTATTTTCCTGTCTTAGCCTCCCAGAATCCTGAGATTATACAGGTATGTATACATCCAGCTTGGTGATTAGTTTATTATCCCACCAACACTACCACCACCCATCCTACACCCAACACTGTCAATAATATGGCCTTTCAAATGACACATTACTGTTATTTCTTTTAAATCCTGTTGAAATTTCTATTTCCTGTGAGAGAAAAGTAGTGACTTCCTAAGTAGCTGAGCACAGACAGAAAAAAGGCTGTAAATAAGGTGATAACTTTTATAAAGTGAGAAGGTCACAAGATAGTGAGAAGAATGACAGTGCCTCCTTAGGACTGATTCTGGGAAGTGGATGAATGGGCAGACCACACTCTAATTCTTTACAGTATATGTCTAAAGTATTTTTCCCTGTGCCATAGCTTTTACAAATGTTCCTCTTTTAAGAAAAGAAGTATTTTAGTTATGTAACTCAACCTATGAACTTGCTTCTCCCACCTCTGGGTTCTTGTGCTTTGCACTGCCATCCCCCACAGCATGCAGCAATTATTGCTATTTCACAAGAAAAGGAAGGGTGCAATTATGACTGGTAAATTGTACAACTCCTTCCTGTAAAGAGGTTTACTGAAGAACTTGTAAAGTTGTAAAATAGATTCTGATCTTTCTTCCAGGGATAAGTTAGATAACAAGATGCAGTCAAACTAAAGTCATGTACTGATGCTGGCAGAACTTGGTTCAGGACATTTGTTTTGGGACGTTCATTATGTTTTCCACCAACGTTCATCACCATTAAGAGCACTTTATAAATCTAAAGTAATTACAGAAGACTAAAGTGCATATGGACCCAGCCACGGCTCACATACAGTTTACTGACCATTTATTACTGTTACAATCTATTATGTATACACACATACGTACAAGATGCCCACCACTAAACTGTCTGTAATTTGAAGAAGACAGATGGACATATATAATTGTAATGTGAAAATTTTTTTCTTGTATTTTAAAATTGAATTTTTTTATCTGATACATAAAAACATAAAATTGTACACATTTATGATATACCATATGATGCTTTAATACAGGCACAGAATTACTTTAATCAGGGTAAATATATCTATTTCCTTAAACATTTATCATTTTTAATGGCAAAAACAGTCAAATTTTTTTCTAGATTTTTGAAATACACAATACATTATTATTATCTATAACCCCACTACTATCATACTACTGTGCACTAACACAACCAAAATTTTTATTTCTATCTTATTACAACTTAGTACTCATCTATCAAATTTTCCCCATCTCTCTTTCCCATCTTGTGCTCGTATCTTCTGGTAACTACAACTCTGAAAATTAGAAGGATAGAATTTAAAAATTCAATTAAAAATGTACCTGGGCCCTACTCACATGTATGGCATTAACCCATAAAAAGCTTGACTTTTACATGGCAATATACTTTCACCTTAGGGATCTAAGTCACGAGTAGTGGCACATTATCTACAATCCCACCACTTTAGGAGGCTGAATGAAGAAGAATACAAGTTTGAGCTCATCCTGAGCAACTTATGTAGCAAGACACTGTCTCAAGATAAAACATTTTTTGAAAGGCCCAGGAATGTAGCTCAGTGTGAAGGCTCTGGGTTCAATCCCTAGTACTGCAAGGAAAAAAAAGTCATGTTCACAAAAAAAAAGTAGGGTTGAGAGTGTACCTCAGCATGCTTCAGGGCCTGTCTAGTACGTGCACGGCTCCAGGATCAATCCCTAGCACCAGAAGATGGGCATGTAATAATACATAAATATGCTATGATTAAAAAAAAAGAAACTCTCAAGCCCAATTCTGTAAAACATTAAAAACTAGTGATTACCAAAAATTAGCTTTTTATAATAAGCATTTTCACTCATGCTCTTCCATCTGAGCAGTATTCTTAAAAGTGTTTGAAACTATTTCATGTTTCAAAGCAAAGTGTTTCTTTCTATAGGAACAGGAAGCTAACAGTGAAAATAACAAAGGAAGATGTTGAAGCTTTAAATATGAAATGGTTCAGGGGCTGGGGATTTAGCTCAGGGCACAGGGCCTGCCTGGCAAGCGCAAGGTCGTGAGTTCAATTCCCGGTACCAGAAAAAAAAAAAAAAAGAAATATGAAATGGTTCAGTGCTTAATATCTGAACATTACTTGTTAATGTGTGTTAAATATACACATAAAACATATCAATAAATTTTTTTCTAAGCTAAAATGAAATTTAGAAATTTACTTACTAAAAAGAAAATCAATCTGCTACATTTAACATTAGTCCCAAAGTACTACCTTTCTGTGGAAGAACTCTCCCAAGCATTTAAATACCATTTGTAAGGTATACTCTTTTAGAGAATGAAGCAAAATGTTTGTGGCTACAAAGGCCTAACAAAGGATATTGTCAGACATTTCTCAAAATAATTTTATTACTGCATGTAAAGAAAACTACCACAAATACAGTTAGAAAAAAATATATGAAAAGCATTAATAGTGATATTTTCAGGTGAAAAACACTTCTACATGTGCCCCATCCTGGCATCCTGTACATGTTTACTTCCTACATGTGTGGTTTATGGTATTAGCACTTGTTTTCAGGGTATCACATCACTACTGTCTTTTAAACAAAGGGTCCCATGACTCCTCTGTTTAAAACACACACACACCAAGACGCACACCTGTAATCCCAGCACTTGGGAGGCTGAGGCAGGAGGATCGCTGTGAGTTCCAGGCCAGCCTGGGCTATATAAAGATCTCAAGGCCAACCTAAACTACATAGTGAGACTCTGTCTCAAAAACAAACAAACCACACACCCCATTCCATATCCCCAACCTGACCTTAGAGCTGCTTTGTAGTCATAGGACTTTCCACCAGGCAGGCTGGCTTCTGCACTGCAGACTTACAGTCTAGCCTTTGCCATCTCCTTCACTTGTTATGTCTCTCTGCCCTAGTCCCTGTCTAGCTCAGTACTTCCTGTTTGGACACAAACGATGCAGAGCTTCAGGATTCCCTACAATCATCTGAATCACTCAGGAGTGCTGGAAGGAGCCTTGTAATTAAGGCCAAATTCTATGTACAGAGTCCCCACCTGCCGCAGTATGGTGGGCTAGTTTATGGAACCTATTTGGCACATCCAACAACCCCAAAAAGGAATCATTCTTCCTTTAAAAAGGAGGAATCTAAAAGTTAGGTCAGTATTATATATCAAGATCACATTGACTAGAAGAGCAAGAGAAGAACTGCAATATAATTGAACTTATGAACCCTGGACATGTCAAGCACTTTCAAACATTTCTCACACATGAAATCATTCTCCTAGTACTGCAGAAGAGAGCTGCTATTTCTGTGCTCCATGGAAAAGAAAACTGTGGCATAGCAAGGCAGGCACATATGAACAGCAGCCCAGCAGACTTACCACATGAATCTGCAAGCTAACACAACTCCTAAACCCAGGCTCTTTGTGTTTTGTACTATGCTAGGGTCCTACTGCAAATGTTTTCCCTTGAATATTTTGTAACTCCAAATCCTCTGAAACGTCTTTTATTCTATGACTGCAAAAAACCTTGCCTCATTTCTAAAGTGACACATTTTTTAGGACATTTATTCATCTTAATCTCTGATTTCACATAATTTAGAATTTATTCTGTTCTTCAACTATTTTAAGCTTTTGAGAAATACAAGAAAAAACAGGAAAGATTAATATGAGTTAATGGACATTTAAAAAAAAACTCAGAATATAATCTCAAAAATTTATTGAAAAATACTCATGGTAACTTGGCAAATCTAAATAGGGTGCTCAAAACATAGTACTATAAATGCAGACACTGTTGTCTTTACACTCTACTCCAACCCAGCTCTTGGCCTGCGGGAATGTGCACTGGATCACTAGCTCTAGAGAAACAAGTGTCCAGGTTATATGGGGCCAAATTATTCACCTGGTCTTCATGTTTACAGTGTTGCTAGAATTAAAAGCAGGCTGCTGGGGCTATGCTCCTCTAACCATTCAGAAGAAAGCAACAAGGATGATAGGGCAGAAACAGAAACTCACCTTTCTGAGGTCTGATGATAAAGGACTGCGTGGCTCCATTCACCAGTCGACAGTATCCGTCTATCAGGTCAGCCATGTTCTCCGCTATGGTTAGGGACGGTGCTGTCACTGTCAGAGGCTAAACGAGGGAAAAGACCAAGAAAGAGACATTATTGTTCTTCCCAGCAATCAAAGGGACAGCTGTGCTATGACATCAGACCTCTACACACACTTGAAAACACAGAGGAATTGGAGTGAAACAAGATTTGTCAGAAGATCTAAGTAAAAAGGAAGTTTCATATAAGGACATTATTCCTAAAATTTGTGACAAAAGACAACTGCATAGGAAAAGATAAAAATCACTAAAGTAATGCTCACTTTTCAGAACAAAAGAAGGAAAACATTTTGCTTCAAAATATCTGGTTACTCTGTCCCACTCTAATAAAGGGACTTTAAATAATCAGTAAGCATACATTATTCTAGAAATGAGACTAATGAGGAATAAACATATCCATCACAATTTTCTAACATTAAAGAAAATTAGTAAAATTTCATTATTTTTACATGTTCTGTCCAAAGGATTAAAAATCACTCTTTTCAACAGAAAAATGATATATTTCACAAACTGGCTAAAGACCTATCTCTAAGTGTTATCCAGGAGACAATAAAAACTGTATTTCATTTTCAAGCACAAGTATATCCTAGTTCAAGTGGTTATTTCTAATCTCCACCTATAGGAACAGCTCTCACCTGCCTGACCCTACATGTTACTTGGCACACTGTATAGTAAAATGAGGACGGCTGGAAAATGATGGTGCAACTTCATTACTGAGACTTCTGCAAGCAATCTCAATTTGTGAGTTTTCAGTATTATATGGCTACATTTGTAATCTTGAAAAGCAACAGACTTCCCAGAGCCTCAGATGTTACCAAACTCTCAGAATCAGGGCAGAATACTCATGAAGCACCCCTCAGTAAGGAGCAGCAATGGAAGAGGTAAGTCCCAAACAATGTGCTTTACATACACAAAACCATGTGCCACTTAATGTTCATATTCTTTCATGTGAGTGTACTTTGTCCATCTTTCAGACACAATCATATTATGTAGTATTTGGCAAGTGATCATTTCCTGTAACATTTCTTACTTGTAACACACTGTTGCAGAATGATTATGAGCACAGGTTATAGACCTAGACTGCTGGAGTGTGAACCTAGCTCTACCAATTACTGTGGCCATGGCTAACCTCTTGTGCCTCAGTTTCCTCATCGATGGAATGGGGTTAACCAAAGTACTACAATATATCAAAGTACCTACTCTGCTTCATTGTGAGAATATCACATGCCCCATAAACCTCACCTATTACTAAGATTATTACTGCATAGATAGAGAGTGTCATATGCTACATAGTATGGGTCATAGTGTTCATATTATTTAACTCCAAAAAGTTGATTTCCTCAATAATTCATGATAACCTTTACTTGTCCTCACAAGAATGTTCTTGATTTTAAAAATCTGTTTCCTGTCTTATTTTTGGGAACATTGATTTTTAATGTAATCTTCTATTATGTACAATAAAGTTGGAATTGTAGTAATATATGAAAACTTTACATTTATCCTAAAAGTAAAACAATTTCTAAAATACTAACATGCTTTAGCCTTCCTTTCATGAAGCATTCATCATGAAAAACTCCCTTACCTCAGGTGCACCTGCTATTTTGAGCTGCAGCATTCCTTTTCTGTCTTTGTCTTCGCTGTTTGAATACTGAATGGTCTGTACTTGGTTGAAGTCGGCCAAATGGGTGGGCTTTGGAAAGGAAAGGTAAGATCCTTAGATTCTGGATAAATGACTCACTTCACTAATACCATGAACTGTTTTTGTGCAGTTCCCTCAGTCCCAAGCTTTTGAAGACACTCTCCCAAAAACTAGACGTCAGAGTAAAAACTGATTCTCTGTGTAGCTTAGTGGAGCTACTATCTCACACACTTCCAGGTTTGGCATGTGTCTGTTGTTAGTGATGTTTTTAGAAGAACCACACAACTGAGCTGGGTGAGAGAAAGCAGAGTTTGAAGATGAGAAAGAGAGACAGACAGACAGACAGAGACAGAGAGAGAGACAGAGAGAGACAGAGAGAGAAAGAGAGAGAGAGAGAGGGAGAAGGAGAGAGGGAGGGAGGGAGGGATGCAAGGGACAAGGATAGAAACAGAGAGACACAGGGGAGAAGGAAAGGGGAGCAAAAGGAATCCCTTCTCTGATTCACTTGCCAGGGTGGAAGGAGCCTTACAAAGTTCTTGGTTAGAATGAACATGTGCTCTCATTCTCGCAAACAATGCACTAAGGTAGCATAAGTTTCTGAATGTATTAAAGTTCATCAGCGCAATGGACAAAAGGAGATAGCAGGTATCCAAAGGATTTGCCTCACACACTGGGCTCTTAGCACGTTAGGAGAGACTATGGTCATTTTTCCCACTGAAATAAATTCCTTTTTTGCCTGTCTCTTGCCCTGCCTTCCTTCTTTCCTTCCTTCTTGAGACCATTTCTTATTATGTGGTTTGGACTGGCTTTAAACTCACTATGTAATACCACATCGGCCTCGAGCTTGCTGTAATCTCATAAATTGTGGCCTCAGCCTCCAGAGTGCTAGGATTGTAGGCATGTGCCACCATGTCCAGTTTCTACTGTTTTATTTTTTTAAAAGATACAAAAGTGTCTTCTACCATTTCATGACTATGATCACTTTGTATTAGAATCTCATATGTTTCTTCACAAGAATTAGCTTGATTAAGTCTGCTTTCTTAGCGTATCACAAAGCATTAGCCCTCCTCATCCTATAAGGGCCACTGGGACTGAGCTGGAACTGCGCTGCACCAAGGGGCTCATGCTCATTGGCCTTTCCTCACAAAGACCCTTCCCGCTGTTTTCAGGCATCTGTGTGTTTGGTAGGCTTCTGCCTTTCCTTAGGAGACCATGGGCAGCTCACCTGGCCCTTCTGCACACTCTGCTCTCCTGGACTCTAGGACATCCTGCCCCGTTGGGATCTTTCCTTACTGCACTGGTCTCTTTTCACAGATCCTTTTACTGGATTCTCCCCTATTCAAATTGGAAGTGTGCAAAATGCCCTGTTCTTCTCCCTAACTGCCCCACAGCAGAATGAAAAACATCTAGGCCCCATGGCATTAGTAACCATCTTCAGCCCTGATATCTCCTTGGAATTTAGACTCATGGATCTAACTGCCTGCATGACATCGATATATCGAGAGATTACAAACCTAACAGTCAAACATGTTCTTCTGCTTCCAGAATTCCCAGTTCAATAAAAAGCATTATATTCAACCAAATTTGTGAGCGAAAAATGAAAACATTATCACAATTCTTTTTCCCTTACCTCATATGTCAAATTTCTCAATAAGACCTGGCAGCCCCAGCTCCAAATATGCAGAATTCATGCATTTTCTTTTCATCTCCTCAGTGTTACTCTAGTCTAGATACCCTACCACATCATACACAGAAACCTCCCAACTGTTTCCTAAATGGTTTCCCTTCATCCATAACTGTCCTCCTACAACATAATGCCCCTAACCTGAAGTCGAGATTACTTTAAAAAATGTAAATCAGATCATATCATTCCCTGCTCTACAAGCTACGATGCAAGCATCATAGCCTACATGATCCAACATTCTACATGATCTAGCCCTTCTCCCTGTCCCTCTGACCTAATTCCCTACCTTAACCTTATTTCACTGAGACGTACTCCAGTTTCACTGGGTGTGGGTAGATTCTGGTAGACCAAAGAATGGGGGATATGAAAGATGACCAGGGTTGCTTAGAGGACACATAATGTGTGAGAAATTCACCCATAATGAAAAATTGTCCCAAATGGCTTTCAAATACCTTGGTATATATTATGTTGGTGAAAAATCTGATTTCAAAACCCAAGTACATCTAAAAATATAAAGTATACTCTGTATTGAAACTTCCAGTGTTACAATTTATGAGTAATTTAACAGAGCAGTATCTCATGTTGTCTTTGGGAATTCTATTAAGAGCTGCTTGATGTTCTGGAAAATGTCACCACCGAGGGAAGGACTTGCTGTGGTATTTCAGTTGCTGATACAATGTGCCTCTGTCAGTATACATTTGTAGGGACTATATAACAGAGATCTGAGGCTTTTTGTAACAGACAGCCTAATATTATTAAATTGGTGGGAACACATGAAATGAGGAACATTTCAATTAGTCCCTACTATTGCTACCTCAAAATTAAAAAAGAACTTTCTGAAGCACAGTAAGAAATTTAGGTTACAGAAATTACACATGAACTTCACTGGCCTTGAACTTGGGGCAATTTCCCGGCCTCATCCTCTCAAGTGTTGGGATTACAGGTGTGCGCCACCATGCCCAGCTTCATATGGAACTGTTTTGTTACTTCTTTTGCTTTTTGGTGGTGGTGGGAGCTACTATGGCATTATCCCCCAAGGTCAAACATATAACTTTGTTTGACCTTCATTTTCCTGTACTACTTGGATAGAGTGACTTATCATCATCTTTTCTCAACTTAAAAGTCACTACTGCATGGGAGCACCTGTTTATTAAGGCCTTCCAATGTCTTTGGATGAGCATTTACTGAGATTTTTTGAAATTTATATATATATATATATATATATATATATATATATATATATACACATATATACACACAAAACACTGTGTAATTTTATTTATTTATTTACTTATTGATTGATTGATTGGTTTTGTTTTTTTCTTCTGATACGAGGAATCAAACTCACGACCTTGGGCTTGCCAGGCAGGTGCTGTGCCGCTGAGCTAGGGGCCCCAGCCCCTATTGTGTAATTTTAATTCTGGATAGCCAGAGGATATTAACATATATCTATTATAAAAAAGATAGGGTTGAGAAGGACTGATGCTATCTACTTTAAACTGGACACCCAAACCTCTCTCACATCAGCCTACTGTAGTCTTTTATGACAATAAGCTTAGTTTTGTTATATATTCTCACACTAGAATGAAGGCCCCACAGCAAACCAAGCAGTGAGATTAAAAGCTTACACTACTGTATCTAGCTCTGTAAAGACTTTAAGTGAACTTTCTAGCAATAATTTCAAGGTGTAAAGAAGATGAAGAAAATATATTAAGAAAATGTAAAGAACCAAAACTGACAAGTACTTCAAAATCTGAACTGATCAAATGCTACTGAATAGATTATAAAGATAAAGATCTATCATTGCAAATTCACCCTGTCAGAACTCAACTAACCTTTAAAGAATATATAATTACAAGTCAACATAAAATGTCAGGTCATTAAAAATTATGAAAGACTACTAACTTATCTGATGAAATTTCTGTAACTTTAATACTATGTTTTTATTGAGTTAACATAAAAATGAAAAATCTAGATTAATTTCACAAATAGTTGCAAATTTATACAAATTCACAAATATAATAAACCAATATTTCCAGAGAATAACTGTAGGACTAGGAGTTATTTAGTACTATGTTATCAACACACATCACTAAAATACAACATTAACTGTCTAAAATTATCTACTAAAATATAAATGGGAGGGAGGAAAACCTGAATCATATTCACATAGGTTAAAAAGCTTTTGATTAGACTTAGGAGCTGCTACTAATACAATCTAAGGAAAAGGTCACAAAGCATAACTTTAAAAACATTAAAGACATCACTAAAACTTAACAACAAAAAATTTTCCTAGGTAAGTACCCACTTTCTATACTGTGAGGATAGAACCCAGAACCCTGTAAATGCTAGGCAAGCACTCTGTACCCCTAAGCTGTAACCCAGCCCTAATGAGACACATTGAAATGATAAATTAGAATCTAAAACAAAATAGGAATGTCCTCATCTACCACTATTATGAAACCTGATCTATGAAGTTCTTGTTGGTATAAGAAAAGGAAAAAAAATCGACAGTGGAAAAGTTAAAATAATTTTCATTTTTGCTGGTGACATACATTTATAATCCAAGCTCCTAGAACAAAAAGATTTACTATTAAATGAATGTTGAGGTTGCTGAACACATGATACATAACCACCAAATATATTTTGCTATACTCACAGTATAAATTTTAAATTGGAAAAGCCCAAAAAATCCATTCAAAATAAGACCAAAAACTGTAAAATACTTATGAATTAGTTTAATACAAAAGAATTACATGAAAAGACTGAAATTTTATTGAAGGATGCAAAATAATCCCTGAACAAACAGACATACTATATTCTTAGCTAACAAAATATCCAAAAAGTCTACTTTTACAAAATTAACTTATAAACTAGAATTCCAACACAATTTTTTGTTAATTTCATAATTTGGTTTTAGAAGACTAAATGACCAAGAACATTCAGAGAAAAATACAAAAAAAGGGAAAATAGAGCAGCATAGCTATCAAATCAACCCTGCAATCAGTGAGATAAGACTGGACAAGCCAGAAGCAGATTAAGAAAATGCTGTTCAATTCAGAGATGAAGAATCAGAACACTTAATTAATATTAACTATTAACTCCAATCTGTACAGCAGCAATTGCAACAAAACTGTAATAGTTAATATTTTCTAAGTACTTAACTAGGCTATGATCTAAATACTTCAGGTTAGTACTATGTTAATCCTCTTACCAACTCTCTTAGTTGTGATTACTATAGCCGTTTTAGTGGTGAGGAAACATGGACATAGACTATGAGAGAATGTACCCACTCACAAAGCCAGTGTGTAAAAATCAAGATGGCAGTGGTCTTGTCGTGTACTTCAGTCTGGCTTAACCCCAGTAAACCCTATCGTTAATCATCTCCCTTAGACAAAGAAGGTGGATGCCTGTTAGGTACTGTATACAAAATTCCAGATAAAGATGGAAATGTACAAAGGAAAAATCTTACTATATCAAGAGACCAGAAACTGGATCTAGGGTATAAAAAAATAATTAAAGAAAAGCTGGATATGGTCATGGTTTGCCCAAGAGGCTGCACTACTTCATACTGGTGGAGGATGAGATTCTAGTTGCTCCACATTCTTGACAACAGTTGGTATTATATGTCTCTTCCTTTATCATTAGAAGTACCAATAATATCATGTCTTATTTTCTGTTTCTTTCTTTTTTTTTTGAGACAGGGTCTCACTATGCAGTTCAGGCTGGTCTCCAGCTCACTTTGTAGCCCAGGGTGGCCTCAAACTCTCAGTGATCCTCCTGCCTCAGCCTCCTAAGTGCTGGGATTTTATTTTTTGATGACCTTGTTTTATTTACTGATTATTTGCATGTCCTCTACTAAACTGCCTCTCTTTCTTAATAATTTTGTAACTACTCTTTAGCCTAGATTAAGAAATTTCTGAAAAGTACACTTGTTGTAAGTACTTGGCTTCCTTTTCTCCTATCTTTTGATGAAACAAAGTTTTTAATTTCAATGTAGTCCCATTTACCAAAATTTTTATTTAGAGTTAGCATTTAATATATCCTATTTAGGGAATCTCTGCCTATGTGAATGTTGTAAAGATTTCTTCCAAACTGTTTTCTTTGTTTTCTTCCAAACTGTTACCATTTTTGCCATTCACATGTACATCTATACTCTATTTGGAATCAATTTTTGTCATAGCAAGTGATAGGTCAAAACCCACTTTGTTTTCCTCTGTAAATATGTAGTGGACTGAGAAGCATTTATTGAAAATTAAACCACTGATGCTGGAAATCAGAACAGTGGTCATTCATGAGGTATGTAAGTAGTAGGGTAGGAGAGGGAAGGAGAGATCTTAAGGAGTTCTGAGACTGATCGGTTTAGTCACTGCGCAATGTAGTATTTGGAGAGAAAAAAAAAAAAAACTAACAAAGACGGAAAAAAATAAAATGACTCTCTGAATGTGTAGACTTAGAAGATGAAAATAGCTAGGCGTGGTGGTGCACGTCTGTAATCCAACACTCGGGAGGCTGAGGCAGTCAGATTGTGCCAAGTTCAAGACTGGGCTACAAAGTGAGCTGAAGGCCAGCCTGAATTGCATAGTGAGACCCTGTCTCAAAAACAAACAAACAAACAAATGAAAAAAGATGACTGCAAAACAGGCAAAGTATATGATATGAGCAGTTAATTCAGAGGTAGAACAGAAGTGGCTAGCACATGAACATCTATTTATATTTATTAGAGGCTTGCTTTCTGTCCTGTCGACAAAGACAGTAAAAAGAGTAACTCCTATGTATTAAAAGAGAAAAATTAAAAGAGCTATTAAAAGTACTGCTGTCAAGTGAGTAGAAAAATATACACTCTTGCTGACAGTATGAAGTTTCTTAGCCTTTTTGAAAAGCAATCTGATATGTTCTTTTAAAATTAAAACTATATGAATTACATTTTATAGTTTTATCTCTAGAAGTGTCTTCCACTGGGAGAAAAACAGCAGTGTATAAATTTCTTTCTAAAAGAATACTGTCTTGAAGCAGAAAGCTGAACGAACATTAAATGACCTCCATGCAATCTCATTTGGCAACCAGAGAGAGACGGGACAGTGCCAGGTGGACAGGAAAGGACTCCTCCCAGGTTCACAGAGTAAGATCAACAAGAAATGGACATGTACCTGATGATGACACTGTTTCTGAATAAGACAAGGGTATCACAGAAGAAAAGTTACTAGGTTATTTACAAGGGGTCAGGGAAGGTTGAAAAGAGAGGTATGATGGGGCAGAGAAAGCTAAGCAGAGTGGTAATGAACACCAAGTAGTGCACTACTGAAAAGGAGGTATGATATGACAGTATTTGGTTACACTTAAGAAAAACTGTACACAGGTAAAGGTATGAAAGTTTAAACCACGAAATTATGTGAGTGGAAAAGCATACTTGCTAGAGTGGGCTGAAGAAGCCCTCAGAATTACGATCCCTGACAAACTGTTTAAACAGGAACATGCTCTTCTCAGCACATCACTCCTTACATAAAGTGCTGCTGTTCACCTCAGTACTCATCATCACATGTATCCCATACGTATTATGCACTCTCAACTGTGAGATATGTTCAGGAGGAGCTACTGTCAGTTTTGCTCCTTGCTATATTGCAGATCTCTAGGTTAGGCCACAAACAGGTGCTCAGTAACACTTGTTACAAGCACAAAAACAAGACCACACTCAAAAAATGGCTAGCATTTCCAAGAAAGAGCCCAAAAGAGAGAAGCCTAGACTAGCAGAAGGGAACATAGTATGGATTTCCCTCTGATGGGTATGTACCTCAGTTAAGGTAAATAAGGATAGCTGAAATGTGTAAATGTAGGAATTTTTCTTTCCTAGAATACATGGAAAAAGCTATTTCAAAGCATAGGATGCCAGTACAAATAATTATATATGGAACTTAGCAAAAAAAAACTGTATTTAGGGCTGGGGATGATGCTCAATGGTAGAGTATCTGCCTACCATGCATGCAGTCCTGGGATCAACTTCCAAAACCACAAAAATAAATAAATACTTATAAAATTTATTGTTTAAAACTTCCTCTCCAGATAAATCAGAATAAGCCAACCCCAGTATCACTAACATGTACATCATTTGTGTAACATACTTCTAAAAGTATAGACCTATGAATAATCTTAACAAGGATATAGACTTTGCCTTATCTTCCTTCCCTTGAGCAAGAAGCACCATGCAATGGGAGGCTTAATTGCAGAATGACGTCTTTCCAGAGGAGTGCCCCACTTCCTTAGTCGGACTCGTCTTTGTCTACAGTCAAGTTTATAAGCCAGTATAGTGTACTTACATTGCATCCTTTGTCTGTTAGGTAACTGATGCCTTCTTCAGGGCCGATAGCCAGTTCCACTGAAATAATCCAGCTTGACTTTAGAAGGTCAAACAGGCAAGTACAGATGTGCCAGGAGGAAAACAAAGATTTTAGATCATGAGTCAGAGATATATTAAAAGATAAATGGGTATGGGTGGAGTGGTAGCTGGGTGGATTTGCTATTTATCTAACTAAATAAGATATTTGTAACTTCATTGACCAAGAATCTGCAGAACCTAGACAGGAATATACTGTGGTCATTCCAGCATGCTAGAGGGTAATGTTTTCCCTAGGAATATTATCTAAATAGGGAAATTAGTCCTTGGAGAACAGTTAATCAACAAATTGTAGGCCAAAGGAAAACTAATTATGAAAAAAAAAAAAAAAAACCTAATTATGAACACAGACATGCTATTAAAAACCAATTTTATTCTCATACACTTTCTTTTGCACTTTTCCCACTGTAAAATGACAAAATAGTACTCATGTTAACAATGTTACAAATTAATTTTCTTTTAATCAGAAATTTTGATGCAGAAGAAAAGCCAACTGTCTACTGTCTCCCAAGTTTCCATACTTACCCCAAGGGCACATTTGAAGCATTCTTTGTCAAATCTATACACTGGAGAGAGGATTTCAAAGAATTTCAGAATACTTTCTTCTCTATTAAGGTTGGCAAACTGTCTAAATGTTTGCTGGATCAGTTTTCTTAGTGTTTTGGCCTGCATAATAAAATTACAAAAACAATACTTTCACATCAGCAATGAGTAAAAAATACATAGCAAGATTTCTGTCTTACCTGCTATTTAACACATTCTCCTTACTATAAAATCCTATTTATCAAATAATTTTATCAAAGTATTGTTTTTTATAATTGCTAAAATACATGTAACAAAACTTGCTATCTTAACCATTGTAAGTGTAAAGTTTAGTGGTCCAGGCTATATTTCTTTTACAAAAACTTGTTAAGGGAATGATTTATTAGAACAAGTGGTATCAAGTTGGACATTAAAACACGTACTATAAATGCACATGTCCAGAGATGGCAAGGATGAAGGCATATAGGTGTTAACACATTCCACTATTAAGAGGGAAAATCAGTACATCTTTCTGAAGGGCAGCACAAATCATAAACTTTTAAAACTCCACTCTTTGATCTAAAAAGTAAAATTCTAGATTTTTTTTTTTTTTTGAGACCCTGTGTAGTTCCAGCTGGCCAGAAACTCACTATGTAGCCCAGGTTGGCCTCAAGTTCAGAGTGATCCTCCTGTCTCAGCCTTCTCAGTGTTGGGATTATAGGTGTATGCCACCGTAACCTGTTCTAGGATGTTATTCTTTAGCAATGATTGAAGACACAAGATTTATCAAGAAGAGAATTCATGACAGAACTACATGGGCTGGATAAATTATGGTGTATGAATCTACCCAGGCAACATTTAATGCAGCCCTAAAACTGCTTTGTGGAACTAATTTAGTGACATTAAAACACAGTATCATACCGTTACACAAGAAAGGTGACAAAGCAGCTTTCCTGTAAAAAAAAGATTCCTTTAGGAGAAAGTACACAGTTGAGCCTTGTATTAGACAGGTGGGCCTGAAAGAACTATTTTTTTAAAAAAAAAAACCTTCAGTGGATGACCAGTGGCCCCTAGTGTATTTTTGTTCATTTGCATTTTTCTTTTTTATACATGAACACCTTTCCAGAGAAGCAAGCATTTCCCAGGCCACATGCCCCCAGCACATGGTATGTGAGGTAGCTGTGAAAAGCAGTGGGTAATGATTACATGGTGAAGTGTGAGAAGAGGGTGAGAGACACAGGCCTTCAAAACAATAAGCCAAAATAATTCTCCTTTGTTGTAATTTTCAGGTATTTGGTCACACTGACAAAAAAGAACAGGTTTTAACAAGAATATTCAGGCTGATAAACTGTACGAAAGGAGGAGGAGAGACTAAGTAGGAGGCTAACAAATAATACAGCCACAAAGTAAGCGATAGTGTGCACGAGCACAGAAGCACAAAGGAGGAGAAAAGCAGTCAGACTCTGATTTCATTTTGAAAACAGAAACGAGAGGTGTTGGTAGGTAAGAACTGGAAATGAACTGACATGGCAAAATCCATGGGAGGAGCAGGTCAGCAGGTAAAGATACAGGAAGAAAGTATCGGGAGGATGTCAGAAGCACAAAAGTAACTGGCCAAGCAGGCCAGTGCAGTTCAGAAAAGAAGCCCTTAATGGCTCAGCAGATACGGAATCAAAGCCAGGAGACTAGAAGACCAGGATCAGGGAGACAGACTAGGTGGCTGGTTTATCCCAGTAGGTTGGGAAAACGAAGTGTAGCCAGGGCCCAGCTAGATCTATCATGCTGAGGCAGGTACAGGTAAACCAAGAGGGCATGGTTTACTCTGGTTGAGGCATGGAGGTGACAGCCTATCTACAGTGGTTGAGAGGGTGTGCAGTTTATATCCATGGAAGCTGGCGGATGTCATTTTCTGCTATCATGTCTCATGTGTGTTAATGTCTTACCAGTACTGGGCCCACAGAATTACCAGTGCTTCCTGTAGCTAGGGCTAAGATCAAAAAGCTCTTACTCCAGTTTGCTGAGTTTCTGGAAGACACAGTACCTGGTTCTTCAGTGTACTCGAAAGTTCAAGGCCAGTCTTGGCAACATAGCCAGACCAGGACCCAAATAAAAGAAGGACTGCAGATGTAGCTCAGTGGGAGAGCACCATGAGTTTGATCCCCCGTAAAGGAAGAAGAGAAGGAAGGAAGGAAAAGAAAATATATATTTATGGCAGTAAAGAACTACATTGCTCATTCTAATAATTTAACCTTAACCTGCTGGAAAATTTCTAAGTAACTAGACAAATATATTTCAAGATAGTAACTATGAAGTGTTAAAAGACAGATGGTCTAAGCTCTAATTTTATTGTATTTGTTGAATATGGGAATATGCTTTAGTTTTCTCCAAGATATTTGATCTAGCTCACCCCATCTGAGCACATTATCAACTCAAGAATCAAGAAGTCACAGTGATAAAACCCAACAAAATCAATTAGCACAAGCAGTGAGGGGATAGAGAAATGAGTTCTATTCAGAAATGGTTTCCTACCAACACAAAAACAATACTCTTAGCTCCCTACCAACTAAAATGCAAGTCTTGGCCAGGAGTACACCCAAGCTATCTTACGGTCTGTACTTAATACGACCACTGTTAATTCCAAACTTGTGTCAATCTGTGCTGCCTAAAAGAAGTTTTTTTGTTGGTTGGTTGGTTGTTTTTTTCGTTTTGGAGGGAGGGTCTCACTATGTAGTCCAGTCTGGCCTTGAACTCAAGGTGATCTTCCTGCCTTAGCCTCCCAAATGCTGGGATTACAAGTCTGCACTGCCATGCTCAGCTTGAAAATTCTAAAATTGGTTTTTATATGAAAGGTATCTTAGAAAGCATTAGTTCTTTCCTAATTTCCCAGTAAGAAAAAAAATCCAAAAGTCTTACTTTGTAGAATCTCTTGATATTAATCAATGTACTTCTAAAACTGGTAGGAACAAGCAATATTGTTTGGCAATGCATTTCACATTTCAGCCCTGCTTTGTGTTTGCACAGATTTAGGAAACAAGGCATTTATCCATGTACACTATTCAACCTATATCCAACACACACATTGCAAGAAAACTACCTAGAATGTGACACTTCAAAATAAAGTAGTATTAATAAGAGCCACAATAATGCTATTCAGGCATGCTGAACTAACAAACAATTTCGTATTAGTCAACCTGATTATCATATGTGGCGAGCAAGAATGGATTGCTGGAGCATCCCACATGAGGTTATGATGCAAGGCTATAACTTGCCATAGGTTGAGAATGTATTGTTAAGGAATAATGGACCTACCCACTCTGAGTCTCAGTATAGGAGTATTAGCAAAGCAGCCCTTTTGCTCCTGTCCATAGGGCCTTGACTCCACAGCAAACTCCTCAAGTGGAAGCCAGTGTTCACACTCCCCCTACCACCACGGTGCCTGGTATACTGTAGATGCCATTGAGTCCCAGCTGAATGACTATAGCAAGCCATGCATTCTTGCTGATTACAAAAATGAAGATGATCACTATTTTCTCTGAGCATAAAACTGAGTCCTCCTAAAGTATTCTAGGAAAGCATTTCATTACTTGGAACTGGGTAGATCCTTCAAAAAACCTGGCATTTTTTACTTTTTAACATTTCTAGCTCTGCAATTAGATTTCTACTGTGTATTGAAATAAATTAAAAATCAGCTGTTTTGACTTGCTATCTTATTTTAGGTCTACAGCAGGGCTTCCAGGATGGTAGGGCGTTCTCTTGGTATTTGCATATCACATAGCAGTGAATACTTCTGACAGCCAAGACACCAGCATTGCTACAACATGATTCACAGAACCTGCCCAGAGACAGAGCTCCTCAGTGGCTATTACTGTCTCTTCTTTCCAGTTCCCCCCACCCCAATTAATATATCTTGTCTCCTCAGCCATTTCCAGCTGGGACAACTTCTTGGTCTCTCCTCATGACTTATGACCTTGATACTTTTGGTGGAGTGATCTGCACAATCTGTTTGTAGATCTGTACAATCTGTTTGTAGACTGCCCCTGGGCTGGGGATTGATTTACTGATACTGGTATAATGATTTTAAAGATGCTGCTCTGGCACTACTAACATCAGAGATAGAAATTTACATATCTTGCAAATTAGGCTTGGTAGTGAGGCTGAGGGACACACATCCAAGATTCTGCTACTGTAGTTAATTCATGTTTCACCAAGTACAATGAAGTAATCTTTCAGCAGTTCAATGTGAGAACTGAACAATCCTCTAGAAACATAAATACAAGGAAAAGGAACAGGGCAGGCAGAACAAAATGGCTTTTGAAAAACAAATGCACTGACATAGCTTATTTATAGAAAAACAAGTATTACCTGACTTAGCGTTTCTACAATTCCAGAAGAAACAAAAAACTAGGTATTAATCTCTTGCTAGTTGAAGTTTCACTTACAACATTTTTGAAGCAACTGTCATAATACCATCTAATTTGTATAGTAGTTGTTATACAGTGTATGGGTATATCCTTATAATAGAACCATACTCCAAAGAAGTATTATGATCATAAGTACAATGCTGAAAGAATTATGTAAAGGTAAAGAAACCTTGGCCTAAGGATATGAATTCTTGATTAAGCTATTTAAGGAGTCAGAATCACTATGGCGAACTGTATTATAAGGGCTTAAGAAATGATTAAGGGATTAAGAAATGATGTACGTGGAAAGCAGCCTTGAAATGGGCAGTTTCATCCTCCATTATGACAACATTCTGTGCCACACATTCCTTCTGGTATGGCAATTTCTGCCAAATATAAATATCCCAGTACGTGCTCATTCACCTTATTCACCAGATTGGGCACCATGCAACTTCTGGCTCTTCTCCAAAGTCAAAACAGTCATGAAAATAAACACTTCAAATTACTTCAGAACATTCAAGTAGCCACAACAGTGCAAAAAAAGATACTCGTGAAGGAGAACTTTCAGAATTAATTCAGAAAGTGGCAAGAACAATGACATAAGTGCATTCAAAGCAAAGGGAAGGAAATTAATGACAACGTGTCTCTCACTATAATCAGTTTTTAACATTCAATGATATATTTTTTTGGAGACAAGCTCTATATAGTGCAGGCTGGTCCTGAACTCACGGCAATCCACCTGCCTCAGTCTCTCAAGTGCTTGGATTATAGGTGTGTGCCACCATAATTTCTTGATCACACTTCTTACTCTGGATAATGAGCTCTTTCAGAGCTGATGTTTGCAAGAGCCAGGCACAGAGGAAGCGCCGGCCCTCAATGAACTGGGTGTTCGGCTGTGCTCACACAGTACCGCTTGTGTGTACCTGCACCAGTTTCCTGTTTCAAGTCTAAAGTTCGCTTTAAACCCAAGATAATGTCTTAGGCTTCCAAACAACACCAGTCATACTTCTTGTGGGAAATGCTTCTATACAGAAAGATTTGAAGAGACCTTGTAATAACTCTGAGTCCTCCAAGCTTTACTGTTTAGAATCATTGACAGATACTATTCACGTGATAAGAACCATTAATTTAACACTGGGTAGCACATTCTTCTACCCAATGCAAACAGAAAGTTACTAAAACTGTGGCTCACCCATGTTTGAATGTCTCCACCATTTTCTCCTCAACCCACCAGCCCCCCAGCAAGTTTGTGCAGAAGGGCCTCTCTCTCACTCGAGGATCTTCCCAGCCCCCTCAGGTCTTATATCAGAGACATTCCAGTCAAAGTGAGATTCCCGTTATCCCAAAAGGAATATGACCAGACCACACCAGAAACACTCCTGAGAGGCACAACTCCATTGTTCTCTTGTTCCCCTAATACCTCATTCTTGGCCTCAAATCCTCTTCCACTATGGCAACCTTTATTTAAACCTCCTTGTCTTATAACTGCCAAATCTGTGCCTATTTTCTTGTCTCACCGGTCTTTGGGCAACCTGCCGATGGGGACAGCGCCTCTGTGTCTGTATGCTCGTCCTCTGCCACACTAAGAGTGGGCTCTGTAACAGAATTATACTCTGGAAGAGCTCAAGCCCAACAACTTACTCTGTTGTTTTGTAACATCAGAATGTGAATGGGAAAGTGAAGAGTAACATCACTAGAAAAAAAACAACCTTGGAAAGAGTATACTTTTCCTCTATTATCCTTACACTCATACCATATTATACGTACACATTTCTGTATCTGTGTTCCCCATGAGATCACCCAGAAGGTACATGAGAAAGGGAAAATCCTGCCAGTCTCTGGACTTAGGGCAGCAGTGACTAGTCCTCATACCCTCTGCTGATGGGTTTAAGAGTGGACAGGACACTGGTCTAGACATGGGGCTTCTGTCACAGCCTGAATGCTCTAGTTATATCAGCAATGTTACCCAACCACTGTTGGCAAAATAATGCCATGTTCAGAGAACAGACAAAAGCATGACTGCTGGGAAACCCATGTGGAAATTGGTCACACCATCATGCTATGAAAATATCGGCTCTGTGCCTTCTATACTCAGTGGGGATGAGCATGCTGTTTCTCCTTGCATGCTGGACACAATACTGTACTTATCTCTCTGATTCTGAACATACAAACCCACTCACTAAGTCTTACGGCTTAGCCATATGTTATAGATATGGAAACTAAAATACAGAAGGTTAAGTAACTTTTCCAAAGTCACAGACAATTTACATCGAAGCAAGGATTTTACCAAGGGAGTGTGGCACTGGAGACAGTTTTCTGAACCGTTATGCTACATTCTCTCATAATGCACATCTTATTCCTGCTTGGGCCTCAGTTAGTGGAAGGTATAACAAGACCTCTGTAATAATAGAAGAGGAGCAATAACTGCCACTATTTTTGAATTGCTATGCAGCAAGTACTATTACTATTCATGCCAACTCTACAAAATGTTTTCTTCATTGTGGAAATCAGAAATTCAGCCCTACATCAAGAGGGTAGTGAATGGCAAAGCTCATATGAGCTGGACTCTATACTGACCCCCAAGTCTGTGTTTTCCTATTGCACTTGGATGTCTGAATATGTGTTCTGGACTAGTTGGGAAAACACACATCAAAATCTCCCCTCCCTGCCAGGTGTGGTGGCACACACCTGTAAGCCCAGCTCTCAGGAGGTTGTGGCAAGAGGACTGCTGGGAATTTGAGGCCAGCCTGAGCTAAATAATGAGTTCAAGGCCAGCCTGATCTCCATAGCAAGATCCTCTTTAAAAAACCCAAAACCAGTTTCCTTTCTCTAGCCTCAGTTATTTCCCTGTTACCAAGAGGATTAGAGATAAGGATAAGAGCTGAGGACTGCCAAAGTTACTATTGTGGAAAAGCGTCTCCATGGTATAAACTGGAGTAGACACTTTCTGAATGCACTGGTACACACACACGTGCACGCACTTGGTGTGCACACACAGGAAATATATTGGTATGCACTCACAAAACACCAGTAGACACACATATAGAGAATAACTGATAGGCATACACATACAATGCACTGATATCCATATACACATGAAAATATTCACACACAGGCCCACAAAAATACTCATGATTCTATGGCTACAATTCTTTCACATATTAACTTTAAAGACCTGGGTGAGTGACACTGCATGTAACATTTTTAGCTTCATATCTATCTCCACAGCACGTATGATCAAGAAGTGAAACCATCATTTTGTGGAAGAAAGTTAAACTTATAAAAATCTACTTGCTATTAATATGACTAGATTAACTTGGTTTTTTACATTATATCCTTTACATGTAGGGGAAAAACTACACCATTTTATTTTTTCTCAAAAACAAGTATTGGGGGAAAGGTACTGGCACACTTTCATTATTTGATTATGATAAAGGAGACTCTAATTACCTTGACAGAATCCAGTAAACTCTTAGGAAAAAATCGCTTTAAACCAACATCTTTTCTGAAATATAAAAAGAAGCACATTAAAAATAACACCACCAAATCATTAATATAATGACATATTTGCAAGAACATATAAGCACTTCAAATTTACCCTTCCAAATATCATCTAGGAAGGAAAAAAATATTAGAAAAGTCTAATTTACTAGTGTATCCTTGGAGAAACTGGGACAAATCATTTCTAGTTATGTACAGAAAACACAAATATAACTGGTTTAAATAAAAGTTTCTGTTCTTTTACCCTTATTGTTGAAAAGCCTTCTAAAATGTTGCCTTTGTGCAAATCACAATGCATGACAGCTATTGCTAGGAAATTATTTTATAATATGAATTGCAAGTAAGTAATACTATATTTTTAAAGAAAGTAGCTAGTGTCATTAGGAATGAATTCAGGGTATTCAGGGTACTGGACATTTTACAAAAAAGAAATCCTTTGACTTTATCTTTTAGTTGATTGTTTTAAATAAACTTTTGGTTAAGGAACTCATTCACCTAGTTTATCATCTCAGTTTCACATAAAGGTAAAGATACAGAAACCAAGTGATTTATCCTAGTCAAAAAGCTGAATGTGTAAAAATGCCAGAATTCCCAGCAATTTTCTTTAAGTCAGTCTGTAAAATCAGAGCCTAGAACACTTGGCCAAGAAAAGTGACTGGAAGGAACAGGAGGTGTTTTGGCCACCAGATGGCACCTGTGTGTTAGGAAGATGAAATAATGCTTTTAAAGACTAAGGAGCCAGGAGATACAGAATATGTAAAAGGATCAAGGAAAAATGTGTAACAAACGTAAGGCAACCATAAATTGAATATGAAGTATCAAAAAACAAGGATTGTGTCATCCATAACTAAGAGCTGGTTTATAACAAAAACACTGAAATAATGCCAGAGTTTATATAGCTGAACCTAAGTCCAAACATTTTAAACTCTTATGCTATAATCTAACTACCAAGTAAAACCTAAATCAATGAACTCCTTCTAAGTCCAAAATTGGTCATAGTTCTCATTCCTTTTTTACTTTGTTATTATTATGTTTATCACATTCTAAGAATTCTTTCTGGGCTCTGTGACATACTGTTTCCTAGTTTTACCTATCAGTTAATTCATATAACTCCTAGATTTTAAGTTTTCCATTCTCTCTAACCTCATTGGTTTGTAACTTCCCTTCCTTACCTTTTCACAACTGTTAATTTCATTATTATACATACAAAGGAAACATATCCAACACGGTTCTTCCTTTTCTTTCCTCTTTAAAAAAATATAAAGGAATTGGAATTTAAGGATTCTGATGCCAATTACTACTGGAAAGGAAAATTACAAAGTACTGCATACAAAAGAAAAACACTCTAGAATTTCTACGGCATTATTTCTGAGAATCTTCTTCCCTACTTCTTTTCCAGGCAACTTCCATAATAAAAGGCATTTCTAAATTTTGTTAAGATGTGTTTGAGATACACAGTAATCACATTCACCCTGGGGAATTGGCACACATCTATATTACAACTTGATCATTTTTACTCCTCCTCCCGTCCCTTCTCCTTACTTTCCCAAATCAATCATTTTCAAATCAGAGTTCTGTATGTGAATCTGGTTCTGCAATCGGGTAGGTCTGCCTATTACCTATTAACAGTTGTGACTATCAGGTTAGCTACTTGTAAATGGGGATGCCAATCCTACCCACACAGTGGTGATGAAGATTAAATGTAAAAGAGTCTAAAACACTAGGGAAGCAGTTTTCTTTCTTGTAAAAACAACCTAGAAGCTCTTCTTATGAGGAGAGCTTTGGTTCACATGCCTGATGCCTGCTATTCAGTGCAGAGGGAGGTGTGATCTGCAAAGGATAGGGATGGAAAGGTTGTACAGTGGAAAAGAAGGAGGCTCTAACAGTGTACAGGAAGGAGGTTATGGGCGAGGGGTGGCCTGCAGAAGTGGTGAGTAGTGCAAAGACGTGGTCCTGTGTACTGACATCGTCACTGGGGCTGCAAGGCGTGGGAGACGGAGAAAGAGCCTCATGTCCTACCAGGGACAGGCAGGGAAGACAGCAGCACTCGACGTCAATAGTTCTGCTTTGTACATGGGTAGATGGGTAAGATCTGTGCTCTCCTAGTAGGTTATCTGCAAGGCAACTGGCCACACCAGTGTTGGAAAGCAAGAGCAGGGCAGGGATATCCTCTTCATAACTGCGAGCCTGTCAACTTCCGTTAGTCCAGCTGGTTATTTATTTTTCCCCAAACCAGGTAGACAGAAAATAATTTATTGTATTCATTTCTGTCACTAAGACAGAAAGACTAAGAGTGATATATTAAGGATAGACTTACGGATAGACTAAGAGTGATATATTTTAAGAAAAACTAAAGAAAGCACATTTCTTAGTGAAAATAATGCTGTGTGTGTGTGTGTGTGTGTGTGTGTGTGTGTGTGTGTGGTAATGAGAATTTTTGAGACCGAATCTAAATCTGTTGCCCAGGCTGCCCTAAAATTTGCAATTCTCCTGTCTCAGCCTGTGGGACTACAGGTGTGTATCACTGTAGAGGCTACCGTGTTTCTTTGACTTCAAAGACAAACATAACTCCATTTAGGGAAAAAAAAAAAAACCAAAACGCTTAAGGCTACCATTTATCATGCATAGATTTTTCTTTTCAAAACTACTTTTAATAATGAATTCATAACATTTACTTCAATGTTAGAACACATTTAGATGTTTGACAATGAAAAAATAAAAATGAGGCTAAGTACACAAAATCATGGGGGGCAAAAACACTATCTCTAGTACACTCTAATCAGGTCATGAAGACAACCTACCTTAGGCTGTGTGGTGGAGCACTCCAAGAAGCAGCTAAGATGTTGTGTTCCACATTTTAGGGAGAGCCTATTAGAGAAACCTAAATTTAGACCTCTCTCAGGAGACCAGGCAGGGACATGTAGGCTGTCCCATTTTAATCTGAGGCCACCTCTCTCCCAACTCTGTGTCTGGTCCTAGTTTACAAGGTACAAACTAACCTGCAATAGCTTCGCTTCATGTGGGTGTCAGAAAACTTCTTTGAGCCCTAAATCTCCATAGCTGTCCAATAAGTGAATAAGACAATACAATTTATACAACATGTTTCAACATGAATATGACATATCCTGCAAAGATTCAGATTCACTGATAGTTTGATTCCCAATGCATCAATGTCAGAGGTGGGGCCTAAAGAAGGGGACTGGGTCAGGGGGGCTCTAATGTCAGTGGATTAATTTACTGATGAGATTATCATGTGACGGCATTGAGAAGTGATAGAAATTGGTGGTGGGGCTGAGTAAAAGGAAGCAGATCTTGGAAGTGTGACTTGGGGATTTGATCTGTTCCCTGGCCCCTTCCTTTCTGACTCACTCTGCTTACTGGCTGCCATGAGGTGAGCAGTGTCCTTCCTTACCATGCCCTTCTGACATGATGTTTCTGCCTCACCATAGGTCTAAAAGCAGTGGGGCCAGCTCACTATGACTGAAATCCCTGAAACAATGGGCCAAAATAAATCTTTCCTCCTTTAAGTTGTTTCCCCGCCCCGCCAGGTTTTGGTAACAACAACAACTCATGTATCATAAGGAAAATGTAACTCATTACTATATTCATCACTATGTTAACTGCCAAAGAGCATATCCTAAATTAATTTACACTCATTTGACAAGAAACTAACTCAGGGGAAACTTGTACAATATTGTCCATCACCAGTTTATTAGGTTCCCACATCAATTTGGAAGGACCTTTAAAGCCACACACAAATGGAAAACTATTAACATAAGGCAAGAACTGTATGTTCTGATACAAAAGCAACTAGCTACATGCAGCTATTTATTTTCAAATTAAAATTAAATTGAAAATCAGTCCCTGGATGCATTAGACATATCTTAAGTGCTCAGCAGTCCCATGTGACTAGTCGCTATGAACTGGCAGGACGGATACAGCATTTCTATCACTATAGAGAGCTGCATGGAGTACAGTGGAGTTTAAATGATGACTCTAGGATTTTGGGCACCATGCCTACCCTAAGAGCTTTTGTACCATGGGCCTGAAGATCCTCAGGAAGGACAAGGATGGTGAGAAATACGGATACTAGGTACAGGGACACTGATACCACAGAGAAGATGACATAGGGATTCAGGACTCCTTAGGAAGGAGTCTCTCCCAGGGAGAAGGCACGGCAAGGAGGTGAGGATAGTAGCAACCTCAATACTGCAGCAGCAATGTGGGAGACATCCCAGGACAGACTGTCCATTAAACTAGGAGCCTTTCACTGAGATTGCCTGTATATACGCAACAGTAAGTTCCTAAGCATTATTCTTCTTGCTTTTCTCCCAGGATTAGCAAAAAGAGTTCTTACATATTTGCTAAGACACAGATTAAGTTGCCTAGAAGCCACAAGAACAGCCTATGCTCATTTGGTTATTCACTGCAAGCGCCCAACATGCAGGCACATTAGACCCTGGTATAGGGAAGGAAAAAAAAATCACTGTGATATGTTCTCTTTTCCTAAGTGTGATAGTGAGATAAACAATTATTCCACACAGGGGCTGGGGATTTAGCTCAGCGGCAAAAGCGCCTGCCTGGCAAGCGCAAGGTCGTGAGTTCGGTTCCCGGTACCGGAGAAAAACAAAAACCAAAAACCAAAAAAAAAAAAAAAAACAATTATTCCACACCATGAAAGGCACTGTAAGACAACAAACATTTAAAACCAAAAAACTTTGGTCTCTGGGATTTAAAATCTTCTGTTAAATTTTATATCAGAACTGTCTCAATGTTTAATTAAACTTTTAAAGGAAATATTTAGACAACTGCTGACTGATAGGGCCTGCTTTTCCCTTTCCATTTGTTAAAATTCAAAATTCCTTTCACCTCACCACTGCCTCTTACTGGTTCCGGAAATTAGCATGCTTAAGTGCAGAGAGCTGCGCCCCCTACATCCTCTACACAGTGACTGTTCAATGGTTGTCCTCACTGTTCACATCACAATAGCCATTCAGAATAGTCTGGGCAGGGAGGCAGCATAGGAGGCCTCTTCTTCAGCTGTATCTGGTCATACCCCAGCTCTGCCCCTGAAACTGCTAGGATAAATACTTCCTCGGGACTGCTGAGCAAATCCCAGTCAAATGCCTCATCTTGCACATGTATATTCACATTCACAAACCCACAGCACAAAAAGCTTTCAGAGACTTCAGACCGAAATAAGCAAGGAACATGTAACCTCAAATATTTAAATCCCAGGTAAAAAAAACAACCAAAACTAACTTCAACATATAACTTAAAAGTGCATTTTCATATAGCATCCCTATTTTATCTTTCCTCCAAAATCCTCAGAATTGAGTATCTTTAATTTAAAAACATTACTGAGGTACTTTAGCTTCAAAAGTGCATGTTAAGCTTCTTAAAAACTTTTTAAATGTTGAAAACCCCCCAAATACAAAACTCTTGTTATTTCTTTAAAAAATCCTCCTGTTTTCCTGGGTAATGAAGAGATTCTGTTGGTCAGGCACAGTGATGTATTTCCCAGCCTTTCAGGTAACAAACTGTGGCCAATCACCAAGGAAGGTACTGTGTATACATCTGTGGCCTTAATCAGGAAGAGAAACAAAGGGTTCAGAACTTCCCACTTTCACAGGGCTAGAACATTCATGTGATGGGTACAGTCCAGCAGTCATCCTTGGCCATGAGGTGGCAATGGATAATGAAATGGCATGATGAAAGCAGCCTGTCTTTACTTGATGATTAAAAAAAAAACTGTTAACTCTTGCCGCATCTAACAGTGACCTCTTCTTTCCTACATTATTACACGCAGCTAATGGAAGCATTGGTTACTACTAAAAAGAAAGTTTAAAAAAAAAAAAAAAAGCTGAAATGAAAACAAATCACAAATATAATTAACCTCAGCTAATTTTATTTTATTTTATTTTTTGCAGTGCTTGGGACTGAATCCAGAATTTCCTGCATCCCTGGCAAGTACTCTACCTCTAAACTATACCCCATCACTTATCTAGTCTAATTTTCAATCATGAATTTACTCATTCAAGAACAATCTCATAGGGAGGGGGCTGGGGGTTTAGCTCTGTGGCACAGCACCTGCCTAGCAAGTATGAGGTCCTGAGTTTGATTCTCGGTACCCCCCCCCAAAAAAAAAAAAGATCTCATAGAATAGAACTCTGTTAAGAGCAGGGGTTACTGGTAGATCCCTATATTGATGCAGCTTGTATTCTGCTAGAGGAGACAATTATATAAACAACTATAGCAAAATACACTACATGCAAAGATGATTAGAAACAAATTACTAAATAAAGCAAACAAGGAAATGAGCAGCACTGCAAAGTTAAGCCATTCTTTTAAAATAATTCCACACTGCCGGGTGTGGTGGAACACACCTGTAATCCCAGCACTCGGGAGGCTGAGGCAGGAGGATTGTTCCAAGTTCAAGACCAGCTTGGGCTACAAACTGAGCTCAAGACCAGCCTGAACTGCATAGCAAGACCCTGTCTCAAAAAAAAGGAAAAAAGAAATAACTTCACACTATAGTTTTCTGATTTGGAAAGAGTTATTGGCAAGATTTTTTTCTACTATAATACCATATTAAGAATCACAATTTTAGGATATGTGCTGCTAAAGTGGGCAAAATAATCACAAGTTCAATACTACATTAGTTTACTTTGCCTTTATCAGCAAATTAATTTTAAAGGTTGATAAAAATTATTTTCTTAAAACATGTGACCTTCTCTGGTGGCTGCTTATAAAAATCTCATCTGTTTTACATCTTGTTTGTTTCCTAGCAGTGAGAAGTCCCAGGGCTGGGGGCGAGGGACCTCACTGCTATGTTACTTCCCCTTGGCCTACAGAAGAGCAATGTACCTTGGTTCTACCAGGCTTAGAAGAACAAGGAATGAAACACTAGTAAATTCTTTGGTTTATTAAAAAAAATACACATGGTACTTTTCCCACTACCTGTAGTTGGGCCTTATTATTTTAAGCATAATTCAAAGTAGTTGTTTTAAAATGTGGTAAAGCTGAAGGTATATTCTGCATTCAGCTATAAATCATCAAGCTTATATTCAAAACTTCTCCTTGAACTTGAACAATTATATGTACTACTTCATGACTTTTCTTCCTATGGGCAAGGAAAAAGAAACCTGAAATTGCGAAGGAATAAGTAATATTCTATTTTCATGTATAATTTTTTTATACAGAAAAAAATCCGCATTTTTAAATGGCTCCAAGGTATTAAATTACTAGCAAAAATCAGCAGGAAAATCTAATTCCCAGCCTGCCATTGGGCACAAGGGAGGCTGAGTCCTTGCATCTTCTGTAGGCCAGTTTGGGAGGTACGAGCATCACTGAGCGTTCTGTTGGCCTACAAAACTCCCAGACCACTGGCTTGGATTCTGTATCAGCTATGGAGAGGACAGAACCAGGTAGCATGTCTTCAGTTATCCTTCAATTATCAAGAATGTAAAACTATTCATCTAGAAGTGTTTATGGAGTAAAGTTACTTTTTAAGAATAAGTAGGAAACAAAATAATAGGATGACAAAACCAGAATTTTACTAACAATTTTCAAATAATGTAATTTAAGAAAAACTAGTGTTAGAAAGAAATACTGAGCTACAACCAGGAATATTTGATACAATAATGAACAAGCAGGAGGGTATAGTCAGTGCAAACATGTACAAGAGGACTGAGAGTACCTGTGCTGAGACTCTGGTTGGAGACACCTCAAGATGGTGACAATGACCCTGGGCACTTAAGACACTGAGCTGAGACTCTGGGAGGCTCAGGTTTGGTACCACTGTACTTGCTGGCTCTCATCAGAAGCAACCACTGCAGCAGAAATGAAGTCCCCAGGAGCCCAACTCACTCAACCTAAGGCCTCATGGAGCTTAATTCAGGGTCAGATTAACAGCAGATTCAGACTTCGCTCATACACACAATTATTGTCAAATAGAAAAAATAAAACAGCTATGCATGAAAAATGTGAAGAAATAAATGACATACAAAGATTAGCATACAAGAGTTTACTATGAAGCAGCAGGTTACATCATGAGAAAGGGAACTTTCAGCAGCAAAGAGTATTAGGTGGTAAAATGAAAACCTGAGTGGAGGAGATATGACATAAAGATATTAATTAAAAGAGAATTAGAAATCAGAAGACAAATGCATAGAAAAACAAATATACCTTGAGGCTGTAAGATCAAGAGAAATAAATCAAGCTTAAATATCACATAGTTTCTCTTACATGAGAAACACGAAGTAAAAATAAAGACTAAAATAAAAGATAACAAGTAGGGAGATAAATATTTTTTTTTGGCCCTGAATTTATTGACAACATTACAGTATAGCAGAAAGACTGAAACAGCTCTGTCAGGAAGGGGGTCAAGAGGTGGAGGGAAAGGGGAAGAGAGAAGGGACAGAGGATGAAAAAAGGAGTTCAGATGTATTAATATCCATTTACCAACTCCACACAAGGAATGTAAACATTATGTATTATAAATATGTATTTAAAAAAGAAAGGGAATTGAGAAATGAGCAGAGAGGGGAGGAAGGGAAGGGAAGGGAAAGGAAAAAGGAATTAAGATGTATTATGTACACGTATCAACTCCCCACATGGAATGTAAACATGTACTGAGTCATGTACGTGTGTGTGTGTGTGTGTGTGTGTGTGTGTATACACAACAAAAGTAAGCAAAACAAAACATGCATACTGCCACTGAAAGGGAGAGAGAAAATATGCGAAATGTTAATACACACAAAGGTCAAAAATATATCTAGTCAGAGACTTTAATTAGTCACTAATTAAAGAGACCATGATACTTTTCCAAATGAAAATACGATTCACAGAAGTAAGAAACATATCTTTTTTTTTGTCTTTTTGAGACCGAATCTCACTATGCAGTTCAGGCTGGCCTTGAACTCACTTTGGAGCCCAGGTTTGCCTCAAACTCCCAACAATCTTCCTGCCTCAGGTCCCGAGTGCTGGGATTACAGGCATGTGCCACCACGCCCAGTTTAAGAAGCATATCTTGTTCCGATAGGATTTATAAAAAGAAATCTATGACCAACAGAAGAGGAAAACTAGACAAGACTATAAATATGATCTTAAAGAAAGCAACAAGAAATGTTGACAGACTTTTCCACAGTCATAATAGAATGTTATCTTTACAACGTGGAGAAAATACAACAATCTGGACAATATATTTGAAGTAAAAGTGTACCAGAAGGTAGTCTGAGGTAAAAGAAAAGGATGTTTAAGAAATAAAAAAACATATAAGGAGAGCCAAAAAACAGTATCTGTATTGAGTGATAACAATGTCTTATATTTAGGTTTAAGAAAAGGTACATGAAAGATAGAAAAGAGTGCAGGTGTTCCACAGTCCTTATACTGTTTAAGAAGTTAGAGAATTTAAAAATCTAATTTGGCTATGTTATGATAGAAACTTAAATGTAAGAGTAACTAACAAAAGTCTAGAGACAGTGTATAAACTTCCAATTCATTACAGAAAGAAATTTGGAATAAGAAAACCAAGACATGAACTCAACGTATACATGTGCATACACACACACAGAAATTTATTTCTAAAATACCAGAAATGAAGATAACATAACCAAGTACAAATACATCATTCATCCTAACAGAGAGAAATATATTAAACCTATTTGTAATAAAAAAGGCTTGGCAAACTGGATTTAAGGAATCCAGCTCTATGATATTTATGAGATACATATAAAAAGTCTAAGGACTTAGAAAAATTGAAAGTGAAAAATGGAAAATACACGTCAGGCCAATGCTAATCTAAATAAGGCAAAACATACTTTAAGGCAAAAAATAAAACATTATTCAGTTTACTAAGAAGATGTAAACACTGATTAGGATTAAGTTAAAAAGGCTCAAAATAGCAAAAATTAATGCATCTATAGGGGTGGATTGGCAAAGCCATGAGTGGAAATATCCAGTGGATGGATAGTTCAACAAAACTCTTTTTTTTTGTTTGTTTGTTTGTTTTTGGTTTTTCTCCGGTACCGGGAACCGAACTCACGACCTTCCGCTTGCCAGGCAGGCGCTTTGCCGCTGAGCTAAATCCCCAGGCCCAACAAAACTCTCCTTAATTGGTATGTTGGGTGACAAAATAACCAGTATGGACAGCTAAGCTTCATAAGAATATGAATTTTTAAAACCCCACAAAACATTTATAAAAACTGAGCATATAAAGCAAATATAGTAATATGCTAATAACTGTAGAATCAGGGTGGTAGACTTGTGGACATTCACTGTACATTTTTCTCTACTCTTTTGTATTTTTAAAACTTTTCCATAAAAAATATAGAGTGTGGGACGGAGGGGGTCCTTGTCCACCAAGTCACGTTCGACAAAGAGGTGCTTCTCAGACCATGCACTCTGACCAGAATGCCATGAAAAGGTAATTAAAAAAAAAAAAAAATCATACATTTAGAAAAGTAAAAATAGAAATGAATCTGCAAGTTTTAGAACATGTTTAATAATCTTAAATCACTGAATACTATTTACCATCTTATCTACTAGACTTATTCAGAATATCATCTCTTAACTACTTACTAGCTTTTTGTCTTTTCAATTGTCCTACCCCACATTTTTAATTGAGATAACCTTTTTATTTTGAAATAGTTTAAAAACTGTTGCAAAGAAAGTACCTCAAATGCTCCATACCCAAGTGCTTCCACTGTTAATATCCTGCATCATTATGTATATTTGTCACATTTGATATATTACTAGTTAATTCTGTGCTATTCAGATCTCATCACTTGCCCTCATTTATGTTTCCTGTTCTATGACCCCATGTAGGACACTGCCT
Source organism: Chinchilla lanigera (assembly GCF_000276665.1). Taxonomy (NCBI): domain Eukaryota; kingdom Metazoa; phylum Chordata; class Mammalia; order Rodentia; family Chinchillidae; genus Chinchilla; species Chinchilla lanigera. The sequence continues at coordinate 14,482,540 of NW_004955461.1, forward strand.
TGCAGTTAATCACCAAGTATCTTTTGGCTCCCTTGGCTGTTTCAGTTTCTCAGACTTTCCTTGTTTCTTGATGACTCTGACAGTTTTGAGGAGTGAGGGCTAGGCATTTTGTAAAATATTCCTCAACTAGGATTTGCCTGGTATTTTTCTCATTATTGGATAATGGTGAGGTCTGACTGTTAACACATCATATCATAGCTGTACACTATAAACATCACTTGTCATTACTGATGCAAAACTTCATCACTGGCTGAGGCAGTCTGCCAGGTTATCCCACCACAATGGTATCTTCAACACTACAGTATAATCTTTAGAAACAAACCACTAGGTATACAGACCATATCTCAGGGGGAGGTTTTACACCCTACCACCTATTCTGAGGAGGTGGGGAATTGCATAAATTATTTGGAATTCTTCTGTAGAGATGTCACTTAACATTACTTATTCATTCATTTATCTTAATATGGACTCATATTATTTTAAACTTTGGTTCATAATCTAATGCTGTATTTCATCTATATCTCTAATCATTCCTTCTTTCATTTCTGGGACCCCTTTGAGTCAGTTCATGAGTCCATCTGACACACTCCTGTCATACTGTGACTTTTGTTTTGTTTTGTTTTTTTCTTTCAGGCACTATAAGATGCTCCAGGTTCATCCTATGTTTCTTAGAATCACGCATTTTTCCAAGGAGCTCTAATTTCTCTTATTAGATAATGGTGTTAGAAACACAATTTGGGCACTGGGCAATATCAGAGAATCTTAATGGTGGTGGTACCTACTTCTAGGCATTACTTCAAATGATTCTACTTGCTTTGCAACAGCTTTCCAAAGATATTTATTTCTACTTTTATTTTTAAACGCCTATCTCCCCTGCAAAACTATCATCCCCTGTTTGAAAATGGGGGGCATTACACTTTCAATTGTGAGTAGCTGGACCAATCTAGCAAGTCCAAATAGAATCTAAAGCCATCTGAAATCTTTATTATAGCCGAGTAGCTATGGATAAACATTTAACTTTATTCCACCACCATCTCTCAAATACTACACGAATTTTAGCATGATAATAGCCAGAAAAAGTATTAGCAAAGTGTTAATCTACTCCAAGTGAAAATAAAACTTAACTTTACTAGGATATAACAGATATCAATTATCATTTCCTGAAATGATTTTTAAAAATATGACCTTCAGAATGCCTAGGCTCCTAAGATGTAAATTCCAGCTTGGTTTACATATATTTAAAACACTTTAATGTAACAGTCTATCACACAAATTAATTTCACTGTCTGAAACATTTCAAGTATTCTAAATTGTCTGATATCTAAGCAAAAATTAACACCCACACCAGTATTTGTGTAAAAAATCCTTAATAAACCTATACTCATGAGTAACAATTTATAAGGAATTTATAGGTAATTCTAGAGTTAAATGTAAATTAGAAATGAAGCATCATTGTACTACAATAAAGCTATACAAAATGTTTGTTATATTTGTCAAAAAATCATACATATTGTTAGCCTTAAGATATTTATCAACAAATTTAACCAGATTATAAAACTAAATTTTTTCTTCAAACTTTTCATTCCCCTGACACAAAAGTTTAAGAAACGATAGTGTTTCAGAGTTAATATTTCACTGTAAATCAAGATAAATTAAAGAATGACTTAGTTCTAGGCCAGGCATGGCAGTGTACTCCCTGTAATCAATGGGAGTTCAAGGCCAGTTCAAGACCAGGCCTAGGCTACAAAGTGAGTTCAAGGCCAGCCTGAACTGCATAATGAAACCCTATCTCAAAAGGACAAAACCAAAACCAAAACCAAAAGAATGACTTAGTTCTGAGTATCTGAAGGTATAATACTTACTCTAATACTTCATAGTTGGACTTCTTTTCTAGTGCATTGCCCCGCATCTCCCAGTATGATCGTCTAAAATGAAGGAAGATAAAAGTTTATGTTTATATTTAAGGAATATTTTTTGTTGTTAAATGATAAAAATTGAGGAAAGGGTTACTGAATAATGATTCAGAATTTTCTCACACTTCATTCAAGATTTTACTAATAATCTTACAAGGAAAAAGAAAGTACCTGGAAATTTTTGAAAAATAATGAAAACCATTAATGAATAAAGATGCCTATGTACTGTTCCTACCCACCTTATCTCAAGACAACCCAACTTCAGAGCAATTTCCTGGTCCACTTGATCAGCAATCTCTAACATGTAGTCACTCTTCACCTGTAATAAAAGGAATAGGAAACTGCTATTTTAAAGGAATATACTTTTAATGTATTAAATAAATGTTTAATATACTTTACATATTGTTTACATTTTCTTAATAGCTCTGCTAGATTCCAGAAATAAAACTAGGAATATAAGATTCTTAGACACTAGAGTCTGCCAAAAAATGTATACATCAGGAAAAGAAAAACTTGTATAAATATTTAATACTAAATTTAGTGAGATATTGTGGGAATAATACAAATTACCTTTGGCCTTTACAATTATAAGTGCTCAAAGTGGTGGCCATTAGGTCCCAGTAGGTCTGAGACTTCATTAGTACAGCAAACTGCTGACATATGTACGTATTTTTTTTGTGGACTCTGTTATATGGATGGGTTTTCTTCTGTGCTGGTTGCTACATCTTGGCAAGCACCCAAAAACTAAGGAAGTTTTTAAATCTGTATTTACATAAAGAAAATCATAAAATCCAATGCTTCTGCATACTATGTTATGTTACAGTCCAGTTGTGTGCTGTACTAGTTTGGTTACAGGACTTCTATGCACTGTAAACACAAACAGCATGGAAAGGGTAAAATACTTGTGTTCAGACCATAAGATCAAGTCTAGACTTGCTGTGTTTATGTAACATTAAGTGAATAAGAAACCTCTCTTTTTATTATAGTCATGCTGCCTTATATATGAGAGTTGAATCATTTATCCTTAATAAATTAGTAATATAAAAAATAATTTAAAAAACAATATCCTAGAGGCTGGGGATATAGCTCAGTGGCACAGTGCCTGCCTGGCAAGCACCATGTCCTCAGTTCGATTCCTGATACAAAAAAAAAAAAAAAAAGAAAAAGAAATAATATCCTACTAAGAAGCTTGTAAAATCTATAACCGATTACAAGGGACTGCAGAATCAACTCACACAACTGCATCATAGTAATGCTAACTTGCCTTGTACCTCCCCCAGGCAGTGGAAAGTGAATGCTAATGGTAGAGCTTCCTTTTCAAGAAAATCTGCAGAGGATGGATTTTCTTATTTCTAAATACAGTTACCACAGCGTTTTGAGGACCTCAGTGAAAGAGTAAAGAAAATTTACATACTTCAAAATCCACTCAAATTGACAACTGAGGTGTTTCCACTTCACCATCCACTGTATTTGATTTATCTACAGATCAACAACAGTTTAAAGCCTAATATAAAGAAGATATTCAGAAATGACTGCAAGCTTTGAACATGTTCAGTTAAAAGTATTGATGGATTGATATGAGTATCTGTGAGCACCTGTCAGCATGAAGACATTTTCAAAGTGGAAATAGGTACATTCTCCTTAGAGACTACCATTAAGAGATCAACATCTGCAATGGACTCTGAGGACAAGAAGCACTCATTCTGAACTGCAAGTAAAATGTTATCTGCAAACTTCATAGTACATCTGTATTACCAAAAACAACAGTCAACTACATTATGAATTTTATAAATACAAAAATTTGTGGAAACTTGTTTTCTTTCTTGCTGTATAGCTACTTTTATAATAACTTCAATTTTGTCCCTTGGTCCTCAAAGTCTAAAATAGTTACTCTATGGCTCTTTAAAGAAAAAGTATACTGACAGCAGTCCTAGAGAAAATTTTAAACACTTTGCTCTTCAACTTTAACACCTACCCTACTAGTTCATTTGTCCAAGGATTTCCAGGCCATTAATTAACCTTTTACTTCACACCATTCTTCAGAAGTATGTATTGCATCACTATAACTGGCCCTTGCAAAGACCCCCAAATCCTATCTCCCATTCTCTTTTTTAGTTGGTTTCAGTAAAAGCAACTTATATTGAACCCAACCACTTTTTTGTCATAGTTGTTGAGCTGCTGGGGAAATACAGAATAAACTTCATCTTAAGTTCTTGGTGACAAACCTCAGCTGACCAACTGAAACTGTGTGGAAATTCAACAATGTTTGCCTAAAAGGCTCTTCCATACAGCAATCTCATACTTCACCCAGTTACTGTCCACATCTTTCTCACAGAGAAAAGACAGATGGGAATTCTCTCTTCAGTCTACCAGGAACTTGGAACTGCACATGCACCCATCTATCAATTCCTATCTTTCTTGCTCTTCTTTACTATGTGGTGGAATGAATTTACGTGGGATTGAATTTACGGCCTTTACCACACAGGGCTTCACTCCCAGGACTTTTTTATTTTAAAGTTTGAGACAGGGTCTCACTACATTGTCTGAGATTGAACTTGCGATCTTCCTGCCTCAGCCTCCCAGACTCCTGGGATAACAGGTGTGTATCATCACACCTGGCACCATGCCTTTACCATTCCTTTCTCTTATGGCAGGAAAAATGTCCTCTTTCCAACAATGAACCACATGTAGTATATTTCTGGTCTAAATGCTACTTCCTCTTAAACTGGGTACATGCCTGTAATGCCAGTGTAGTGGTGCATGCCTGTAATGTAGGCACTCTGTGAGGGTGAGTAAGGAGAATTGCATATTTGAGACCAGCTTGGATAACTTAGCAAAAGCTTGCCCTAAAATTTTCAAAAAGGGATGCAGCTCAGTGAGAAGACCCTGAGTTTAATCCCCAGTACTACAAAAACCAAAAACAACTACCTCTGCATTAGCATCTACACCTAGGTGGTCAATAAATACTTACTCAATGATGAGCAGGCAAATAAACAGTCATCACACTGGGCTTTACGTATCTGATAAAAGCTAATTCTTACAGATGAAACTTCTAAGCAACAATGGTTTCTATGCCTGACACAAAATAGGCACTTAAGATTATATGTAACAATTATTCAATCTAGTGAGTCAAGTAAAACCTTTATTTCTAGAATCATTTTATTTATACTTCCGTTAGTTCTTTCTAAAACAAAAGGCCCAATATTTAAAACTCAGTTTTTGTTACAGTAAACTTTTTCCTACTGAAACAAAATGTAAGCCCAAAGAAACAGGAATTTGCAGAGAGCACAAGAGCTCCTCAGTGGGCCTCAGACACTTGGTGCGGACTCCAACAATTAAAACTGACTTCCTAACGTTTCATCTTCCATATTGAATCTACAAAACTACTCAAATTAAGGGTCAGGCTATCTTAGGCATGCACTTTCTCACAATTCAGTATCATTTAACATGGTACTAAATACACATTCATTATCTGACAAACACTGAATGCCTATCATGTGCCAGGATACCCCAGTGAAAAAAACGTACATCGAACTTACATAAAGTAATGGGGCGGTGGGGGCAGGGGGATATAGCTCAGCTGCATAGTGCCTACCTGGCAAGCCTGAGGTCATGAGTTCAATTCCCAGTACCTAGGCCCCCCAAAAAAGTAATGGTGGGTAAATTTTCATTTAAAAAAGATTACTTCTGATGTTACATTAAGAATAAATAATAAAAGGAAAGGACCAAAGTTAGAACACCTGCACCACAAGTATTCTCACTACCTCTTTGTTTATAATGGACAAGTAACTGTAACAAGTAAAAACATGTAACTGTATAAACATTTTTAAAAGGAAGACTTGATCATATATATGCATTTACACACATAATCTCTAAAGGGAAATTCAAAATCTGTATTTATTAGATTTTTTAAAACATCTAATAAATCTCATCTAAGATTTTTGAATTCCAGGGCATACTAAGTCAATCCTCTATAAATTACCAGAGAGAACAAAGCACCCAAATTCCATGCCTTCCTGTGCTGTGGACATGACAATGAAGACAAGCTTCATGTTTACTTTCAATGAACACATGCCTATTCAACAGAAGTCAGTAAAATGAGTAGAGAACAGACCAGTCTTTTCTGGGGTTACAGAAGTGCCAGGTATTACTATAAACCAACAGGGAATCTGTGTGGATGGGATAACTCTGTATGCAGAATATGGTGGTTACATGTCTGTCCAGTGAAGAAAGTCCACAGAACCATTATCTATTTGAATGCCTGCCAGAAGTGCTGAAATCGAAAAAAATTTTGTAGTCTAGTCAACAGTATTATTCTGTCAATGTCATTTTCCCTATTTTATATTGTACTGTATCACAATTTGGTAGTAATTACACACACACACATATGTATTTACATATATTTGTGGCCAACTACACATATGCCAAGTTATGGAATGGCATAAATTATTTTCATTGTATGTAAATTAAACTTCCATAGAACAAATTGTAAAATATATTCTTACATGTGTACAAGTACCGTGGAAGTTTTTACACACAAGAGTAATTTAAGAGCTCCAGACTAAACAGAAGTTGCTTAAATCCTGGAGTGGAAAACAGAGTTGTGCAGAAAGTTACTGATTCAGCAGGCTGGGTTGGCCCAACCTGCTCACTTCCAAACAATACCTGTTTCTAGGACTGGCCCATAACTCTGAACTCCAAAAGTTTGTTTTAGAAAATTTTCTTTTTTTAAAGTATATGTTTGTAATACATAGAAAATACAATAATCCTGGGGGAATTGGTACATATACACATCACTTCTTGATCCTTTTTACTTTTCCTTCCTGTCTCTTTTCTCTCTCCACTAATTCCCAGATATCCTTCCCATCCTTTCAAAGAACACAACTCTTTGATGCATTGGTCCTTTGTATTGTTTATCTCAATACACTAATTTCTGCTCAGATCTTTATATAATTTTTTTCCTATTAGTTTCAAATATGGATTGTTCTTATCTTTCTAGGACAAAAAATGTATCATTAGGTTGTTTATCTGGGAATGTTCTATTCTTTTTATGTGTGTATTTACATCTGTGAACTTCACTCTTGGAACCGCTTTCATTGTGTCCCATAGGTTTTGGAATGTTTTGCTTCTGATAGCTTCTCCTATTTTTAGGCTCCAGCTGAATGCAATATCCTTTTACATCCTTTCACTTTTAGTCTAGGTACCTCTTTTGGATGAGGTGTATCTCCTGTAGGTGATATATGGATCCTTTTTGTTGGTTTGATCCAATCTGTCACCCCGTGTCTTCTGACTAGAGGGCTAAGATCACTGATACTGAGTTATCATTGTAAGGTATTTACTGAATCCTGTCATCCATTATTTTTCCACTGCTGACTATTCTTTTCCACTCTTTCTGCTTAACTGTGCTTCGAGTTAGGTGTATACTTTCCTTTAGGCTTTTTGGTGTTGGAGGCTACCCTGCTTTTATCTATGCTTCCCCTCAGTATTTTCTGTAATGCTCATTTAGAGGTCAAGAATTTCTTTAGGATTTCTCTGTAATGGAAGTCTACTTCTCTGCCAATTTTGTAAGCTGATTTTGCTTTAAAAGTCTGGGTTGACAGTTATTTTCCTTTAGGGCTCAAAAAATCTTCATTCCAACCTCTCCTGGCCTTTAAGGTTTATGCTGAGAAATCTAGTGATTCTGATGGACTTGGCTTTACAGGTTACTTGCTATTTTTCTCTAATACCTTACAGTATTCTCTCTTTTTGTTGAACTTCTCGAATGTTGATTATGACACACTGTGGAGAGGTTCTCTTCTAGTTGTGGTTATTTGGGGTGCTATAAGCCACTTGTACTTGAACACTGAATTCCTTCCTAGATTTGGAAAAATTCTGCTGTGATTTCAGCGAATTAATTCTTTATATCCTTGGAGTTACCTTCTACTTTTTTTCCTTTATCCCTACAGTGGAGGATTTTTTCCTTTTTAAAGTCATCTAACAGGTGTTGGATTCAGCTTGCATGGTGTGGTGCCTTGCGTTTTTAGAGTATCGGTGAGTATATGATCGACCACATCCATTTTGTCTTCTATTACTAACACTGTCCTTATACTGGTCAAGTCTGCCACCAATGCCATCCACTGAATTTTTATTGTCTATCTCTGCTTTTTCCTGTTATGCTTTCTAAGTCTTTCTGAAATGATAACAGTCTTGTATTACTACCTTGCTTAACTCAGTTTATTATTTGTTTCTTCTTTAAACTCATCAAACATTATATTGGTAAAATCCTTTATCTGTTTAATTAATCTTCTATGAGCTTTTCAAACATCTTGTGATTTGTGTATGTGTTTCTTTTATCTCTTCAAACATCTGACCATTTGGTTTGTGAACTTTTTTCCTATAGCTTCCTCTACTTCAATGTCTATGAGTTCAGCTTTGAAGAAGTTAGAAGTCTGAGGGGGCGTTTTGTTGCCTTGTTTTGCCATGTTTGTGTTGTTTTTGCAGTATGAGTTCAAGACCATTTAGAATAGAGAACTGGTCATTACTATGGAGCTCTCCTTAGTAAGATTCTGTCTCCCTGTAGAGTATCATTGGGTTTGGTTATGTTTTGGTGTTCATAACTCTCTTCTATCTATTCAGCATACAGATATTCATTGTTTAATAATCTGCCTGTTTAATGACTATTTAGATGTATGACAAAGGGCCCCTGCTCAGACTTATGAACCCCTGGTCTGTCTTATGATCTGTCTTTTTTTTTTTTTTGGTACAGTTCTGTACATCTAATTTATAGACCCTCAGCATTTTTGTTTTTAAAAATTAAAAAAACTAACAAAACAACAATGAAGACAAAATCAAAACACAAAAAGAACAAAAATGTTATGTGACCTCAAAACAAAATGATAGCAATTAACAATGGTTGCTACATTACATACTATCCTCAACGAAGTTACGCAGTCCACCAGACATAAGAATGAAGATTGATCAATCAAAGACTATAACAATAAAAAAAAAAAAACACTGAAAATGACGCAGAGCTTCATCACACAAGATGGCAGGAGTTCAACAATGGTTCTTATACTGCGTATTGTTATTTTCAGATCAATCATTCTGATTACCAGAGTCAAGAATGGAAAATTGGTCAAGAAAAAAGAAATTTTTTTTTTTTTTTTTTTTCTCCGGTACCGGGAAC
>NW_004955461.1:14491717-14622779 GCF_000276665.1 Chinchilla lanigera
TTTTTTTTTTTGGTTTTTCTCCGGTACCGGGAACCGAACTCACGACCTTGCGCTTGCCAAGCAGGCGCTTTTGCCGCTGAGCTAAATCCCCAGCCCCCATAAGAAAATTTTAAGTATAGACTGTTCCTTTCAATAAACCATAGGCGTCAGCAATAGATCTATTCCAGCTATCCTCATATACACATATAAATTTTGGTTTTCATTTAAAAAAACCAAAATAACAAAAATGAATACATAAAGGAAGCAGCATAGACAGCAATAAAAATGACAGAGAATTTCAAAAGATGGTGATAGGATATTAACAATGGTTGTTATATTACCTAATGTCATCTTCAAAATGGTTGCACATATAACCAGATATAGGCATGCAGGATTGATCAAACAATTACACATTAACAGTTCCTTTCTATAAACTAACCGATAGTAGTAGCACAATTATCCTAGCTGTCCTATGTATACATATACATTTTTTCCCTGCTCCTTCTTCCACTCCCCTCCTTCATCCCAGTTGCTCTTTCCTATTTGAGCAGTTTCTTTTCCCTTTTACAATATCTATTTTACCTTTCAGGTTTTATTTACTCTTTCAGGTTCTTATACTAGGGAAGAAATACGATGTTTACACATATGAATCTGATTTATTTCCCTAATGAGTACAGTCTCTAGTAGCATTCATTTACCTATAAAAGCCTCTAGTTTATCTTTCTTTCTAGCTGAGTAAATACTCCATTATATACAAATACCACATCTTTTTTATTCATTCCTCAGTTGATGGACATCTGGGTTGTTTCCAAGATTTAGCTATTACAAATTGTGCTACTATAAACATGGGTGCACATCTGTCAATGTGATATTATGTTTTCAGTTCTTCTGGAAAAATACCCAGGAGGGGAATAGCTGGGTTGAATAGGACCTCTAATCTTAGTTTACTAAGGAATCTCCAGACTGATTTTCACAGTGGTTCTACCAGTCTACACTCCCACCAGCAGTGAAGAAGAGTTCCATTTTCCCCACAACCCCTCCAGCGTTTGTCATGGGTTGATTTCTTGATGACAGAATGTGTATTCTAATGTTGTTGGGTGGAATACTCTGCAAAGGTCAAGTCCATTTGTTTACACATTTGGCTTAGTCCTGTTATTTCTTGGCTGATTTTTTGTCTAGTTGATCTATCTCTTTGTGACAATGGGGTGTTCAAATCCCATTACAATTGTGTTATTACTTGGTTTTTCATGTGTGTTAAAATTTGCCTTATATAACTGGGTGCTCCTACATTTGGCGCATATATATTTATGATTGTTACCTCTTCCTCCTACACATTTCCCTTAATAAGAACATAGTGACTTTATCTCTTTTTGTTGGTTTGAATTTCACCTTGTCTGCAAACAGAATAGCTACTCCTGCTTTTCTAGGGGTTCCTGTCACATGGAATTGCTTTCCATCCTTTAACTTTCAGTCTATCAATTTCCTTTTGCATTAAATGCGTTTCTGGTATACAGCATATTGCTGGATTTTGTTTCTTGATCCACTCTGCCAGTCTGTTTCTTTTGATTGTTGAATTGAGTCCATTTACATTAAGAGTTATTAGTGACATGTACTGACTTATCCTTGTCATGTTATTTTCCCACTGTTGGTCTTCTATTCTCCCCGTTTAATTGCTTACCCTGCATGGTAGTTCTTTTCTATTGTTGGTCTTGAGATTGTGGTCTTTTTTTATCTCTTTGTAGAATATATTTCAGTACTCTTTGTAAGACTGGTTTGGCGCTCATAAATTTCTTCAGTTGATCTTTGTCATGGAAGTATCTTATTTCTCCATCAATTTTGAAAGATAGCTTTGTGTGGTACAGCAATCTGGGTTGGAAGTTGTTTTCTTTCAGGATGTGAAATTTTCACTCCAAGCTCTTCTTGACTGTGTTGAAAAGTCTATCTTGATTCTGATGGGCTTTCCTTCATAGATGATCTGTTTCTTTTCTTTAACAGCTTTTAATATCCTATTCTTTTCCTCAGTTTCTGGGATCTTGATTATTATGTGTTGGGGTGTACACTTATTTTGGTTGTGGCTGGTTGGGGTTCTATATACCTCACTTATGTGTATATAAGGTTTCTGCCCCATGCTTGGGAAATTTTCTGCTATTACTGCTGCAAATAGTCTTTTTATGTCATTCATGTTGCCTCCTGTTTTTTGTTGACACTTATCAGCCTTATATTGTTTTTCTTTGCCTCATCTTGCAGCTGTTCAATTGTATTTGCTGTTCCTTTGTTATTTTAAAGAGATCTTTACTTCCACAATCACCACCTGCAATGCTGTCTTCAAGGTCTGAGAGTCTATCTTCCACTTCAAGTGATTCTTCCAGCTTTCAATGGAATTTTAATTTCCTGTATGTCTTTTTGAATCTGCTTCATGCATTCTAATTCTTTCCCATAATGTTCATTCAAGGTTTTCATCATTTTTCTGTGTTCTTCTATTTTTTTTTAATCTATGTCTTCTTTTGATATGCCCAGCAATTCTTTCATTATGGTTGTCATTTTTTTTTACCTCAGCAATTATTTCTGATCTGATTTCCTCTACAGCCTGATGTAGTTGGTTTTTTACTTCACTTGCTATCATTTCAGAGATCTCAGGTATGTGACTTCCATGTTCTTCCATGCTCATGTTTCCTGGACTTGTTCTGGGTGGAATGTTTGGCTGAGATCACATTTTGCTTCTTCTTTTTGTCCTTTTCCAATCTCCCTAGGTTTCTGGGGATTCAGGTTTGTTCCTGAGATGGTGGCGAGGGACACAGCCAGAGAATGAGGGTTCCCAGACAGCTCACCAAGGCTTCCCAAGTCCAAGGCCCCTCCCACAGTGGCTTGTTTTTGGTTTTTAAGTAGTACCCCTTGCTTATGAAGTACAGTCATACCTTGGTTTACAAATTTAATTTGTTCCACTATTCTGGTTGTAATTTTTGCTGATTATACTGCAGAGTACAGTACCACAGTTTCATGTTCCATTATACATTATAGTACTGCACGTAAGAGTTACACAAATAAAAGCAAAATCATCAAGGTGGAGTTTCCTTTGTCCATTTCTTTGTTCTGAATATTGTAATGAACATACTGTTTACAATTCTTCATTTAGTGACCAATTCATTTAATGACCTAGTCTCAGGACCAGAATTCGGTTGTTAAATGAGGAAAGGGAGGTAATATTTGAGGGTCTTCTTAATGTTCAACCTTCTTCTGGGGAGTTGATGCCCAGCATCACTGAGAGAGGAGAAAATGAACTGCAGTGATGCTGACAGAATAAAGACAAACCAGGTATTAGCATACAGTAAAAACCAATTAAAAGCAAAAACTATGCCATCATTAATAATAGAAATGAAATAAGAGACAAGGATAAACCAGTTATTGACATACCATAAGAACCAGGGTATAGCTACAACTATACCACCCCTAAAAGAAAAGAGATCTGCAATGATAATGTAGATGGAAAGATAAACCAAATGTTGATGTGTAGTAAGTATCTACTGAAAGCAACTGTACCACCATTAACATTAGAAAAGAACTCAGCAATAATAGTATAGTCAACCAAATACTGTGGCTAAAAATTAATAAAGCTTAATACTAACAAAAATGGAGGAAGATGAAAATGAAAGAAAGAAAACTTGAAAAGGAATAATGAAAGTGAGGTAAAAAACTTAAAAGAAAGTTGACATAACTATGTAATTGAAAAACACAAAAAATAATGAAAACGAAAGAAAAGAGAAGAAGATAAAAACAACAGCAAAAGAAAGAAAAGAGAAAACAAAAACAAAACAACAAATAGAAAGAGAAATGAGTCCAAAACAATCTGTATTTTTGGGTGAGTGGTTTCTTTCCATGGTCTCTGGTATTGGAATCTACCAGATATGGGTAGAAAACAGTGAGTGACAGCTAAGGTCTATTTTGTTTCCATGCCCACTTTTTACTGGGTGAATGCTGAGTACTGCCCTACCTTTCCCACTAAGCACTGTCAATCACTGGTATAGTGTCTGCCTTGCTTTACAGCTATATTCACTTCAGCCTCTCTTAGTATTTCTGTTCTTTTGTGTGCCCCACATTACTGCTACCTGTGACTACCTTTATGGCCTCATTAGGTGCCTCCTTTGCCGCATAGGACCCTCTGTCCACATCAACTGTAATATGTCAAATGTCTAAGCTGAGTCTATGCTTTATCACACCAGCAGGTGGGAAAAGAAAATGGACCACTGAGGTCTGTGCAGAAGTAGGCAGCAAGAGGGGCCAAGTAGTCTACTGACTTAATGTCATCACTTTCAGATCCCATACCTTTAAAAAAAAAACACAATAAGCTTGACTTCTCACCACAAAAGGTGGCCAACATGTTCTTCACAATTTGAGATCCTCACTGCTTAAACTTCTCAGGTGATGTGCAAATAGCCTACTCCTTCTCCTTAACTGTCTCTGGCCTCCCACACTGCAACTGTGGTAAGTTGACCCCAGAGTTCCTGAAGTGTAGCTGTTCTGAGTCATTTGATTCCTAGAATAGGTTAGTCTTGATTAATAAACCTGTTCCTTCCCAAAATGGCTTCTGATTCCATTAGTCCAAAGTATGGTAGATGCTGCAATGAATTTCTTCTCTAGCTGTAGCCTGCCATATGGAGTCACTTTGATAGTAAACCCATATTGTATTTGCTGTTGAAAGTAACCATGTACAGGGTTTTTGCTTCGAGTTTGGCATGCCTGTCTGTTGCTTTCTCCTCAGGGATCTTGGCTCTCTGGGCTTCCCTTGTACTCCCAAAAGCTGAATTACCATTCTAGATTGCCTTGTTCATTTTCTATCTTTTCTTAGTTACTCCAGTTCTCTGGTTTCTGGTTTCCCTGCTGGCTGTTTCTTGATTCCTGGAGCTCTACTTCTTTTTCTCTTTGCTAAGCTGTTGTCTTCCAGGTGTTCCGAGTGTATATATTTTGTTGCCAGCCTTTCCTCTGCCGTTTTCAATCTCCCTGTCTTTCCAAGAGCATTTTTGCATAGTTAAAACTATGGCCCATAATCTAAGCAACAACTGTTGAAAAACATGACTACTAATTTGACCAGATAATTTATACACAACTGGTGATACTGAAACACATACAGTGGTATCTTGGTTCATGAACACGTTTCTTCACAAACAATTTGTTTTGCAAACAGAAGTGTCTGGCAAAATCTTGTTTTGTCTGTGGATTCTACATCTGGTTCCCCATACAACTGTGGCCATCCTTCCCACACAAACACAGCCATCTTTTCCAGAATCATAGAATGAATTAAGTTCATGAATCCAGGCACCATTGTATAACTGAGGTCTGTCAGTTATTTATAAATAACTGAGCAGGCACTGTTCATCTGCAAGCCTAAAACATAGTAAACACTTTGCACACCCAACCTCAGGTCAGAGTCCCTGATTTGCACATGCTGTGAAGTCATCAAGCATTTCCTGTGCAGCTCTATGGGGCATTGACACTTGGAAGCTTTTACTTGGTTTCCTCTGGACTATGCGCCACACACCCTTTCTTGTTGCTCTTTGTACATGGCATCCTTTTGCTATAATCACAACAACAAATGTAACTTCTGAGTCATATCAATACTTCTTATGATTCACTGGACATGAAGGGATTCATAGCACTCTCAAGAGAGGAGTGTTTCTGCCACCACAGAAGTTGAAATAAAGGCAAATTTAAAATACTGCCAGGGGACAGATATATTATCAGAAAAGAACTATCTCTGTTTTCCTATTTCTAGAATCTTTCATGCAAAAGGATGATCAGGAAATACAGGCTGAAAAGTAAAATTATGACAGGAGTTTACCTAAATATGCATTAGCCATGAATGCTTCCCTTTGAATCATCAAGAATATAGAGAAATGGAAAAGGGGAAATATGTACAATTAGGTCCACTAAATAAGGATAGAAAATATGTCTCATAATAAAAGAGATGCAGACCTATACTTAATTGTATCTTCCAGACTGGAAAACAGCAGCTGATAATCCCCACACTAAAAATACAGGGTTTTAAACTAAAATTTCATAGTTAGAGCTACAATTTCAAAATATGTTTTAACTGACAGATTCAAGGCCAAAAATACAGACAAGGAAATTAGAAAGCTTGACCAACAAGAAGGGCGAGGCATGGTTGTGCACTCCTACAATTCCAACACTTGGAAGGCCCAGGCAGGAGAATCCTTGCAAGTTCAAAACCAGCCTGGGCTACAAAGGGAGCTCAAGGCCAATCTGAACTGCATGATGAGACCCTGTCTCAAAAGGAAAAAAAGAAGACAAAGAAAGAAAGAAAGGAAGCAAGCAAGCAAGCAAACGAGAGAAGTATGCTCTGGAACAATGTATATTTCTACAGGCAGAGTTATATTCTATATCACAGAGTTAAGCTGTGGTTCTATTGTCTTCAACTTCCTCCTGAAACTCTTTTTATTAAATAAATCACTGATAAAGAATCAACAGATAAATGCACTCATTTCAGATCTTCAAATATGTGTAGGAACAAACAGTGAGGACTTTTATGTCAGCGGCAAATTATTTCTATGCTACTTAAGCATCATTAATGCATATTTAATTAATATGACAGCTCCTAACTAAACATAGGGATGGGCCTTTAAACAAATGATCAGAACTACTTGCACAAAAATGCCAATTAAATACAACTTTAACCAATGAATGCTAACCAAGATAAAGAGAAATGTTACATGGTAAAACATACTTTTCTTGCTTTTGAAAGTGACATAAGTTTTACCAATGAAATTACTTTTTTAGACTTGCTCTACAGTGAATGGTGTTATAATAAGTTTCTAGCTTATTTTTAAAATGTGCTGATTAATATCTTTTGGGATATTAAAAATTAGGTCAAAACATTTAGTACACCATTTGAGATTTCTCACATTGATCAAGCAGAAAATGAAAATCCACTGTAGTTGATAATGGCATGGGACGTCACTGACAAAAAGGGTGGAAGGAAAGAGGGACAGACAGAAAAGACAGACCATCTACAAAGACCCAGATGTGAAACAATTTCTCAATAGCCTCAGGGAAAATAAAACATAGTAGAAAATTCCATCAAGGGGCTGAGAGAAAACTCGGGACCCTGTTTGTATGTCCAGCAGCAGTATCTTTCACACAGGAAAAAGAACACTAAGGACACAGAAGACTAGAACAACACATTTAACATCCTTGACTGGATATTAATTAATAACATGTACTAAACAATTAAGAGCAACTATACAAGAAAAATTGGAAACTTTACAAAAAACAAAATACATGCTTGATGATTAAACAAATCTAAACAAAATTTGAACTTTGATATTATATGAACAGCAGTCTATAACTACAATGCAAAATTACTTTTCAAATGAACCAAAAGGGATCAATTTTTAACACCCTGAATGATCATTTTCTTTTCTATCAAGAAGGTAGACTAAACATCCTGACCAATCCGCTCACTGGAAGCAATGAGAAACGCCGAACACAGTATTTTTTTTTTTTTTTTTTTTTTAAATCTTTTGAATGCTTCTGGGAACTGGCAGAAAAACTAAAAACATATTCAGGCCAATGACAGGAATACATAGGGCTAGAGAAGAACTAGGGTCAGTATTTTCCTTGAGGGTAGGACTGAAAAAACACACATACTGTATGCTGTAAAACATGACAATTGGCCAAGAAAGTAAGAAGCAATAAAAAAAAAAATGTAAAAAAGAATGGTTAGCAACATGTAAATAAGGGTGAGGACAAGGATGTGAGACAGGGAACCATCAGGATATTCTTTTTATCAGACCAGTAAGGGACATGGATATTTATCTCACTGTTATGTATCACACCTTACAAAAGAATACATGTCTTATAGGGCTGTAATCCTAGCATTTTGAGAGGCTGAGGTACAAGGACCACAAGTTTGAGCCCACCCTGGGCAACTTAGTAAGACCCTGTCTCACAATAAAAATAAATACCTGCATCTTGATTTGAAATTGGTAAATACTAAATGTCACTGTCTACAGAGTAAAATCCAGAAAATACCTGGACGCATACATGGCAGACAATTTTATCTCATTTAATCAACATAACAATCCTATAGATGGGTATCATCTAATTGTATTGTAGGTAAGAGATTCAAAAAAGAACCCCAGGTCACAGAGTTGCAAACTGCACAACAGGTACATGAGAGTATTTACTGCACATGCTTTCAAGAAAATGTGATCATTATACTTCACTTTCTCTGGGTTCTATAAAGACTACTTAACTGTATTATACAGATCGCAATATGTTTTCTTGGTTAAAATAAAATCTGGATCCATTGGCATGTATAGTACTAACAGCCAATCACAGACCCAGAAGCAAATTCTTCCAAAAAGGAAAAACTGGGACAGCCTATTAACAGTGTGAAAGGAACAAGACAGTTCTTTTAGGTTAGCCCAGAAATTACAAAGAGGATAATAACCAGGTACTTAGGCCTGTATTATATATTCTGGAAACCAATGTCACCCAAAGATCCATGTATTTCCTCAGTGGGTACATTGTTTCTCCCACAGAAAGTATGCTAATCCCACTATAGATCATCTACACATGAGAAAAAGCAATATAGGTCAAGTATCCCTAATCAGAAAATCTGAAATCCACAATGCTCCAAAACCCAAAGCTTTTTGGGAACCAACATGATGCCCTAAAGTTATTTCCCGCACAAAATTATTTTAAAATACTATATAGGATTATCTTTACTCTACGGATATGAGGTATATGTGAAATATAAATGGGTCCATACCCAACGATGTATATGCAAATATTTCAAAATCAGAATACATTTCTGGTCAGAAACACTGCTGGTCCAAAACATTTTTGAGGAGGAAGAGGCAACCTATATAAACACATTAGTTATTTGAATTCTCTTGGCTCCCCCTTCACCACAATACCAACTTCATCAGGTATGGTAGCTAACAGATGAGCTGTAACAACACATATAAGAAAAAACAAGTATATAAACTGAGCATGGTGGTGCTTGTCTGTAATCCCAGCACTTGGGAGGCTGAAGCAGGAAGACTGCTGTGAGTTTGCGGTCAGCCTTGAACGCAATACAAAGTGACTTCAAAGCCAGTCTGACCTGCATAGTGAAACCCTCTCTCAAACAGACAAAAAAAAGAACAAACAAATATATAAAGTAGAAATCATTTCTGCAGTGTGAACACACCTCCAGTAATTGCAGCTGAAATCTAAACATGTGTTCTCTCCAGCTGGCCAAATTCAACTCCATCTCTCATCCAACTTTGTTAAACCCAAACTTCTCACAAGACCTTTATCATAAATTCACTCTATGAGTTCTACCTTACAGACAAAAAAAAAAAAAGACACCCCATACCCACCAACAGCTAGAAAGTTCCTTAGCTTCCTGCTCTCAGTGAGATTATAAACAGAAACATCTATTGTTACTTTACATATAAGAAAACAAAAAACAATTTACATTCCTTTTTTCCCCTTCTGAACCTAATCCCCTGTTGCTTTTATCAGACAGTAAAACCTCAACTTACCTAATAGGCTTCTTCCTGATCTTCACTGTCCATTTTAAAAAACTGGTACTGTCAAATCCACCCACAATATTTATATTACATTATCACCATGCCATCCTGTCTCTTCCTCCTTCTGTCCCTCCCCCACCTCCCAGTTCCTTCTTAATGGTACTGGGGCTTGAACCCAGGGCCTTTGCACAAAGGTACCTCTCCAGCTCCTTTTTTATTTTGAGGTAGGGTTTTGCTAAGTCACCAAGTTGCCCAGGCTGGATTGAATTTGAGGTCCTCTGGCCTCAGTCTCCTAGAGTGCTGGGATTATAGGTGTACACAACCATGCCCACTTCTAATTCCTTAATGGAATTGTTAAAGAGCTTCGGAATTTGTCTGCAACCATTTAAAACCACAATCCATCCCTGCAACTGCCACGCAATCAGGTTGGTCTCATTTAAAATTTTAAAATTCTGATTAAAGCACTCACTGATTAAATTTTCTAAATAGCTCCTGATAATCTGCAGGAGAAAACCTAAACTCTATTTACATGATATATTCCCGAACTTTCTCTCATCAGTTACATACCAAACCATAGCTCAGACTTAAATGTATCACATTTTCTCCCTCCCCTCTGTGTTCCTCCCAAGAAAACACAACTCTTCCTGATCTGAAGGTGGACACTCTTCCAGTGACACTTTCCAGGTAGCCTCTTGACTCCACATCTACACTGGGTTAGCAGGCCCTTCTCTACAAGGTCATATCATTGTATACACTACCATAGGGTCAATATAAAGTAAGTGTCCATGAAAATTCTTCACAACAAAAAAGAAATAAAAGTGCAAACTATAATGGCATTCCTAACCAAGAGCAGCCATTTAATAAATATATTTACCAAGATAAAATTGTTATCAAGTATATTAATGGCAAAACTGTGTGTACATCTTTTTGACATTCATTAGTCTGCTGAGACTATTCTATAACAACATTAGTAAGTAACATGCACTGTATTTCTCTGTAATATTGCTAGTTAATTCTGCATTTAATGATATTTGCTTTTGTGTATAAACTATTACACAGAATAGTTCAGACAACAATTTTTATATGCAAATTTTTTACTTCAGACATGATAACTATATTTGAATTAAAGACAAAACAATGGTCATGGACTGGACTTCTCCACATAAACAAGTATCTTTTAAGATTTATCCAAGGATACAAAAGGTCACCAAGTATCAAAAATTCATAATTTCACAATGTTTAAAAGACTCTCAAAGTCATAGAGTGATTTCATATTCTCTCATATGTTAGGTTTAATTCAACTGCAAAATAAAAATATGTAATGAGTA
This sequence comes from Chinchilla lanigera, assembly GCF_000276665.1. NCBI lineage: Eukaryota > Metazoa > Chordata > Mammalia > Rodentia > Chinchillidae > Chinchilla > Chinchilla lanigera. Next base: position 14,502,558 of record NW_004955461.1, read on the forward strand.
AGATTAAACAAGCAAATATATTAAAACATTCTTATACCTGTTGATAGAAGAAATTCAGAGTTGGTTTGTCTTCAGTAAACTGGTTTAGAAATCCTTTTGGCAAATAACGAATTCTCAGTTCATATCTAAAAATAATTCACAAAATAATTAGAAATAATTTTCTTATAGTCTACAATTAGAATATTAATGCATAACATTGCCAACAGTTCTCAAATATAATACAACCAATTGTTAAATGGAAATATTTATTTTCAGAACAAAATAAGTACACTATTTTTGAGCATGCTACAACACAGTGGTTCTGCAAGGAGCCAGAGCAAAGAGAGAGTCCCCAGTTCTCCGGCCCCAGTGGCCACTCTCCACCTACCACTGCCCAAAGAAAGCACCATCTTCAGTCCTGCCACTGGCCACAAGCTTCCCTCAGGTCTGAACTGGCACCACAGAAATACTATACTCTTTGTCTTTGGTGTGTAGCAGCATACCCTCAACAATATGCTAGGAAGAGTAATCTACAGCCAGTAGCTATTTATGAAAATGTACTGCACTGTATAACACAACATAATCACTTATCCTCAGTACAGCCAATGGCCGTATGAGTTGTTTCAACAATTTGGTTACTAGGAACACTTTTTCTCTCTTCTCCTACACATAAAAACACAATTTATTTGCTCAGGAAGCCAAGCTTCACAAACACTTAAACTTTACCAGAATGCTCTCTGTATCTTTCTTTATCTTTGTGTGCGTCTATCTACATGAATGCTCTCATACATTCAGGTGAACATACATACACATTTCTCTTGTGTATATATCTAGAAGCACAATCACTGAGTCATAAGAAATAAAAAGATGAGATTCTGCAGTAATTACCACACAGCATGCCAAAGAAGCTACAGAACAATTCACTCCCAGCAGCAGCATGACAGTGTTCTGATTTCTCACCTTTACCTGGTATTCTCTAACTTGTTTATTCTACTTACTCTGTATAATGTGACTGTACATGGTAGTTTGAATTGGGATTTCCTTCATGAAAAATGAAAATGAGCACTTCTCCATGTTTATTAGACACCTTAGCTATCTCCTTTGGTGAAGTATCTGTTCAAACTCTCATCCTTTTTTTTTGTTTGTTTGTTTGTTTGTTTTTTTTTGGTTTTGGTTTTTCTCCGGTACCGGGAACCGAACTCACGACCTTGCGCTTGCCAGGCAGGCGCTTTGCCGCTGAGCTAAGTCCCCAGCCCCTCATCCTTTTTTTTAGAACTAAACTGTCAGCCTTTTCTCCCACTACCCTCTACTGAAATGCAGGTATTCTTTGTGTATTCTGGATGTGAGGATAGTAAATATCCTCTTCCACCCTGAAGTTTGCCTTTCTTAATGCTATGTTTTTATTATTTTAAAAATTTTAATGATAGGGGACTGGGAACCGAACTCAAGACCTTTGCACTGAGCTATCTATCCTATCTATCCTATCTATCTATCTATCTATCTATCTATCTATCTATCTATCTATCTATCTCTCTATCTATCTCTCTATCTATCCATCTATCCATCCATCCATCCATCCATCCATCCATCCATCCATCCATCCTATCTGGAGACAGGGTCTCACTAAGTCATGCAGTTGCCCAGACTTTGAACTTGCAATCCTCTAGCCTCAGCTTTCAGAAAATGCTGCAATTTCAACCATGCACCACCGCAACTAGTTTTAATGATATCTTTCAGGAAAAACAGTTCAAAATGCATTCAGTATACACCAGTTCTGCCTCATTAAAATACAGTAACCAAACAATTAGGTTCCATTTCACATTTGCTGTTAAAGTGTAATAACTTACTATACATATTCTGCATTGGACAATTATTTAGAAAAGCATAACGTATTTCATTTATTTGACTTGTAAGGTATTAACCACTTTATACACACTACTCTCCATCAGTGTAAAGGTCAGAGATCAGAAATGTAACTATTTGGATTTTGTATATAAATAAATGATGCTTAGCAAGAGTAAGTAATCCATTCAAGTGTTACACGCTCAAGATTCGTAGAGGTTACAGACAGGTTTCAACATTAATGTTATACCCGTTTAAAGATAAGAAAATGGAGATCCAAATCCAAATAATGGGTAGGCATGGCTCCACATCCAGCATCCTAATGCTGCTAACAATACTGGTATCAACCAAACACTTATTGAATACTTAGTACAAGAGAGAAATTTAAATAACTATTTTCTATAGATGGTTTCTTTTTTGAGAAACAGAAAAAATGTGGGCTCTCAATCAAGACTGCCTCTACTGGAATGTCCTCCTTATTCACTGTCAGCCATATTTCTCTGAGACTCAATTTCCTCATAAGGGTATTAGGAGAACCAATGAGTCTGTAAACACAAGGTTGCTGGAACAGTTACTATCATACCATAATAAATAGTCTCTAAAGATAATTGTTAGTCTTTACTCAACAAAACTTTTTTTTTTCAAGCACCAATCACATCTCAGGCACAGGCAGGGAGGCAAAGTGCTGGTCTTAAAAAAGCTTGTGATCTTTGTGGTACAAGTCAAACAGTAAGTACGCACATCTGTGAAATGTTACAAAGACAAGCAACGTAAAAGGAATGCTACATAATAGAATACTGTTTTATAAAGAGCAGTCAGTTGAGGACATTCTGACACAATGATCTCTGAGCACAAATTTAAATGAGGGAGGTGAGGAAGGAAGTTATGTAGTTATGTGCAGAAAGAAGAGTCCCAATTGGAGGGCAGAGATTGTGTAAAGGCCATAGGACTGAAGGATACTTGAAAAGACACCTGTACGCAGAGCAGACCAAGTTGAGGATGTGTGCACAAATTAGATTTCAGAGAGATGAGGGCAGCAGAGAGCAGGTAACACAAGCCAGTGCAAGTCATGACCATGGGATTTCTTTTACAGAAAGGAAGCAACTGAAGTTCCAGGAGCAGGTACTGACACTACAGGCCATTTCTGGCAAGACTACACCATAGACAACAGACAACAGGGATCAAAAAGTGGGGGAAATAAAAGGCAACTGTCAGACTTAGTGAGAAATAATAACCCTACTTTAACAGATGGGGGGAAAAAGCCATAGGGAATTACGTAATTTTCTCAAGGTCCCATGGCTACTGTTCTCCAGAAAAAGAATGCATGAATGTTCAAATGCTGAATGAAACTAAGAGAAGCTGCCTATGACTTCTGCTGCTTTCACACACTACAAACTAGCATACTTTACACAAAACCTTCTTGAAGTGTTGCTCAACATCACGTAATTGCTGTCTAATCACCTCTCCTTAGTCCTTAAACTGTAACGCCTGATGCTCACATCCTACTACCCCACTAGAGCCACAGCCTCACATCCTCCTTCCCATCAGTCACTGTCCTCCTTATACTTCTATTAAGAATCCAACTGCATCTTTACATACACTGTCCATTAACTCCCAAATACCAAATAAGTACGTACTCAAAATAAAATCATCTTTTTGCTCCTATTTCTAGGCCATCTATCCCTATTGGTACTACTATCATCTATCTTCCTCAATCTTAAAGTCAACTACCAACATTAAGGTACCCATAAGGTAACCAACTAATAATGGTGGGAGAACAGAATGTTTTAGAAAAGCTAAACTGAATTAACAACCAAACCTAACAAATGTGATATTAAGATTAGCTACCCATTTATGCCATGAAATTGACAAGGCACAACTTCACAAAACAGATGACCCCATCAACAATGTAATATGACAGCTTAGTATCATAATAAACTTCTAATTTTAAAAGCAGAGGATGGAAACAAAAATATATCACTTGGAAAAACTATAGTTAATAATCACTGCAAAACAAAAATCATCAATGAATGCTAAGATTAATGGATGAAAATATAATCAAAATCAGGATATCAACCTATCTCAATGTATTCCCTTGTCTTAGTTACCACCTCATTGTTGGGACAAAATACCTCACATCTGCAAATTAAAGAAGGAAAGGTGTATTTTGGCTGACAGTTTGTAGACGTTTCACTCCATAGTTGGCTGGCTCCAAGGCAGGGTAGCATGGCAGAAGGGCATAGCAGAGGAAAGAGTCCATGGCAGGGCAGACAGAAAACACCAAAGCAGCAGCACTAAACCTCCCTTTTCCTTTTATTCAATTCTGGCCTATTGGTTGGTGTCACCCATACTCAGAGTAGGCCTTCCCATTATCCACACCCAGAACAATGCTAAACTAATCACCAGTCTAATTTAGTTATTACACATTCTTAATCCATATTCAGACAATCTTGATCCACATTCACACATGCTAGATATAGCCACCTATGAAAAGCCCCACCTATGAACACATGAGACATTGGGAGGATATCTAGATAGAAGACACAATATTCGTCAAAAGAAATTTCTTAATTACAAGGGGGAAACTAACTTCTTAGTGGAGAAAACCGCCTTATCACCTCCTTAAACAAATGATTTAAGTTACAATCACCTATAAACTGATTCATGGTTATTACGGACTTCTCAGTATGACACAAGGGTAAGATGTTTGTGGGAATTTGCCAAGACTGCATAACCTTAATATAATCACAAAAAATTACAAGACAAAACTAAATCAAGAAGCACAGTACAAATAACCAGTCAGTATTCTTCAATAGCAAGATCATGAACAACACACACAATGTGAGGAAATGTCCCAGATTAGACAAGACTTGAGACATGACAGTGAACTGGCAGTATGGTACTTTCAACTGGATTCTGGACCAGGGAAGGGACAAGACAAGACAACTGTAGTATCAATAAGACCTGTAGATCAAGTAATATACTATATTGATGTTAACTTTCTGGTTTTGATAACTGTGCCATGTTTGTATGGGATTTTAAATAAATTTAGGAAAGCTGGGTGTGACTGTTGTGATGTCAAATTGAATGCATTAAAAATACCTAGCAGATTCGTGGAGAACAGCTCTTGGTGTGTTTGTGGATGACTGATACGTAGGCCACAAAATGAGGAGAAAAGACCCACCCCAGATGTGGGTAGCACCAACCAATAAATGTGTAGCCTGGATGAAATAAAAAAAAAAGTCTTTTCTTTTGCTTCTTCAGAAAAGCTCCAGTCTTCCCTACCACTTTGGATGTTTGTCTCTAGTTCTTTCAGGCTTCCAGTACACACTCTTTAGCCTTCCAGTACAGTCCCTTTGGCTTTCTGACACAGACTCACACAAGACTCTACAATGAGCTCAAGGCCTTTGACTCCCAAATGCGCAGACAGCTATTTTGCATTCTTCTAATTCAAAATGATGGGTGGCTACTGTAGGCCTATTTAGTAAATATTTTACATATACTTTTAAATCTGGTTCCCTTAGTGAACACTAACTGATACAGATTTTGGTACTAGAAGTAGGGTGATTGCTGTGATGCTACTTGACCATAAGGTTCAGAAGCTTTTGGAATTGGTTTGCAAAAAATCTAGAAAGATTTGAAGATGGCAGCTGGAAAAGCAACCCTAAAATGCTGTGATCTGAGTTTGATAGAGAATTCTAGTCAGAGCTCAGAAGACCAAAATGCTCATGGTAACAATGCAGACTATGAATGCCAGGCTCACAAGGTTTCAGCTGAACAAGGACTCCAGGCCACTGGTGTTATGCTGTAGTAAAAAATTTGTTTGTATTTTGCTTGTGTCCTGAGAGTTTCTGAAGAGACTGAGATTAAAAATGGCAGAGTAACTCATCTGGCAGGAGAAATTTCAAGTGGCACAACATTTAGAGTGTGGCATAGACACTGTTGGGGCTGTTGGAAAGCTCTACACTGAAAATCAAGAGCAAAAGGCACAGCTGAATGACTTAGAACATTTTGAGTTTACCCAGAATGGAAGTTCCTGTAAGGTTGGGGCCGGCAAAGATGGAGCAGAGGAGAGCTAAAATGATTACTCTTAAAAAACCAAGTACCTTACAGTAGGATAATAGGAAAAATGGCTGAAGGGGTATGAGGAACCAGTAAGGCCCTACCCTCCGCAGGCTCAAAACTGCAAAAGTGAAAGACATTGCACTGAAAAAGAGAACCCTGGGGCACAGGGCTCTAGACCTGCTGCCTAGGGAATTTGTTCCCCAAGATTTGGTTCACAGTGCTCAGCCATCCAGGCACTTGAAGATTTCTAGAGCCATGTTACCAAGACACCTGGCTACCTGCTTGAGCTGGTGGCGTATCTTCATGTCACCTACGTGGTACAGGTTTTACAGGCATGCAGAATGCAAGATTTGTGGGGTCAGGTGGGTTTCCACAAAGATTTCAAAAAAGGTCCCTGAGAAGACAATGTGTGAAGCTGTGAGAGTGAAGCCTGAAGTGTTGTGGAGACCGCAGAGAGCTGGAGAAGTTAGGAACAAGGAACATCTGAGCAAAGTTACAAAGAGTGAGCAAAACAAGTCCAAGAGAGGTCATGCAGACTACAACTACAACAAAGCCATAGGAACAGGGATGCCCAAGCTCTTTGGAGTTCATATCTTATCACAACCTTCCCTGAAGGCTGGACATTGAAGTACAGGATATAATTTTTGCCCTGCTGGATTTTGGTCTTGCTTTGGTCCAATGTCTTTCTATCCCCCTATTCGTCCCTTTTGGAATCGGACTATTTACCCAATCTGTGCAATGTATTGATTTGTACAGGGGCTCAAAGCTAAGAGTGTGCCTTGAAAAGTCTCAGAAGAGATTCAGACTTGGTCTTTTCAGCAATGTAAAACCATTAGGACTTTGGCAAATATTACAGATAGAATAAATGCATTTTGCATAAAGGGATGTGCAAGAGTCTCTTCAAGGACAGGGATGAAATGTTACAGTTTACATCTAGATGTTCCCCAAGAGCCTCACACACTCATGAACCAAAATAAACCTTTCCTCTTTCACTTTGCAGGTGTTGGGTATTGTGTCTCAGCAATGAGAAAAGTGACTAAGACGGTGAGGGTACAAAGAACTTCTGTGTACTACACCATTGCAAATTTCAATATATATTGAGAAGTCAAAAACTGCCATACTTAAACTGGTTCTTGTGGATACTTATTACCAGAAGTACAGAACAACTGGCCTTATAAATATGGGAGTTCTTTAACTTTGGTAGTAAATACCCAGGAGAATCAATTTTAAACCACGATGGTCAATGATACTAGTTATACGGCCACAGACACAACAGAAACTAATTCTAAAGCATGTTTAATCCATCAACTGATAACATGTCTCAGTGGACATAAATCTCTAGGTCAACTAAGTGGGGAGGCTCCTTCTTGAGTTCAGCCAAACAGGAATATTGAGATTTGTGTGTATGATGTGGGGGTGATGGTATACTGGGACTGAACCCAGGCCTTCCAAGGCTCTACCACTGAGCCACAGTATTCCCAACCTCCAAACAGTAACTGACACTAGGGAATGCTTCCAAAAACTGACCAGTCATGAAGAGCTGAACCTCACTATGATTCTGCAGCTGATACCACCCCATTCCTGCTTTTCAGAGTTAGCCAACTGCTCGACTTCATGGTTCCAAAAACCTTATACACTACCAAGAAAGTGTGTTCTGCTTGGAAACACTGTCAATGATCAGCACTGTGCTGCTTGACGAGCCTAATAAAATAGCTTCTCCTTTTTTCTGATTCAGGTAACAAATGATCTTGATCTCAGATTTAAATAGTACGTAAGTAGACCATTTCCACTGAAAGGCAAGAAAATTACTATGTCAAAAGTCAAAATACTGGCTACCTCCAGAGGTGAAAATAAAGAATGTAATTAGAAGTGGCCATATCTCTAATTAAATGGGCCATAATTCAAAGAAAAAAAACACAATATGCTATTGGCTAGAGACATGTAAAAGGGCTACTATTACTGACAACAATATGTACAGATGAAAACTGTAATTACAATCATGAACTTTTATGTTCTTAAGAATATAGCCATAAAATACTTAAGAATCAGAAGATAGAATTACTCATAAAAATAATTTAAAAATTATAGATGGATACACTTCAAGCAGACAAAATACAAACACCATAACCTTTAAATACTGTAACAAGAAGCTTGAAAAAAATCCACACAAATACATGCCCTTTATATTTACAAAGAGAACATATGTTCTTTTCAAAAAGGATAAAAACACCAAGTACTAAGGCACAAAGAATCATTTCAATAGGGCTAAAAAATTAACATCATAAAAACGTTGTTCTTCTTATACTGCAATTTTAAAAACCAATAGCCAGTAATCTCTTTTTAAAAAATACACACATATCTGAAAGCTAAACAGTATATGTCTGGTTGAAGAAGGAAGTCTTGGAAGCAATTACAAAATGTAGATTGATAATGAATACACTATAAAAATTATAGAACACACACCAAGCAAGATCAAAATTGCTATTTATGGCTTAAACACATTTATCAGAAAATATGAATGAATAAAAACAAGCAAATTTATATTTATTAACTTAAACTAATACTGTTTGGTTACTAGCTGAAATACAAAGTTATACATAATCACATTATTTTCACTTTTGATTTATTTTACAATTATCAATACATCAACTTAGTCAATTTTTACCTAAGTATTTCTACTGTATGCCTATTTTATACAAGGCATGATTTGAAATAAAAATAGAAAAATGAATAAGTCAAAGTCCCCAAAGAGTAACAACAAACAAACATATAAGGCCACGGAAGCCACAAAAGTTGAGCCCTCACCCTGAATAAGGGGAGAGCCCAACAAGGTCAGAAAGGTTTAAAAAAAAAATGCCCAGCAGAGTCACACGAACAAGCCATGCCCAAAAGCCAGTAAGAAAGTCAGGGCATCACAGCTATTTTAAGTGCAAAGTTGTTAAGAGACAAAAGCAAAAAGGGAGGTAAAACAAAGGAAGCTAAAGGTAAGATTGGAGGTATATCCAATTTACCAATTAACAAAGCTAGCAAGAGAGAAGAAACTATCTAATCAGTCTCCAATTTGAGTATTTATCAAACAATTCTAAACTACATTAAAAAGTTAAGGGAAACTGAAACTTCAAAGGAACCAGTATCACTAGAATGGGGAAGGAGAGCAACAACAGGAGGAAAGAGGACTGCATGGGAACAGAACCTCTGGAATTTTGGCCCAGTGCAATCAGAAGCTATTGGAAGTTTCTACATAGAAATTACTCATACATTTAACTGGATGCCTTATACTCTCAAATTCAGCACTATAAAAACTTCATTTATCTTTTTTTATATCTGAGTAATACTCCATTGTATAAAAATACCACATCTTTTTTATCCACTCCTCAGCTGATGTGCATTTAGGTTGTTTCAAAGACTTTGCTATGACAAATTGCACTCCTGTAAACATGGGTGCATATATATTGCTGTGGTATGATGTTTTCAATTCCTATAAGAAAATGGATGCAACTAGAGACCATACTCGTAAGTGAAATAAATCAGACCTGTATGTGTAAACATGATATTGTCTCCCTAGTGTAAGAGCCTGAAAAAAATAAATAAAACCCAAAAGGTACAATAGATATATGAAAGGGAAAGAAGTTGCTCAAAGGAAAGGAACAACTGGGATGAGGGAAAGGAGGAAGGAAGGAAGGAAGGGAGATAAAATATATATGGATATACAAGGATAGCTGGGATAACTGTAACTACTGATGTCTATTGGTTTATTGAAAGGAACAATTAATGGTTAAATTTTTCTTTTTCTGACCAATTTTGCATGATTATATCTGGCAATCTGAACACCTGATTTGAAGACAACAATATGCAATATAACAACCATTGCTGAATCCCTACTATCTACTATCCCTACTATCAAACCATATTCCCCAAATTAGTGAAACTCTGTAACAATTCTAATGTTTCTATTATTTTTTATTCTCTTTAATTGTTTGATCAATCTTGCATTCTTACATCTGGTTATCTGAGCAACTTGGCTGAAGACAACAATATGTAATATAACAACCACTGTTAACTTCCTATCACCTCGTTTTGAATTTCAGTAGTTTTTATTGTTTTTGTGTTGTTTTGTTTTTGTCTTGGTTGTTGTTGTTTTCTTTTCTCTTTCAAATAAAAAAATAAAGATTGGAAAAAAGAAAAAAAATAAAATCCAGCACTAACCAACAGCTTTGTGCTATTCTATTACACTTCCCCTATTAAGCACGAAAAAATTTTAGGATTTTTGCATGGGTGACTGCAGTAACTTATTTTCTCTGTGTCCATCCAATTAAATTGTGTGGAAAAATGCAGTCTTTCTGTCAAAAAAAAGAGATAATTAAAATAGTTCTATTTTAAAGAACCCCTATTTTTGTATAATCTTTTTTGTAAAATGTACACATGCTTGTTTCACCATTCTGTAAAAACTTGAGACAAAGGGCTACTTGCCTTCTACCTGCCATAAAACTTTGTAACAGAGAGCTTTCCAGATGACAGAACTCACTCTGCTTATCAACCATGATCACATTAAACTAGCCAATCGCATTAGATGGTGAGGTGACACTCTCGCCAGTGGAGCAAGGCACAGTGGCCACAGCAGGTGAGAAATAAAAACTGAGAGAACACCCACTTGCTGTGCTTGCTTCTTCTAGCTATACTCTTCTGCAAAAGTAAAGTTTGCCTTGCAGAGACACTTTCCAGAGTTTTTGTTTTCTTTTGTCCTATTTGAAACATGAGAGAATCTGTGCCCAACAAATGTGTGAATTTAATGTCAAAGGCAGATCTAGGGAGACCTGTAGGCAGAGCAAGAAGAGCTTATAGGAGCACCCTAACCAAGAACCACCAGGAAGGTCATGCAAGCAGGAGGAAAAGCAGAATAGTACTGTATCTAGGAAGACAAGTGAAAAATACTCACTAAATTTGTGATGAAATGAGAGCCTTTATTAATATATAACTGCCCTCTATATACTTTTGGTATATAACACTATCTAACACTATATAATGTTCCTTAAAACGTTTTTAAAACTTTTTTCATATGGTATCAACAGGGTAATAATACCCTTTTTTTCTTTTCTGGTTATTACTTGCTGCTACACTCTGTTTTATGTAAGAGTTCTTACATTTTACATGAGAGTTCTTCAAAATGAAAATAAGTTCATATTATTTTTGTCTTATGAAGCCAATAAATGTTTACATCTTTTCCTTTTTGCATCTGAAACTCTCTTTAAAAGATTATTTTCCTTTCTCCTAGAGCACTTTTTTTTTAGTTTACTTTGGCAACAAATTCAAAGGGAAATACGTCTATAACACTAGGTTCTTCAATGGTAATTTGAGCAAGCAATTTTCCAGTTATTTTTTCTCACTACTTTGAACATATTCTTCTACTATCCTCTTGGCCATTGTTACTGATGTTGAAAAGCAAAAAATTTTCTCTGATTCCTCTTAATAGCCTGTCTTATTTGCTGATAAGCTATTTTACTGTAACCTGCTAAATGGGACTCATGTCATTCATTGATTGAAAAATATTCTCATCTATTATCTAGGGATTGTTTTCCTCTCTCCAGGCGTTTTACTCTTCTTCTACAGTATGTATTAGAAATGGGTTGGCCCCCTTATTCTTTATGTTATATAAACTTTTCTGCATTTCCCATCTATTCATTATTTTGTGCAATGTTTTTAAGGGTTTTTTCAGTTCTACCTCCCTGGTTACTAATTCTCAGCTATGTCTAACATATGGTTTTATCAATGGGGATTCCTATTTAATTATACTTGAAAAAAAGATTAAAAATTGCGTTAACATAAACTGTTAATGCAAATATTTGATTCACTGAACATTTTATTAAGAACATGACTAGAGGGCCAAGGATATAGCTTGGTGGCACAGCACCTGCTTGGCAAGCACAGAGTCCTGAGATCAATTCCCAGTACCAAAAGGAAAAATGAATAGGATTAGAACAAATTTTGCCTGACATGTCTATATAAATGAAGATAAAAGAACAATGTTAAAACTTTTTTCTACCAGCATTTTTAGCTGACTTTCAGATATTCTTGTTTTTAACCACGTGCTTTACTTTAATTGCTTAACTGAGTGGTAAGAAGTCAACTCTTCCCTAGTCATTGATCTAGACTAACCAAATCATATTCCCCAGAAATATTTTATCAGTTCAGTTCCAGGTATTTGAGAAATTTAAAAGTATAACTCTGATGTATTTCTCTGATGAACTCTGTACATAGAAAAAAAATTGTATTTCACTTCAGGTTATTCACCTTACCATGTTTGTTTTTCTTTTAAAATACCTACTCTAACTGCTATAGATCTATGGACTAAAAGTTACCCATTTTTCAGTCTACAATTATCTTTATTTCTACAGCATTATCTATAAATAGGACCTATATGGAAGAAGACCATTTTTACAAGTTATACTTCTCTCAAAAGTATTTAAGATATACAATTTCCAACATACTGATTTAATTAAAGGTGAAAAAAGTAACTTGGAGAAAACAAGGAATAAAGGACAATTATGGGGATTCTTTTCTTGTGTGTATGGTAGTAAGAATTCGTTTAATTACACTGAAATTTTAGCTTCATTTAATGTTTCAAGTAAGAGTCATGATTCCTACTCACACTCACAGTGTATCAAATATATACCTATTCTTTTTAGGCAAGCTATAGATTGCTGAGCACAAGGCTGTGTACCCTACTAATAAGGTGTGTGGTTTCCTCATAGGCACATCAAGCTCTGCTACAAGAAAGAATGACAATGAATCAGAAAGTAAAAAATAAAAGCTTGAGTTCCATATAGAACAAAGTAGCAATGGAGAAGTATGACTAACAAAAGACCATCATAACACAATGAAATCAGACAGCTCAAAGAATGATGACTTAATGGCACCCCAAAAGGAGACTTAGCAGAGGCTAAAGAGATCACTAGTTAATAATCACCACCAATTTTCTTTATGTAGAGGTCAGAATGACAAGCAATGTAAAAATTAAGCATATGCATTCACCACCTTGTGTGTGTTTTTAAAATGCACAACACATCAAGCGAGGTCATGTCACAGTGGGTTTGCATCTTACTTCCACTCCTCTGGTGGGTGGGCGAGCTCATACTTCTCCCTCACACTGGAGACACCCATGTCCACATGAAGCCAGTGAACCTCCTCTGACCGCAGGTGACTGAGGCGGAATCCATAGCAGGCCACGTGCTTTACTTTGTGACTGTCCACTATCTTCTGAATGATGCCCTAGAACATACCCCCACAGAAATGACTGTTACAAACTGAAAAAAAAAAAAAAAAAAAACCTGTGTCTTTTAATTAATTATCAGATATCTTTGGTAAAAAAGCATCAAGTTAAATAAATTACTTAATTTTACATAGGACTCATTGTTTCTCAAATAGCACTTTTATGAGCAAGGAAAATTTTTGAAAGCAGTAAGAATGTACTTCTCAATTCTTTATTGACAAACAAGGTATACAACCTTAAAAATACATCTCTATTGTTGCATGACCCCCAAACCTGTCAAAAGCACATCAGCCACCCTTTGGTCACCACCTTCTCAGGACTGAACCCAAGAGGAAATAACATTTTCTGAACCAAGCAGCCTATATTTTAGAGTATAAGGCTGAAACATTAACATCGTTTTTTCCAAAAATACACATTCAAAAACATATAATTAAGGCCATGTTTTTGTGATATTAAAAGTATATGAAAACCTTGAAATTGTGCCTAATCCATGTCCTATCTGATGTCTATACATCCATATGCAATCTACCAACTACTCCTAAAATAAAATGACCCAAATCCAGTGCTTCTAGTGCAAGTTCCCAGGACTCACAGAAGAATCCCTTCAAATGAGGTCACCAGGGAAGGTGAGATTTCTCATGGGGCTATGTGAAGGAAAGCATTACCACTGTCTCTTGCCTGGCATCTGCCTTGATGTGGAAGATCCCTTCAAAAGGGCAGTTGTGTGGAAAACTCACGTGGGAATGAGACAGAACCACTGGCTGCCCTTTATGTGAGGAGCATGCAAAGTGCAACCAACTGTGCTGTCTTTTAGATGGTAAGAGAAATTTTAAAATGAAGCTGGTATTACTAAAAATGTTTATGAAAGAAATCATAAGTTTTTAAAAATTAGCTGTTAACAAAGCTATAAATAACTCACAAGACACATTTTCAATTTTCCTATACATACATAATATTTCTTTATTATAGCCTGATGCTGTTGATAATAAAGATATTCCCAGCTCCCCCCATTAAAGACAAAAATCATAATATGTACCATATAATGAAAGTACATGGTACAATGTGTGCACAGGCTGATAGGTGTTGTGCTTTCCTTTGTCACCTGCACATGACAGGTCTAACCACATGCTGAGTGGATGACACAGTCAGCTCCATTTCAAAAGACAAAGCCCCAGTTACAAAGTCTTCTATCAATATCAGTAGTGGGAGGGAGGTATGGAGGGAAGAACAGAGGCGACAGACATGCATCAGATAGAGTATGAAAAAAAAAAAAAAAAAAAGCTTTAAGAGTCCAAGACAGATTCATAAGAAACATGGACTCTTCTTATGACAGGAAAGATGAGCATAATGGTGTAGGCCTGTGACCCAAGCACTCTTGGCAGATGAGGCACAAGGACTGCAAGTTCAAGCCCAGCCTGGGCAATTCAGCTACTTAGTGAGACCTTTTCTCAAAACAAAAACAATAAAAAAGGAGGCTGTGGGTATAGCTTGGTGTAAAGGCCCTAGGTTCAACTCTTAATATCATCCAAAACAGAGACGATTACAGCCATCTATGTGGAACACAGACAGGCATAAAATGTCCTTTCCAGCTTCTTGACAAAGGACTAGAAATCCTTACAGTCACTGTAGATGACAGTAGAATGTACCCTACACAAAAGTGGCCAGTAATGGGAGCCATTCAGAGCTGAGATCAGTCAGTGTTCGTAATCTGCAAATCTTGTGTGGGGGTGGACCATCTTATATAATTCTTTTTTCATGTACATATGTAGTTTTATTGTAACAAAGCAACTTGTACACTTCGAAAGTTTAAAACTGTGCCTCACCTTTTCCTTTCCAGTGAAAACAAAAAAGAATTTAAAAATAAACCATCAAAATTACAATAGAGAATGGCAATTCCAAATATGACGCTACAGGTTCTGTTAATTCTCCCATAGATTGGCAGGGTTCAAGTCATTATTAGGAAAGAAAAGAGTAATTCTTTTATCATTAGACCCTCAGCATGTTTGTGGCAGGTGGAGGCGTGGCTTCTAAAGATGTCTACAGAACCATCTTACGCCTATGTTCTCCCAGATGGCCAAGGGGCTTTGCAGTGTGACTTTAAGATATGGAGATCGTAAATCCTTAATAGACACAGCCTTTCCTGTCTGTGGTTACAAGGAAGTTCTCACAGAGGAAGAGTGAGAAGCAGTGTTGCTGGCTTTCAAGTGGAGGCAAGGATAAATACGGAGCCTGTAGTATATAAGTAGCCGCCAGAACTTGGAGGAGGCAAGCCATAGCCTCCAGAGAGTGGCACATCCTTGCTGACCCTGTGATTTTAGCCCACTGATTCACATTTCAGAGCTGTGCTGTCCAGATCTGAAAAATAATACATTTGTGTTGTTTTAACATGTTCATGATAGGGCCTATATTAGTCAGTGCTTACTCGGATCAGATGTATACAAGGTACACTGACTGCTGCATGCTGAACAGGTCTGGTTCTAGCACCACAGCCAAAAACCCACCTGAACTTCAGGGAAAATACAGGAGCAGGTTCAATGAGATTATCCACTACCCTTCTGTAAAGTTATTGCTAGCTTGCGGGGATAAATCAACATGCATCTGGACTCTGCCTCCACAGACTGACTATGAGTGACAGCAGAGAAAAACCTTGAAGTAGTCATTTTTTTTCCTCTCTTTTTTTTTCCTGTGGAACTCTTTTCCACTCTTTTTGTTTGATCTTGTTCTTCTGAGTGTGAACATGGCCTCCAGTTTTATGGTGGTTGCTGTTCTGTTCTTCCTTTTATTTCTTTATTCTTTTCCTCCTGTCTTCTGCACAAGTTTCCCAAACTAGGTGTGATCCTCCTTTGTCCTCCAGCCTTGTTTATAATCTCCTCCTCTACTTTTATTTCTCTATTTTTTTCTCAAGGCCCTTTTAAATTTTCTCCCAAGGGCAAAATTGGCATACTAAGGGCTTATTTACTGTATGAAATTTTCTGGTTTGTTATTATGTAACAAATGTTATTGTTGTTGTTTTTGTTTTTGTTTTTCCCCGGTACCGGGAACCGAACTCACGACCTTGCGCTTGCCAGGCAGGCGCTTTTGCCGCTGAGCTAAATCCCCAGCCCCTGTAACAAATGTTATATAAACACAAATCTAGTTCATATGGTTAAAGGTGGTAAATTAATGGTTACCTCAGTTTGTCATTCTCTAGGTTATGTTTGATACTATTATTATTGCTGATTTACCACTTTAGCCAAGGTGACATAACTATTCTAACTAGTTGTTCTTCCTGGTATACTAAGAATGAGACTGCCTGAAGGTCACAAAAAATGCTGTGGGCCAGTACCAAAGAACCAGGAGCTAAGCCAATCAAGCAGCAACTTCTCATCCACAATAAATGGAAGATTTAGGATCCTGCAAGAGACTCAAAACCCAAAAACCAAACACACCTGGAGGACACCTCTGAGTAGTAGTCATTTCCTAAGGGTTCTAAATATTAGCAATAAAGCTACTCACCATAGGCAATTTACAAGCATCAACCCAGGAATTAAACTTTAAAAAAAAAAAAAAAGAAAATGAGAAGTCACTTGAAACTTAAAATGTAACTCCAGATATCCAGCTCACAAAAGGCAATTCCAGTAGGCAATGAGGTGGGACAATCTGAAAGCCACCAACTGGCCTCTCTGAAGTGGTAACAACAAAGCAAATGAACAAGGCTATACAAAAAAAATCAAAACAATTTCTCAGATAACTACAGAGATGATGAACAAAATGAAAAACATGCTTAGTTACTCTACAGCAGATACATATAAAAAAAAAAATGGAGGAGCTAAGGAAAATGATGCAAAACATGAATGCTCAACGTAAGAAAGAGATGGGATCCATAAAACAGACTCAAGCAGATGTCCCAGACACTAAAAATCCCATTCAAAGTATCTGTAGCAGAATAAATCAATGTGAGGACAAAATCTCACACAAAGAAGACAGGCTTGCAGTTACCAAGGGACCATGAGAAATCAATTCAGCAGCTACTAGATGGTGCAAAGAAGAATAACATAATACTGCTGGAGTCAATGAAAAAGCAAGAGATAGCATGAACGATTTAAAAATCCTGTTCAAAGATGTCATGGCAGAAAGATTTCCTAGAACAGAAAAAAGAACTTGACACACAGTTCAGAAAGGAATACATAACTCCAATTAGCCATGATCAAAACATAAAAACCCACAGCAAGGCATATAGTAGTCAAGATTCCAGAAATTCAACACAAGAACAGAATATTAAAAACTGTTAGAGGAAGAAAAAATCAACTATAAAGAAAAGACCATGAGAATCATAGTCAACTTCTCAACACAAACCCTCAAGTCAAGGAGAGTTTGAAATGAAGTATTTCAAGCCCTACAAGAAAACAACCTAAAATCCAGATGATATACCCTGCAAAACTATCTTTCAAAATTGACACTTCTGCGAAAACACCTGAAGAAATTCATGAACACCAACCAGAACTCCAAAATGTTCTGAAGGGCATTCTAGAAAGAGATGACAAGGAGTACAACTTCAAGACCTCCAACAGAATGAATGGACCCATCAGGCAAGGCAAGCAATTAAATGGGGTGGGGGAAGATAACAGGAAAATAACATGACAAGGATAAGTCAATATATATCAGCTTTAATCATCAATGTTAAAAGTCTCACTTCACCAAACAAAAGAAACAAACTGGTAGAATGGATGAAGAAACAAGATCCAACAAAATGCTACATGCAAGAAACACAGTTAATTCACAAAGAAATTCATAAACTGAAAGTCAAAGGATGGAAAACAATATTCCATGCAACAAGAACCTGGAAAAAGGCAAGAGTAGCTATTCTATTTGTAGACAAAGTGAATTTCAATCCAAGACTGATCAAGAGAGACAAAGGTCACTCTATCCTTGTAAAAAGAACAATCCAAGAGGAAGACATAACAATCAACAAATACCCGTCTATCCAACTATATAAAACAAATATTAACGGACATGAAAAGTAAAATAAGCACGAATACAATTATAATGGGGGATCTTGATAAGCCACTGTCATAGACAGATCAACCAGAAAAAGAAATCAACAATTAAATATTAGAAATGAACAAAACTTTTGAACAAATGGACTTAGTAGATGTCTACAGAGTATTCCACCCCAAAACGTAAGAATACACATTCTTTTCGGCTGCACAGGGATGTTCTCCGAGAGACCATACACTAGTTCATACAATATGCTTAAGTAAATGCAAAGAAAGTTAAATTATCCCATGCATATTATTAGAACATAGTGCAAAGATACCAAACAACTTCATAGAAACTTTAAATATTACCCTCCTGAACAATGGGTCACAGAGGAAATTAAAGAAGGAATTCGTTTCTACAATTAAACAATAATGACAATTCCACATGCCAGAATTTATGGGACACAATGAAAGCAGTCCTCAATGGTAAATTTATGGCAGTGAATACCCTTATCAGGAAAACAGAATGAGCTCAAATAAACAAGTCAATGTTGAGCCTCAAGCTTCTAGAAAAAGAGGAGCAGGACAAGTCCAAAGCTGATATGAGGGAGAAAATTATCAAGTTCAGAGCAGAAATTAATGCAATGGAGACTAAGATAACAATAGAAGGAATAAATGAATCAAAGAGTTGGTACTTTGAAAGATTAAAATCAACAAACCCTTAGCCAACCTTAAGGAAAGAAAACACTCAAACCCATTCAATTAGGAATGAAAAAGGTGAAATCACAATGGACCCTGCAGAAATCCAGAAGATCATTTATACCTACTTCAACAACTTGTATTCTAAAAGATGGAAAATGCAGGAGAAATGCACAGTTTCCTAGATACATATGCATTACCAAAGCTGAATCAAGAGATACAAAAATTCTAAATAAAAAGAGTAAGGATAGGAAAGGAAGAAGTCAAATTATCATTATTTGCAGATGACATGATACTCTACATAGAAGACCCCAAAAACTATGCCAAAAGACTTCTAGATTTAATAACCAAATTCAATAGCGTAGCTGGATATAAAAGTCAACACTCAAAAATCAATAGACTTCCTGTACAAAAAACAACAAATTCACTGAGAGGGAAATTAGGAAAATAACACCTTTCAAAATAGCAGCCAAAAAAAGGAAATATGTAGGAATCAATCTAATTAAGAAAGTAAAAGACCTCTACATTGAAAACTACAGTACTCCAAAAAAGAAGATTGAAGAGGGTATCAGAAAATGGAAAGATATCCCTTGCTCTTGGGTATGAAGATCCAATACAGTGAAAATGGCCATACTTCTAAAACTGTTATAGAGATTTAATACAATTCCAATCAAAATTTCAATAGCATATCTCATAAATTTAAAGAAAACAATCCTATAATTCATTTGGAACCAGAAGAGACCTGGAATACCACAAACATTTTGGCAACAAAGGCAAGGAGGGCCATCAGAATCCCAGACTTGAAATTATGCTATAAAGCTACTGTGATAAAAAACGCCATGGTACTTGGCAAAAGAACAGATCCGAGGATCAATGGAACAGATAAGATGAAGGAACAACTCCAGACAGACTGAGCTACCTTATCTTTGACAAAGGTACCAAGTACATTCACTGGACGAAAGGTAGTCTCTTTAATAAATGGTGCTGGAAAAACTGGCTCTGCACATGCCAAAAATTAAAATTAGACCTGTATCTTTCACCATGAATTAAATTAAAGTCAAAATGAATCAAAGATCTAAATATTAAAACAGAAACATTAAATCTCCTGGAAGATTAAATAGCTAGAACTATTGAAGATGGTGTAGACAAAGACTTCATGAACAAAATCCTGATCACACTGGCACTATCACAAAGAACCAATAATTGGGATCTTGTTTTATTAAAAAGCTTTTGCACAGCAAGAGAAACTACCAACAGAGGGAAGAGACAACCCACCATATGGGAAAAAAATATTTGCAATCTGTTCCTCGGACAAAGGACTACTATCTAAAATATCAGACTACTCCCCAAATTCAAAGACCCAAGCCAAAAATGTAAATCTGAGATAAATACATACTTCTCAGATGAAGAAACAGCAAATAAATATATGATTAAATGTTCAACACCACTGGTCATTTGAGAAATACAAATTAAAAGTATGCTGAGACTCCATCTCACCCTAAAAGAATGGCTATTATTAAGAAAACAACCAATAACAAATGGTGGAGGAGCTGTGGGGAAAAAAGAACCCTTCACCATTATGGTAGGAGTGTAGAGTGGTATGACCACTATGGAAGTCAGTGTGAGATTCCTAGGACTAGAGGTTCCATTTGACCCAAGTACTTCCCTCTTAGTATCTTCCTGAAAGAATTAAAAGCACCATACCACAATGATATATGCATACCCATGTTTACTGCAGCACAGTTTGTAATAGCCCAAATGTTCATCAATTGGTGAATGGATAAAAAAGATGTATTTCTTTTATACAATAGAATACTACTGGTTCATAAAGCAGCAGCTCAGAGCATTTCTAGGTAAGTGGATACAACTTGAGACCATTATCTTAAGTGAAATAAACCAGACACACATGTGTAAATACCACATTGTTTCTCTAGTGTGAGAAACTGAAAGAATAAATAAGGACTAAAATGTACAACAGGTATTGCAGAATATGAAGAGAATGTTCAAATGGGGAGGGAAGTAGGTGGGAAGGAAAAAAGGGAAAAGATATTTAAAAATGAGAAAAGGAGGAAAAAAATTGAAAGCTTTTGTAAATGTGGCGGGGAGGAATAGTTAAAGGACTAGGGAAATGGGGGTAAAAAGACACAAGTTACATCATGTAAAGGTATAAATTCTCTGATGAATGTGATCATTATGTCTATCTAAAATGTACCAATAAAATCTGATTGGAGAATTTTTCTCAGTGTAAGTGAGAATGTGGGCCAGGGATATAGGTCAGTGGCATAAGTGCCTGCCTGGCAAGCGCAAGGTCTTGGGTTCAATTCCTGGTACCAAAAAAAAAAGGGAGAATGTATAATTTGCTCATGACATGCTTACAAACTCTCAATGCAGGGGTAAATATTTTGGTTGCCATTGTACCTTCACTGTCAATACAGGGTCTAACAGTGCTACAGCTGCTCAATAATTTAT
The DNA here is from genome assembly GCF_000276665.1 of Chinchilla lanigera. Taxonomy (NCBI): domain Eukaryota; kingdom Metazoa; phylum Chordata; class Mammalia; order Rodentia; family Chinchillidae; genus Chinchilla; species Chinchilla lanigera. The sequence continues at coordinate 14,523,837 of NW_004955461.1, forward strand.
AATGCATGAATAAATAAAAAGTTCATATATTCATCTATCATTACACTAATTGGTGTAACTCTGGTACCAGGAGCTGTTGCCTCATGTACCTGTAGTGTCAAACACTGTGTCCAAATTAGAGTAAATAAATGTTTAATTAAAATTTTAAAAAATAGAAAAAAATCAGTGAAGTGAGGCATAGCTTTGGAGAGGCATGATTTTAGCTATCGATTCAGCATCTTGTGAGTTGCTAGTCTACTAAGGCTTTCCACTTCTGCAACCACTTTTCTAGATTGAATCTGCCAGAAGCACTACATTTGATCCAGGATATCATATCATCAGAAAGCCTCTACTGATGAATATATGCTGTGACTGTTTGCTCTGCTAGAGATGCTGCTGATATGTAAAGTCCAAAGGTCCCTGTTATAAAACTTAATGTCAGAAGGATAAAATATAAGAAATGGGCAAATCAAATCAAGAACAACGTAATTTTCTTAAGGATAAATAATCTGAAGAAAATCTAACAAAACAGAAATGGTGGGGACAAATCTAACAAAACAGAAATGTCATTCTTAGGCCGGAATGACACCAGAATGAAAGAGGGAGGTAGCAGACAAGGAACCAGACCCTATAGGTCTGTACACTACTGAAGGAACCTGACTTTTACTCTGAAACAGTTCAGAAATCAGGAAAAAATAAGATGAATGGCTGGCACAACAGAAGTCAGAGGGCATGAGGAGGATAGCCAGGTGGGACTCCTGAAGGGTGATAATGTTGTCACTTAAGAATGCAGTGATGACATATTTCAGTTTTCATTTTAGCAAGATCATTGTGGCTGCTGGACTATGAACAGATAAAGAGGATGTAGAAAAACAGAATGCAAGTTAGCAGATGTGATAACATACCTGAGAGACAGAGGAGGGCACAAAGAAAGCTGTAATACTGGAGGGCCTATGAAAGGGGTTATGGTACCAACAGGATTAACTGGATGTAGGGTAAAAGCAAAGGGAGCAAAACATAGTTCCAAAGACTCAAAAGTGGGATAATCCTAGCCTGAAGCACGGGATGGCTTTCCTGGAGTAAGAAGTGAGGAAAGGGAAGGAAAAGAAAGAGTGTTAAGTTCTCAAGTACTGCCAGGTGAATAAAGAAAGCCAAGAAGGTATGAAATGGAGAGAAGGACTGGGCAGTACAGGCATCCTTCAGAGACTATACAGGTTTAATTCTTCATTACCACCACAACAAAGCAAGTATCACAATAAAGCAAGTCACACATATTTTGCTATCCAAGTATATGTGAAAATTATGTCTACATTATACTGTCTATGAAATATATAGTCTATGAGCAGTTGCCGGGAGTGGTGGTGCACACCCATAATCCCACCACTCAGGAGGCTGAGGCAAGAGGACTGTTGTGAGTTCAAGACCAGCCTGGGCTAGAGTGAGCTCAAGGATGGCCTGAACTGCATAGAGGGATCCTGTCTCAATAAGAAAAAGGAAAAAAAAAGGAAATATATAGTCTGTGAAATACATAGTAATATTATGTCTCAAAACCCGATGCACAAACCAGGCGTGGTGGTACATGCCTATAATCTCAGCACTCTGGGAAGCTGAGGTAGGAGGATTACAAGTTCAAATCTTGTCTGGGAAAACTAGCAAGACTGTCTCAAAAATATTTTTTAAAAAGGGCTGAAGATATCGCTCAGTGCAAAGGCCCTAGGTTCAATTCCCAGTACCAGAAAATAAACAAATAAAAAATTTTAGATGCAGACAGTGAACATATCTTAATTTTTAAAGTTAATTGTTACAAATGAGTAATCAGCAAGTCCTAATTCTTTTGCTCATAGAGGTCTCTCACCTAGGTGCTAATGGCTACTGACTCCTCAAACTGGTGGTTACTGAGGTTGGGGAGGCTGTGGAAATTTCCTAAAGGCAACAATGACATTTGCCACAGCAGCTGACTCTTCCGTTCACAAAAGATTTCCGTGCAACATGTGATGCTGTTTGGCAGTACTTTACCCACAGAACATCTTCCAAATTTGAATCAATCCTCTCAAAATCTGCCACTGCTTTATTAAGTTTATGTCCTTTTCTAAAACCTTTGTTATCATTTCAATATTGTGCACGCCACGTTTCCCAGGAGTAGGTTCTCTTCTAAAACACCACTTTCGTTGCTGTTAACTGGAACAGCTTCAGTGCTCTTGTCTCAGGGATTAGGGAAACTAGAGGAGTAGGGAGAGGTAGGAAACGGCCAGTTGGCAAAGCAGTCAGAACACAAATATAATTCATTAAGTCTGCAGTCTTACAAGGATGCAGTTCATTGAGTTTCCATGTAATTACAATAATAACATCAAAGATCACTGATCACAGTTCACCATACAAGATAATTGATTTTAAGTCTGAAATTTTGTGAGAATTAGCAAAATGTGACAGAGACATGAAGTGAACAAATAATGTTAAAAAATGCTGTCAACAAGACATGTTCAGCACAAGACTGACACAAACTTTCAATCTTTTTTTTTAAAGTACTATCTGAGAAGTGCAATAAAGCAAGGCACAATAATGAGGTAAGCAACAAGGCTGTAAATCTAGGAGGAGACCAATCCAGTCAGGGTACATGCACAGAATAGGCAGAACAATGGCATAATCTCAGTTGTAGCTTAAGAGACAACAAAAATAAAGCGGTGTCATGATGATCCTCCGATTTTAACATCATTCCAAGTGGTAGAACTCCTAGGCTCTGGGCTCACTTTCCATGCTCCTCTATATCATTTGTTTTTCAAATGGCAGCTTCTTTCTACACATTATTTCTTTGGAGTTACCACCACTCCTGATTTTGTTGAATGATAATCTATCTGTTATCAGGTTCTGAGGTAGACATTACTTTTCCTGAACCTTCTGAAGATGCTACTCTGGTATTTTCTTGTACCTGAAAGGTCATTGCTTATTAAAGGTCTGGATAAATGGCCCTGCTTTCTCTAGGAAATTCTCTCAGGTAGAATGTGGAATTTTCTTTAAGTCACTATTCTTAAGTATCACTACAGTGTTCCTGGATGAACTATCTTAGCATTGTACAAGCTGGGTTAATCTTGGCTCTTCTGGACTGATCCCACACTTAACCTCCACAGCAGCTTAGAAGATAGTACTGACACTTGGCCAAAGCTCTGGCCAAGATAAGTGATGCCTGCAATGATTTAATAGTCTGGCAGCACTCTTTAATAATCATTACTGGATTTATAATTTGCGCATGATTTTGGTAGTGCTTTAGTAACTACACAGAGGCTGGTCAGGCAGGTGCAGAGTACCCATATGACCCTCTCACAGACACAACACCACAAGGCAGGGAAGCTTCCTCATAAGGAGGTGCTGCACATGAAGCCAGTGATGGACTTCAGTCTAGACAAAAAGCATGTCTGAGACACAGAAGCTTGTACCTGATATCACTAGATCCATGAAATGGGCATGATTATACTATTGTGGCTATATTTGATACTTTGCCCATAAACTGCGGAATTCTGTGAACTTTTTCAGCAACTGAACATTTAAACTAATTAAACAGCACATATACATAAAGAGTAGAATTTATTTATTCAAACAGAAAGAAAAGCTCTACAGTGAAATATAATAATCCAGATGTTTTCCTGGGAAAAAGCAAATCTTAATCTCCTCAAAAGGTTTTGGTTCTTCTGATGCAAGTAGTCTTTCAGCTACTTTCTATGGGGCACAACTGTCTAGTAAAAATACCATGTAAGCCACATAAGTAATAGCAAGATATCTAGTTACATTAAAGAGTAAAAAGAAACAAGTAAATTCAATTCTTAATGTTTATCCAATTATGTGTTGAAAGTATTTCATATGTAATCATACAAAACTATTAATGTGATGTTCTACACTTTTTCAACACTATACTGAGTTTTTGAAATCCATAATATATTTTTAAACCTTCAGCCCATGCAATTCACAGTAAGCCACACTCAAGTGCTCAATAACCAACAAGTTCAAAACATGGGACAGCACTGCTATAATTGCTGATCTAATTATTTAGGCAGCAACAAGCCATACTGTTTCAGAAAATGGTTGGCATGGCTTCCCCTTTGCTACTATTACATGCTCTATTTTTTCCTGCTGAGACACTACATGTATATTTTTAACTCAGTCCTCTTCTTATTCTGGAGCCATCAAGAGCACAAATGCTTTGTTTCCTCTATTTCATTCTTTCTTAATGATATGTTAGTCTCTCTATCCATAAGTTTCCTTTGTCTGCTACCATTTGGAAGAAAAATGTCAAGGATATGTTCTTCAGTACTATTTTGTTCAGATGCACGATCCACCCACTAATTTAAAACAGAAATATACACCGCGTTTTCAAATGTTATCACATGAAAACATTTAATGGAGTGGATAATGACTAATCTCCAATCTTCCATCTAAGTGACCCAACATCTTTCAGGTTTCATGCTACCTCAGGAAACGGCTATGTTAAATTCAATGCCAATTGAGACTTTTCTGCCTCTAGCTGAAAATCAATTGATAATGGTAATTAAACTTCAACATTTATCAGTTCCTTCGAAATAAAACAACTTGCGTTTTGGTTACAGGGACTGGTCATGCTGACCTTTACAACAGTTTTGATATATATATTCACATAACCCCTCAAGTATACCCGATGTAAGTTTTTAGTATCAGTCGATGTCTAGCCTGTCTCCAGTAACCACTAGACCTCTCCAGGACAGTAAGCCACTCAACTGCAGAAAATATGATATTAAAACCATGGCAGAGCTGTTTCATAGTCTTTGCAGGATAAATTTTCTAACAGAATAATTCTTGAACATCTGTCAAATGCATAAACTTTAAAAGATTTCCTTCCTATACAAATACTCAGAAGTTTATCAAGGCTGATGTTAAAAGAATTTCCTTGTGCAGGGTGTGGTGACATATGCCTGTAACCCAGCCCTCACAAGGCTGAGGAAAGAGGATCTTTGCAAGTTCAAGGCCAGCCTGGGCTACAGAGCGAGCTCAAGGCCAGCCTGCACTGCATAGCTAGACCTGCCTCAAAAAAAAAGAATTTCCTCATTCACCGTATCTGGAATTTACAAACTAGAACATTCACCTAGAGCCTTCCCATAAAGTTACAGCTACAAGGTTTCTTTCTGTATAAATTACCTAATATTACAAAAATATCAGACTAACATTATAGGGGGACACTTGTGGGAAGGCCTTTCTACCAAGTGACTGTGTCTGTAAGATCAGACGTAAAACACAAAACTAGAAAAAGCAAGGAGAATAAAACCAACAAGTGTCATAAAAATCTTATTAAAAAAACTATCATATTTCAATTTGTATATGAGTAGATATTACGATATATTTTTCCATCCTGAATCATTCCCTTTTAATAATCCATCTGACTAGCCAACCAATATTGCATTTGTACAAAGGTAACAGAAAATTATTTATGACTCATATGAAAGATTTTAGCCTTAAATCTAAATTCTACCTATCTCTTTATTTTGCTTAAAACAGTAAAAGCATTTAAGTTAAAGACCAGCAAATTAACTAATTTCATTATTATAAAAAGGGAAAAATGACATAGATAAGCTTCTTCATCACTGGTCACCTTTGCTCCCTTACAGATGAATACAGACTAGTGGAGAGAGAGCCAGAAGGAAGTGTTTGCCAGCACCTGATCAAAGTAAATGCTTTCTGAAAATTTATGCACTGAGCCCAGCTTTTAGAAATGACTGTTACCCGCTCACTCCTCAATTTTAGAAACAAACCCTCAGCTGTATGCTGCCTGCTCTTTCACCAGCTCTCACACCTCTTGCAAACCAAAGGAAACCCTTGGCAATGCGAACTCCTCCACTTAAATCTCCACAGAAGCACTGAACTACACTGTGCTGTCATTAAAACCACGCTACCACCCGCTATTTCCCCCATCCCTGTGAATTTGAAGGAACAAAAGCAAGAATTTTAAAGGGACTTTGTTATGATTTGAACCTTCAGTGTCTCTCCAAACTCCACATTTGATCCACAAGGTAGTGCTATTGGTAGGTTCCTCCGGCACGGTGCTCCGGAAAGGGACTGTAGGATCCTAGTCTCTCCTCTTCTGTTTTTTTTTCCCTTATGAGGTGACGGGTATTTTGCTCTGTCAGGTACTCTTGACATGTTATGTTGCCTTGCCAGAGGCCAAAGCAATGGAGTCACTCAGTCATGGAAAGAACCTCCAAAATACTGAGCCAAAATAAATCTTTTCTGTTTCTAAGCTAATTGCCCCAGGAATTTCATTATAGTAATGAAAAGCTCACTAATACAGAATTTCTACATACCCAGAATTCAGCACAGTGTTTAGTATATAGCATACAGTCACAGTTCCTAAAAAAACTTTTATCTGGAATTATGCAAACACTTCAAAAGTTACAGCTTCTAGAAAATCAGTTTCTCAGAAGTGTTAGGGGCTATTTTGTTTTGTTTCCTTGCATTCTTCCAAGATTTAAAATTAAAAAGGAAGGAAGAACAAGTCAATACCACTATATAACTAAGATATAACTTGGCTGTCATTTTTGTAAGAACTTAGAGGTCACATAAAAGAAAGCACTTACCCTGACATCAGTTGCATCTCCATGCCTGATAATACTGGCCCAGGTGGTTGGCTCACTATTGCTTTCAAAATAATGAAAGACCTTTAATACTCGCTCCATCGCACCAGGGGAACGTTCCATGCCAGTACCCAGGTGAGTCTTAGCACTTGAATTCGGTGTATGATTCAAGTTTGGGTCAAGGTAAGCAGCTGCCATTATTTTGCTAGATGCTAGGTATCTGTCATATTCTGTCAAGAGAAAAATAATTTTCAGTGTACAATATTTGATATCTATGAATTACAATGTTGGTATTTCTATTATCAACACTGTTTTCCATTTTCTCTCTGTGACGTACCACATGCAGAAGGAGACCGGGAGGACAAGGACCTAACCCACCAAGATAAATCACTGCCCCCCACCAAGGACTATAAATCACAGCAGCATAACAAACATTTGTTTTGCTGCCTACTTCAGGGAAAAAAGTTCTTTCTTCATATAAGTTGACTTTCTACGTATTAGGCAATGACAATTATAATCAAAACAAAGTTCTTCTACTTAGTCAAGTCATTGCTTAACAAGAGAATCAGCCACAGAACACCTGAAAACCAAAAATACATAAACAAGTACATTTTTTTCAAGTATGATAGGGGAATAGTTGGAAGATCTTTAAATTCCTACTAAGAACTGGGGTGTGGGAAGAGAAGGGAAAGAAGGGGAAATTATGTAAGTATGTATATACAGGATAATTAACATAGTTCTACTACTGTCATATTACTCTACAGAAAGGCACAGTTAATGATTACTTGTTTGATCAATCTTGTATATCTCTGTTTTCCTGAGAAACCACTTTGAAGTTATCAGTAAGTAATACAACAACCATGGTCAATTTCCTACAAGTTTGTCTGTAATTCTGTCTTGTTTGTATTATTCTTATGCTATTTTGTAAATGGATGTCTGTCTGTTAATGGTTTCCTTCTACTTTTTTAAAATAAATAAATAAATAAATAAATTCCTACTGAAAAAAGTTCTAAAATCCAGATTTTAAAAACAAAATGCAAATAGTGGCTCAAAGCAGAGACGTTCTGACGAAACAGAGTGACACAGATGTAGAGAGGACCTGATTCCTTAACAGCTGCTTCTTCCCACAGGGCTTTGGCAGCTCAGAGCCTGACAGCCAGAAGAGTCAAGAAATGGCAACCAGTCGGAGAAGCACCAGGAGGACTTTTGGGCAGCAAGGTGCCAGTTAAGCTGGCGAAGAAAAGAACAGTGGAGACTGAGTCAACACACTACTTGGTGTCCCCTCAGGGCAGTCAAGGAGTCCTGAACTCCAGTCAAGAGAAAGCTGCAAAAGGCATAGTGAAGGGCAGGTCAAAGGGTCTAGGAAATAGGTCTCAGAGTTCAAGACATTATTACAGTAAGAACAGTGAGACACAGAGGAGGCCTCAACATCTAGAGCACAATCTCTGCTCAGAACCATTACAGGTGGGATTCAGTTACCAGGTTCCACTTATCTACAAAGAAAAGGGTCAATGTTCCACACAGAAAGATGGTAGCAAACAAAGTAGAAATGATATTTCTTTGATCCAAAATGTCTTCCATTTAGTATGCCAAGTGGGGGCGGGGGGACACCGACCCACAGACCAAGCCAAAAGACAAAAACAAGAAAAAAATATACCATACATACATCACAGGGCAAATGAAAGCTAACACTCTAATACTTTTCTTAAATGTGGAAAAAATGACACAAAGATGAGCAAAAGACATGAACAGGCAGTGTAACAAGTGTTAGCAAGAATGTGAACTATTTTAACCTTCAGGCATTGCTAGTAAAGTATAAAATGGTATATTCACTATGGACATAGTTTGGCAGTTCCTAAGAAGATTAAACAGAGCTACCATATGACCCATCAAGTCCACTAGCAGAAATACATAAGAGATTAAAAATGTACATGCATATAAAAGCTTATATGTGAATGTTCATAGCAGCATTACTTGTAACAGTCACAACATAACAATAATCCAAACGTTCACCAGTGGACAAACTGGATAAAGAAAATGCAATACACCACCCCCCCCAAAAAAAGGAATGAAGTACTACTGCATACTACAACATAATGAACACATTTATTCTGTGGAAAGCAGGCATAAAAGGTCACAAATTATATGAGCCCACTTATATAAAAGTCTAGAATATGCAAATCTACATAGACAGGAAGCAGATCACTGGCTGCCAGGGATAAGTGGATGGAGTTAGAAATGACTGCCAATAGGAAAGGTTTCTTTGGTGATGACAGACATGTTCTGGAATTAAGACAGTGGTGACAGATGCAAAACATAGTGAATAAAACTTAAAAGCCCTCAACTATACATTCTGAAGTAATTAAAATGGTGAATTTTATATTAGGGAAATTTTATTTCAATAAAAATGTGAACATATAAAAACTGCTGAATGATTTTTAAACAGAGGAGGAGGGAGGCAGGCCTGCAAGTGTGAGGAAACAAGAATTTTCATAAATTGCTAGTGGGAATTCTAATTGGTACAGTTTTATGGAGGGGTATTTGGCAATGCCTAACAAAACTACATGTGCTCTTTATCTCTGCTAATTCAGCAGTTCCACTGCAAGGAATTATGCTGAAGATTACTACTCTGGACTCATTCTCTATGTCCGTTAACTCCTATGTTGACACCTACTCCTCAGTGAGATGATATTAGAATATAGGGTCTTTGGGAGGTAATTAGAATGAGATGGTGTCATAGAAGTAGGGCCTCCCTGAAAGGCTTAGTACACTCATGAGAGTAACAAAGAGCCTGCTTCCTTCATCCACAACCTTATAACATTATCTACAACCTGAGAAGGGCCCTCACCATAGAAGGCACCTGAATCAAGAACTCAGTCTCTCTTGTTGATAAGCTACCCAGCTGATGTCTTTTCTTAACAGCAGCCCAAACTACTTAAGATACATACTTAGAAGAATATGACAATGCATATGCGTTAGGTTATTCATTGCAGGCAAAGTAACGGAAAACACCTAAATGCCCATATATAGGAAAGTAACTGAATAAACTATGATACATTCCCATAATGAAGTATTATGAATCTGTTGAGCAGAGAGGCAAGAGAGAAAAAAGGAAGATCCCTATAATTGACTAAGTATATTTTCCAGGATATACATTAAGGATTATACAAAATCCAAAGTATAAAGGATAACCACAGGGTAACTTTTGTATAAAAAGGGAAATAAAAAAATATAAATGTATCCATTTATTATGTGCCCCCCAAATACCCGGTAGAGCACCAAATAGAAAGAAGACCAGTGAGATGCTGGGATGGGTAGAAGTAGGATGCAAGAGGGAATACTGGGCAAAGCAGCATGGATGACACTTCAGCACATACGCTGAGCACAGCCTTCTTCTAACTGCTGAGCAGAGATTAGCACACTTGACCTGATTTTGAATTTGACATTACCAACAGGAGAATAACATTATTTTCACAAGTGTACATAAAATATTTACCAAAACTTTCCCACATGATGGGTGAAAGATCAAGATTAAGTAAGTATCAAAAGTCTAAAATTATTTAGACAGCAATAACAAAATGGTAACTAGATATTCTATTACCTGGAATTTAAGCAATGTGTTTCAAGTAACTCATCAGTGAAAAGGAAATGAAGTATTCTGAATAGAAAGATATAGTGAAATAAAATAAAAAATGTGGCTGTAGACAGAGCTATACTTAATATACACGAATAAAAATATCTAAGTATGCATAGCTAACAAAATAATTTGTAAGATGTAAAAATTTCTTTCAGAGGAATGAAAGTGATATAACTCTAACACTAATGAAAGATAAAAGGGGGCAAGAGAAAATAATACTAGAATGAAGAAAAGTAAGTAATACAAGAATACTAATAATTAAGAGATAAATGGATTGCAAGACTGAATGTAAATTCTCATTAATAAAAGATTGCCAATGAACTTGAAAATTTAGATGGATTGTGAAGAGAAAAAGAGTACGAAAATACTAATAATTAAGAGATAATTACGTTAAAAGACTGAATGTAATAGTCTTATTAATAAAAGATTGCCAATAAACTTTGAAAATTTTAAGGATTCACAATCCTTACAAAACACAACTTAGAAAAAATCTGTACTTAAAATTCTTCCCACAAAGGAGTATTTGAATTCAGACAAATAAGAAATGCTAATCTTAACAGAAATTCCCCAAATATAGACTATTTACACATTTGTTCAAGGAGACCAGCAGTGATACCAAAACCTGAGTAGGAAAATACAAGAAAGGACACTTACGGTTTTTGTCTAGATGTCCCCCAAAGCCTCATGCCATCATGGAAGGGAGGCTATTTGGTGACAGCGGAATATGGAGTTTGTGACTGATTCACTAGAGCTTGGATTGGTAGTGTAAGTGCTATACCCTCCCTAGGAGGGGGCAGCCTGCGTAAAATACAAGGGAAGAAAGGAGGCTTGCTCTTCCCCTTTTTGCTCTTGGTATCTTCTGCCACCAAAAAATGTTGCCTCTCTGCCATGACATCCTGCCTTGGAGCCAGCTGATTGTGGACTGAAACCTCTACAAACTGTGAGCTAAATAAGCCATTGGTTACTTAATTTTGGGTGTCAGGTATTTTGTTTCATCATGGACAGAAAAGTAACCAATATAGACACCAAGTTTTAATCCAGCAATATTTAGAGAGTACATTAAAACTAAAAAGTTTACTCTAGGAATGCAAAGGTAGTTATACATTTAAAAAATAATCAATGTAATTCATCACATTTTCACAGAGGGGAACAGCCACATTTATCTTAATACATGCACAAACAGCACTGATAAAAGGTTGCCAACTACTCCTGAGAAAAGCTCTTAACAAAACAGAAACAGGAATAAATTTCCTTAACTTGATGAAGAGAATTTAAATTAAGTATCAGTGGGAAAAACTCCCCTTCCTAGACTAAAAATAAGACATGGATGTTCACCATTACTACCTCTAAATGACATTGTTCTAAAAGTCACTGCCAAATGCCATAGAGGTAAAAAAGGGCTAGGAAGGGCTTAAGAGGTGCAAAATGGGGAAATAGATTAATGTTATTTACAGATAACATGATTACAAATAAATTCTACATCTATACATATAAACTACTGGAATTCGTAAATACATTTGGCAAGGTTGCTGGAATACCAAGCAAAACCAACTCTATTTCTATTTCAGCTATCTATTTTCTTCCCCAAAGTAGATGGTAAGGATGATTAAATAAAGCATAGTATCAGATGCTTCCTGAAAAAATAAAAATACTACATCTCCAGAGTAGTCAGAAATAGGTAGTGAGTGGCACATGCCCATAGTCCCAACTACTTGGAAGGCAGAGGCAGGAGGATCACTCGAGTCCAGGAGTTCAAGACCAGCCTGGGTAACACAGCAAGAACTTTATTCTTTAAAAAAAAAAAAAAAAAAAGTGGCCATAGAACTGATATATTAGCAATGAAAAAGCACTTTATATAATATTGCACAAGTCAGTGAGAAGTTATACCAAAAATATGGCAATAATCAATATATCTCTGTGGCTCAAAACTCAAGGTAGGACAAATCTTTTAAAAGATAAAACTATTACAATATTCCAGAGTAAAGCAACTTTCCATGGTAACATGTGACTTTGTTTTACAATTTAGTGTTTTATCTGCCTGTCAAAACATAGTACTTGTCCAGTGTGGTGGCACACACCTGTAATCCCAGCACATTGGAGGCCTGGGCTACATAATGAGTTCAAGGCCAGCCTGAATTATATAGCAAGATTCTGTCTCAAAAAAACAAAAGAAAAGAAAAGGGAAAAAAAAAACCATTCAGCACTCCCTGAGTCCAATCCCCAGTACCAAAAAAAGAAAAGGAAAATCCTACTTATGCTGTAACTTGTTAGACATTTCTGTTCACCAAGCCTTCCTTGACTCCCTACCAACAGTTCTGTGCCTGATTCTTAACAGTCAACCAACCTCCTACTGATGGTAAGTCAAAGTTCTTCATGTTTATCTTTCTATTGGTCTGGGGGATTCTGAGATCCTGGCATCTACATTACCTTACTGAGCAGGCACCATTCGTAACGAGTTTGAGGGATGAGGACAGGAGTCCTGAGTTGCTTTCTGCCACACTGACAATTCTGTTTCTACAGTCTCCTCTTTCCAGTCTGTATGGGGTTCTACATTTGCGTCTCACTCATCATGGAGTTCAACTGGGACTGCCAATTACTGAATGTCTGCATACGGAAAAGCCTTTCACCCTCCCTCACAGAGCCTCACCTTCACAGAGAGTTAATCTTTTATAGGGCTCTATTTGTTATTATAGCCTTCCTGCGTCTGCCATCAACTCTTTAAAACTTTTAAAGATTAACCAGTCAGGATCTGTTACTTTTGATACTACAGAATATCTTTTTCAAAGAACTACTAAAGAGAAAATGAAAAGATTTAAAAACTTAACTATACGTGGCTTAGATCAGTATCTTCAAACTATCTGAACAATCAGTTCTATCAAAAATGTCACAGACCAATCAATACTTTTGTAAAATATAAGGGAAAAAATTTCTAGAAAAATAAACTGCTACCAAATACAAAAGTATAAAATTTCTATCATCAGTCAATGCACATAAAACTTCTGTGCAACTGCTATTAAAGTTTCTCCATGTTTACAGTAAATTCTCATCCTTATCTTATATTAGACTGCTAACAGTTCCAGGATCAACACTGGTCAGCCAAGCATATTTTAGTGAGCCCCAACTTGAGCACAAAATAGCTCTAACTTCTCAGCCAGACTGTAGGATTTAAATCACGGCAGGAAAGAACCTGCATACTTACTGGAATGGGAATGCAAGCAAGGTCAACGACTACTGCTGAGCTGTCTATAACTTTGGATGCCCCTTTAAGAAACAGGCAGCAACTCCAGGGTTCCTGTCTCCTAACCCTTCTTTCTCTTAAAAAATGTAGGGCAAATATGCAGAATAAATTTTGGAGTTAAACTCAGAGACACCATTCACCATTGCATACAAATGCTACATAAAACAGAGCATACATATAGCTCAGTGGCACAGTGCCTGCCTGGCAAGCATGAGGTCCTGAGTTTGATTCCCAGTACCAAAAAACAAACAAACAAACAAACACAAGAACAACAAGAACAAGCATATGAAAGGAGAAAAATCCAAAATCCATCTGAAGTACCTTTCTCTAGAGCTCTCTTGTTTATAACTTTTGAACTATCAAGAAAATAACCTCATTCCTCATTATGCTTTAAATACTTTGGCCCATTAATAAAAGTCAACATGCCAGCTGAAGCAGTAAAGGGGTGCAAGAAAGAAGAGTAGCTGATTATGTGAAAGAAATTAAGAAATGCAAATGGGTACAGCTAAATTAAGACAAACAGTGCTCGCTTCGGCAGCACATATAATTTGCTGAGTTTCTAAGACAAGCTAACATTAAATTGCTTAAATGTTTATTAAAATATCAATGTGTGAAAAGTTCTAATTTTCCAAAAGTAGTTGCAAATACACCTCCCATTCCAAATACCTTTCTTTCAATGTGACACGATATTCTTCCTACCAAGAGGCAGAGGCCTACATTCCTTCCCATTGAATCTCAGTGGACTTCTGACCTCAAATAAGGGACTTTCTAGGCTAGGTCATACAGGACAATACTGGAAGAAAAAAAACAAAGACAGCCTTGGTTTTCTTGGAAAACCATCTACGCTATAAGCAAGCACAAGGAGCCTAAGAAGAACTAAAACCAATGACCCCAAACTTGAGTTGGGCTTCAAGCTGATGTCAGCACTGATTTGCTGGCCAGGTGGAGAGCACCATCTTGGCTATGGACCTCTGGGTTCCAACTGTGTCACGAAGCTACCACATGGAAAGAGACAAGCCCAGTTCAGAGTATAGATTTGCAATGCTAATTCATGTCATTCTAAGACACTAAGTGTTACAATGGCTTATAACACAGAGACAACTGATACAATTTGAATTCAACCAAACTGAAGTAGTTTTCACTTTGCACAACAGTGTGGGAGCATAAGGTAACTTACCAAAAGTAGTGTGAACAACCCTTGTTCTTTCCAGCTCATATGCAGATTAAGAAACCGAGTGTGCACCTTTGCTGTATTTTGGCACACTGCCACTGCTCCTTCCTAGGTTTCAACTGGCTTCTAACACTACGCTCTTGTACATGTGGTGCTGTGAAATATCTCTGAAAGGACCTCTAATGTGAACTGTCTGGCCATGTTCCTTCAGGGCCATCTTCATCCTTTTTGTCAAAATACTTTTTTATTTTTTTAAAACTTCACTTCGACTAAGTTCTTTTTGCTGCATTTCTAAAGTCTACTAGCAACATCAATGTTCCCACAGTTGGCTTTTTTCTCCCTGTAACTCCATTTAAATTGGATTGAAGTCCTGCAGTTACTTGCAAAATATAGTAAAAGTCACTGTCATACTGCACATTTATTACCTTTTATTTACTGCCTGAATGTCTTTATTTGCATGCTTTAGTCACGCTTCTTTCAAAACTCAACTAAAGAAACTATATGGGCTCCAACAACTTGTCCAAAAATGCACTGATACACTGTAAGCCCTAAAGTAACTCTTTGGACCAAGGGCTGAACTAACAAAGTTGTGTTGCTGGTCTATACCAAAGCTTCACACAAACCTAGGTCTTGCCCATTTTCATTACATAGGCATCTTCAAATCTTCTAATCAGACTCAATTTTCACTTCCTGTATATTGTTTCAACTGTACAATTCACTTTTGTTGGCCAACTTCCTTACTTTTGATTATCCATTTTTATACAGTGTCACACGGGTTTATCACTAGCAAACAAGGCCACAACTACACACTTAGTGTCTATGTAAAATGAGTAATGAGTGCAGTGACTAGTTAGCAACTAGCAGTACAAGAAGTGACACTGGCCACTGGTCACAATGTGCTTCATTATGTACATGATTATCTGTAGTTTATACTTCATACAATTATAATTAATATACAAAAATGTGAACCATTCTTTTGAAGGACTAGTATTTAAATAAAAAATGCTAAGTATGTATATACAGGATGGTTAATATAGTTGAACTACTGTCTTCTATTTCTTTGCTGAAAGAAACAGTTAATGATTCCTTGATTGATCAATACTGATCAATATTGCATGTCTCTATTTGTCTTCCGGAGAAACCACTTTGAAGATATCAATATGTAATACAACGAGCATTGTTAATTTCCTACCACATTGTTTGTAACTCTGTATTGTTTGTATTGTTCTTTTGCTATTTTGTAAATGGTTGTCTGTTTGTTAATGTTTTCCTTCTTTTCTTTTTAAAATAAAAAATAAAAAATGCTAACTAAAATTTGCATGTGTTAGAACCTTGCAAAGTGAGGGCCAGGTTTACAAATCTCTACCTTCATAAAAAATATTTTTGACAAATTAGTTATACATTTACTTTAGCTTCATTATAAAAAAATTAATATATATCTGATAATATTTTGTTTTGTTTTGTTTTGTTTTGCTTTTGTACTGGGAATCGAGCTCAGGACCTCGCACTTGCCAGGCAGGTGCTTATGCCACTGAGCTATAACCCTGGCCTGATCTGGTAATATTAAATAACTGTCTTTAATATCAATTTCATATTCATTTCTAAGATCTCTAATATTAAAACCTTAAAAGTAACTGGTGAGGGCCAGGGCTACACCTCAGTGGCAAGTGCCTGCCTGGCAAGAACAAGGTCCTGAGTTTGATTCCCAGTACTAAAAAAAAGTAACTGATGAGTAATTTTCAGAGACTTAAAATTCCTAAGCAAATCAAAATGACAAAATGCAAAGAAGAAAAATAATACTGAGTTACAGTCCTACTTACATTCTTGCCCCAAATTAATGAAGTACTAATAAGAAATAAGAGTTTAACTGAAAGTTAAAAGTATCATTACCTGTATGTGTGCATTTAAACCAAGCCACATACAGGAATATTAAAATTACTAAGAAAGACTATGAATGATAACAGTTCAAAAGACTAGCTTTGCTAGTCTACTGATGGCCAGTGGGTAATCTCCAGATTTCTATTCCCCTATCTCATAAAAGGAGGAACCTGGAAAAAACTAAAAATAAGTATTTCTAAATATCTAATTAACTCAGCTTCCAAAACAAAAGTTGAAGAGATCTCCTATGGGATCCAGACATAGGACTGATGTTTTCTTTTCTTAATAAAAGTATAAAGAATTGAACTTAGGCATGGGCTCCATACGTTCCTGGGGTCAAATAAATGGTAGCTAATATAGAAAATGATAAATTCAAATAAATGGCAGCTAATATGAAAAAGGATGGATAGAAGTATGGCTAGATAGAATAGTGCCTGGACAACAGGACCAGAAGCAGGCTGGGCACACTTGCATTGTATGACACAATCCCAGGTCTTATAGAAGTTACAACAAAAGGACCATCTTCCTGGAATCAGGGTGAATCTATGCCAGACTTTCACCTGCATCTACTGAACAGACTGCAACAACACACTTCCTAAATTCTTCATCACTGCTGAACTCTCCCAGATAAAAGATGTGGTTAAAATATTGTTCTGATACTGTGTTATAATCAAATTAAATTTTAAAGATATGAACTAGGAATTATTAAGTCTGACGCTCAAAATCAATGTGGACACCTAATCTCTTGTGTCCTGAAATACTTCTGACTTTCTATCTAATATACTGCATACAACATCAAAGATTCCTTAGACTGCCAGATATGGTGGTGCATGCCTATAGTCTCAGCACTAAGGAAGCGGAGGCAGGAGGACTGTCAATTCAAGGCAAGACTGGGCTATATCAAAAACTCCGTCTCAAAAACAAACGAATCTTTAGAAAGATGTCCTGGTAAGATTCATTCAAACACCAGAAAGGCCATGATGCTCTTAACTGGGGTGAAGTGTATCCACCACACCTTTCCTTACAGCTAGGAAATACAGTTGACCTCCGCTCTGTTTTCAAGGGTTCACCATCTGCAAATTCAACCAAATGCAAACTGAAAATATTAATAGAAAAAGAAACTCTGTACTACATATGTACAGGCCTTTTTTCTTGTCATTATTCCCCAAACAATTTAGAACTATATACATAGATTTACATTGTAGTAGGTATTATAAGTAACATAGGAAAGACTTAAAATATATGCGAGGATGTGTGTAGGCTATATGCAAATACTATGCCATTTTATAAAAGGGACTTGAGTATAATACGTGTTTTGATTCTTGAGCAGATCCTGGAACAATCCCCACAGGAACTGATAGACAACTTGTATATTTGGCTACACAAGCTTCAAAGACTCTATGTTTGTCTCATTATGTTTCTGAGTCTCATACCATAGCAGTCTCACCTACTCAAGTCCCCCTTCTTTCAAAATTCCCATTGTATCCTTATTGGTATTCATTCTTACTTTTATTTTTAAATGTTCATAATCTTTTGTTCAGGTTTTTTTTTATTAGTATATGTTTGCATTACATAATGATTGCATTTCTTGTGGGGAGCTGGTACATGTACATAACACATTGTAATTCTGCTTTTCATACTCTTTCCCAACCTCTCCCCTCACTTCATCTTTTGATACTCTTCCCATCTGAATAAAATTATCTGCCTACTTCCTATTATCTATCTTTTATTTTGCTCTTTATTTATATTTTGGGGTTCTCATATAAGAGAAACCATGCACTTGCTTGTGTGTCTAATTAGTTTCACTTAACAGGAAGCAAACACAAAGTCAATACGGCTTTAATTTAAATGGTAGGAAAGCAAGACAAGCTCTCCGCTGGGCAGAATGGTACAGACCTGTAATCCCAGCACTTGGGAAGGCTGAGGCAGGAAAATCATAAGTTCAAGTCCAGCCTGAGCTATATTGCAAATCCCTGTTTCAAAAAGCAAGGTGGGGGGGGACCTCAAGTAGGTGAGGAGTCTGCCTAGAATCATGCACCTGAGTGGCACTTAAGTCTAATTAGAAGGTTTTTGCACTGGTCCAGATAGGAGTAACTATGGCCTAAGAAGTAGAAATATGTCAGGGCTATGAAAAAGCCAGAAGAACAGGGCTCAATTTATAGTATTTGCATCGGTAAGGATAAGAGGGAGAAACTCGGCAGCCATCCACCATGCCCTTGAAACAAGGAACACAAGAGGGCCGCTAGCGTTTGTCTGGGAAAGGGGAATGAGCAGGAAGTAGCAGTAATGACTCCATTGGTTTTCATTACATGCCAACGTGTGAACTCACGGCGGACTGAGGGTGATAATTCATGTCTACAGTGAAGGAGGATGGGAAGAGGGAAGCCTGGAATTGTGAGATTCCTCTGAAAAGAAGGGTGGGGAAGAGGGGTCTTTTGAAGCCTTTTAAGAGAAAGTACTGAGACTTGTGCTCCTAAATAGAAACAATAAATGTTTCCTTCAAAAAATACTCCCATGGGTTTACTCTCTTTTCTGGAGGACACATTACAAAATCAAAACCAAATAATGGCAAAGACTCTTGATATACTACTAAATTTAATAACCTATAGATTTTCCTAAGATGTAAATATTAGCTGGACTGATTTAGCATTCACTCTAGAGAAGGCTACTCATGAGAAAGGAGCTCTCAACATCTAGACCTGAGGCTTCCAGAGGTTTATTTAATTGTTTATGCAGTACTTACCACCCCAAGAATACTGTAAACATTTAAAAATGAAATCATTTTATCCTCAGGATAACCCTGTTTTTGCCACCTCACAGATTCAGGAACAGAGAAGGGACCTGCGGTTGTATACTAGAACTTAGGTCTCCCCAAGGCAACCTGTTCCCATAAGCCTCACTTTCACACACCGAGCCCTGCTACACCTGGGCTTGTTAGCTTGCTCGAAAATCCTGTCACCAATAATCCATAGTACTTCATGCAGAACACAGTGGAGGGGGTAAGACGTGCCCCCCACATCACCAGTCCACATATTTCACACTTAATCATTCACGTTTGCCCCATATAGGGAAAGGAAGATACCACACCTGCATTAAATTAATTCTAATAATACTGTATCACTACCAGGCTTGGCACTGCAATAAGTAGGCATTTGTCTGTCCATATATGTGTAGGTATTCCTACCCTAAGATTTTTAGACTACTTAGAGATAGATATATACATAATTAAAATATAACTATAATAAAAACTGTAGAAATTATAATTGTAATAAGAGTTGTAAAGAAAAAGACCAAAATCATTATTACATAATTAGGACATTTCACCAACACTTAGTACTAGAAAGGAAGGGAGGGAGGCCACGGTGGCACTGGTAGGAGGGGAAAGCAGGTCCCAGGAGGGAGGTACGGAGGCAGTGGCTGGAAGTTCAATGTTTGGGAACCTTCAATCTTTCAGCAACGTGGGGACACTTCCAAACTTATTTTATGAGGACAACTATATTTTGATATGAAAATCTGGCAAAACAATTACAAGAGAAAAATCACAAATGGATGCCTCTCATGAACACAGACACAAATAACCTAAACAAAATACTAATGTATCAAATCTACCAATATAAAAACAGGGTAGTATGTCACGATCAAGATAAAGACATCTTAGGAATACAGGATTAGTTTAATACACAAAATAATGTAGCACATTATTTTTTTAAAAACTGAGAAAACTAATTAAAAGAAACTTTTCCAATGTGATTAGAATATCTACAAAATAAGAGACAAAATTAGACCTAGCATTATCCTTCATTATACAGAATACTTCCTCCCCAAAATCAAAATAAGGAGTTTTCCTCTCACCACGTCCAACTCTAATGTAAATCCTAGTCAAGGCAAATATAAATAAGAGATACACTGTAAAGAAAAACAATTTTCCTCAGATTATGTGATTATAGACTTTCTTCAACTTTCTACTTACTCAAACCACCAGAATCACCAAGTGAATTTATAGTAAGGCCACATGTTAAATCAATGATTTACTTCTATATACTAGGCCAAGACTTCAAAAATTGAGACTGCAAGTATCACTTCTCATCAAAAATCATCAAGACCTGTACACCGACATTTACTACACACCGCTAAGAGAAATTAAAGATTCAAATAATTGGACAGAGACAACATCTTCATGAATAAGTTTCAATTCTCCAAAATTAATCCATATTTATACAGCACTAATATTGTAAAAAGTTAATTCAACTCTAGAAACTGCTATAATCTCCAAGACTGCCTTCTTATAAACCTACAGATTCAACCAACTATTATGAACAGGAGGCAAAAAACTTCACCAGAATCATAAGAACGAAGATGAGCCAGAGCTACATGAATCACAAAATGAACAAAAGATGTGATTATCTCTTACTCAAAGAAAAAATTTACTAGCATTGATTATTTTCAACAACAAACTCCTATAAAAATTTAAAATGTAACTCATTTTATACAACTTTTCAGGAAAAAAAGGTTATAATATTAAACAAAGTTACAAGTGTGTATTAGTTTAATATACCTTGAAGGAGATAATACACCTAAATCCACATCTAAAATTACATGAGCTACATTATAGAAATCCACACAGATATTAAATTCAAATTAAAAGTATTCAGTGGTAATTGTTAAAGCTAAATTTATCTCTTCTAATACAAAACTAGTAGAGTCAGAAAGAAAACTTGAATTTGCAATAAACCCCTTGTATCTGAAACAACTACAAATGTATTTGAAATCCAGCAGTTAAGAATGCATTTTTCAAAAATCAGTGTCACTAAACCATTAAGGCACTTAGAAAAATCTCAAATTTTAAAAAATTTCCAAAAACATCTCCATCACCCCCTGGTTTAAATTCTAGAGAAGTAAACATCTGTTGCCCCAAGCAGACAAGATAATTTAACTAATGAATCTACCATGTGTTAGGCACTGGGAACGTAGCTATCAGTAGGTCAAAGAGGTTCCTGGTCTTATAGGGGTGTTTTTCCAAATAATGCAAACAAGTATACTACCCAGCACGTAAGAATGGTAACAAGCACAAAAGGGAAAGACAAAGCGCAGTAGAGTGATGGGGAGTATGATGATGGCAGAAAGATGGTTCCATTTCAAATAAGGTAGTCAAAGAAGAAACACAAATCAGGACTTTCATATGATTTATTGTCCTGACACTTAATAGCTTATGGTTGGGGGTGCTAAGAGAGGGAACACTAAGATAAACAGGGCATGTGGTTACCCTACTTCACCCAGAAGGTGGTATCTGAGCAAAAAATCACATCCAAGAAGGAAGTGTTAGGAAAAATTAATGACTTTCTCCTTGAGTACTAATAATGCAGGCAAGGGAAATGAAACGTTAATGTCCACCACATTATTCTTGTGAGTGAGGGCACTGATGTTAGCAATATTCAAAACAGATAGGAGAAATTAAAAAGTTCATCACAGTATTTCTGTGAAAAGACCAGAAGAAAAGATCTGCTAATACAACAAGAATATTGGGGAAATGAAAGACTAATCACTCCCTCATTAGGCTATTTTTAAAGAAAATGGTTTAGAAGTGATGCGCAACTGTGGCTTATTTCTAGCTTTTATCCCATGCCTGTGTCTCAGCCACTCTGTATGCAAGTGAGAGTCAGGAAGAGCACCATAACTACTATTCACTCTGTTCTATCAGGCCACTACTCCATACACGTCAATCTTTACCAACAGTCAATGTGGAACTTTCTTCCTCCAGATACCTACTGGGCTGATGCCTTCATTTCCTTCAGATTGGACTGGATGAATTCCATCTTCAGAATGCAGCTTACCTCAGCATTCCCCGTAAGACTGTCATCTGATTGCACCCTCACTAACATTTAGCCCTTTGTACCACACTAGTTAATTTACTTACTTTTACCACTCACTATGCCCCTACACTGTAAGATTAATTCCATGAAGAACTAGGAATCTTTGTCTTTTACTTGTTAGCATCTGCCAAGTTCTGACAGTTGGCTCAGTACTCAGCTGACTAACTGAATGAATGGTGCCCTAAGAAAAATACCTGATAGCAGAAGGTATAGTCCTCATTACCAACATGCAAAATTAACACAAAACAATTCTATTACGATTTCATCATGTTTCCATTTGTATGTGCACACAACAATTAAGAATACAGGCACTGCCAGCAAGGGTGGGTGACACATGCCTGCAATCCCATGAACTCCGGAGGCTAAGGCAGGAAGATGGTAAATTCATGGCCATCCTGGACATAAAAGGCTGGAGCCTTAAACTGAATTGGGGGGTGGGCAGTGAGGAGATGGACAGGAATAGAATCAGATTCCCACTGTTCAGAAGCTGGCTCTAGGGCTGGGGATATATCTCAGTGACACAACACCTGCCTGGCAAGTGCAAGGTCCTGAGTTCAATTCTTGGTACCCCCCCTCTCCAAAAAAAGCTGGCTCTGTCTTTTGTGAGCTAAGTAACCAACTGCCAAGGTACTACTCTCTCAGTGCCTTAGTATCTCACCTTTAAAAATTGGGTACTGGTTGACTTCTGTTAAAGGACTTTTGTAAGAATTGAATGGAACAACAAGTTTGTGTGTATGTGTAACACTCAGAAGCTAGTATCTGCAGAGTAAGTTTTAGCTGTTATTATAAGAAAAAGTACAGTTCTCTTAAAATGCCATCATTTGAAGCAGGGGGGAAATAAACCTAAGAAAAATAATGAGTGAAATATTCAAGTAATTCTATATGAAGTGACAACAGCCAAAGACCAAAGCAGCATTATAAATGTTCATGCGATTACTAATCACCCACCATGGGTACAATGATATGCTAAAGCATGGGTATGCACTTCTACTCCAAGAGGAAAAACAAAACACAAACACAAATTAGAATAGTGATTCTAAACTAAATAATGATTCTAAAACTAAATTTGCCTACAGAACAATACATACTAATCACAGGGATTTGGCTCTGAAAATCTTTTAAAATATTCAAAACTAACCCTAGATAAAACGTATTCATTCATTAAAGTAATGCCCGTTTTTACCAACTATTTGCCAAACAGACCATACCTGACATTATCCCTGATTGTGTTTATAGTCCAATAAGAAAAACAGAAATCAAATAAGTAAAATATATGACAAATCACAGTAAATGCCGAGCAAGACCAGGAAGAAAGGCTCTGAGTGGGAACACTGGAAAGGAACTGGTTAGACTGAGAGAGAGCTACGAGTCTGTTTAAACTGTACCCTTCTAAAAAAGTAAGCAGGACTGGACTAGTTGAAAATTCAGAAAAAAGAATAGTTCCAGGAAGAGACAACAGCAAATGCACCTGCCTGAGAGGAAGAGTTTTGGGCACTTAAGGCACTGAAAAGCCAAAATAACAGCACTGGCAACATTAATGAGCAAGAGGACAATAGCATAAGCTGGAGGAGGACAGAAACCAGATTGAGTGAGCTCTTACAAGCCATGATAAAGTGGTGTTTTTATCCAAACCTAAACAGAAGCCACTGAGGAATTTTAAACAGGAAAATGAACAACAGGTTTGTATTTTTACCATTTTACAAAAATATGTAAAGGATAAAACATTACCATTTTACAAAATATGTAAAGGATAAACATTTACCATTTTACAAAAATATGTAAAGGATAAACATTATGTGGGAACAGTAAGACCAGAGAGAAGGCTACTCTGTATTCTGGAAAGAAAAGAGGGTAATATGAACAGTAGTAAACATAACAGAGAGGAAGACTAGTTAAATGGCTCAAGACATAATATAGGTAAAATCGTCAGGATAAAATGACAATAGATGGAAGGAAGGTCAAAGAGGTACCCTGAACCTATTTCACGAACTGCTGATGGAAGGCCAATGTGTTTAACACAGGGAAGGCTTACGGCAGCAATTGAGAGACTCATCTCTGCAAGATCTGAGATACCTATGAATAATACAAACAGGGGCAGGAAGAAATAGTTGACTGTTAAGAGTCTAAGACAGAAGAAAAGATGGGCCATACACACAGCTATTTGCATGGAAAAGCAGATGGGCTGATGGACAGACAAGAGTTTAAACTTCTATACAGAATGAGCATGACTAACCACAAAAGCCAGAAGAATGTAATTACTAATACTGTAATTCAGTCTCTACTATTGAAATAGAAGAAATCAACAAACACTCTTAATGACCAATTTTGACACCTCTTTACTGTTTCCCAGGCTGTCAAAAATATGGAACAAACAACATACATACTGATACAATAAAAGAACTCCATAAGCAGGCCTTTCTGTACTCCATAAGCAGCCTTGTAACCTAACAATAGCACTGCCAACATATTTAATTCAATACTTTGAATTAGAACTGTCTTTAAACCTGGCAAATCATGATATTAAAAACATGACAAAATCTTTAAAATGTAATGTCCTTGAGTGAGATCTAAGGTATTCTTTACATCAGACTCAACAGTACTATAAACTTCTACTACAGAAAAAATCCCAGGGTGCCTTAAGGATAACTTAAACATTTCAAAGCATAAAAAAAAAAAAAGAAAAGAAAAGAAAAAAGTTCTGTTCTACTATTTTTAGCCTGTCCTGGTAAAAATTTTGTGTCTTCATAAAATGGGACACTGCCATTTGAGGTTAATGTGACTGATATCATCAAATGCGTGGTTTAGAATGTTCAACTACAGATAGAGATTTGTGTATTCTTTGGATGTAAGCTTTCCTTTTCTCTACAAGCTGTAACTTTTATCCTTTAAGTAACAGATTCAGCCAATTCCTACACCAGTATCTTTGTCCTTAACACAAAGTGAAAAATTAATCAGCAGAAAAACAGGTCTCTTGTCTTCCTGTCCTGGTACAAAAGTAAAATGAGTGGGCAGGCAGGCAGGAAGTTTAAGATAGCTGTATGGGACAGTAACTGTGGAGGCATGTGCTCAGGTCTGAGAAGGGGGAAGATCACAAACTCTGCTAGAATCATCCGAGAGGTAGATCTTCCTACAAGACTGACTTGCTCCAGGATGAAACAGACCCTGATCCTTAACATGTCTCTACCTTTTTCCACCTTTGTGTACGAGAGCTCTGCTCCCTCTCGCCCAGCACTATCTTCTATCAAAATGCTTATTTCAATTTAAAACAAATATACTCATTTTTTCGGAAATCTGAAAATGTACTTAAAAAATAAGTTCCTCTGACCAACCGCTTTGTGGTGAGCCAAAACATTACTATCTCTTTTCTGAAATGTTGGTATTTATAAAGCCACTTGGAGTAAAAAGAAATTCAGAATCTAGTTTTTTAATATCCCATTGCTGCTGGGTTCCTCAACATGGGATCTAACCTAGGCTTTGTGAGACAAATCAGACAGCTTTACTGTTTGTGATCAGTGCTATCATACAATGAAGGTTTACATTAGGCTAACAAACCCTTAGTATGTCTAGGAAAACAAAACTCTTTTACTGGCTACTATGTTCATTATATTATATGGGCCTGACATTGAGAAACTACAATTTTTAAAAGTTCCCATATCCAATGCCCCATAAAATTTAATAGCTTCAATATAATTTAGCAAAATCTTTACTCTGAATATCTGATTATGTAATGACAGGTGCCTTGTTCAGATACCATCATACTAAAACAATTCTAATACCACATACTCTTAAGTGTGAAAGCCTACAAAAATTAACAGATGACAAAAACAACCTGACCAGTGAAAACAAATTTAATACTGAAACTGCAGTCTGCTGCAAACACATGAATATCCTGGTGGTATTAAAATGTTTAACATAAAAAGTAAGTTCAATAAGCCTGCAGTCTACTTTAAAAAGTACAGCTTTCTCCCCAGTCCAATTTCTTCCTTTTACAATGCTTCCTAAGTGGACTAACATGACATTTAAATATACTTTAAATAAATATCATCAAATTTATTAAAGGGGATATCTGCTTAAATATTTGTTACTTTAAACTAAATCTGGTTTGGGCCATGCACTAATTATACAGTGTTTTTGACTTCTAAATATGTCTGTACGTTTGTTTTTTAAACAGGAATAAAAACCTAACAACATTAAAGTGAAAAGTTATTTATTCACAGTATTCCTGACCCTTAGTAATACACATTCACTTTAAAATAATATGGAAGCTTCAAATTATTAAATGTGGTCTTCATAGTGAGCAAAAGAAACCAATTTTTTTAAAAAAAAACCCATGTTACTCTTCTTCATATAAAGTTAAAAGTAGTTACTTTACTCTTTAAAAACTACCACGTCACAGTATGGACAGAGATGTCTCAAAAAAGCAAAAATAAACTACAAAACCTTTAGGAGGCATAGAACAGAGGACTGAGAGAGGCTGAACTCATTTAAAATGCATTTTCATAAAAACAGTTGTATTTACTATTTTAAAAGCTATCTAACTGGTTTATGCAGCAGTTATAAATCCATACTATATAAAGTTTTTGTTTTTCGTAACATTGTAAATCTATTTGAAATTCTGAAACTCTTATCTGCCTTTTTTGTGCAAAGACATGCATTAAAATACAATATAAATCAAACAGACTTTTAAGTTATTTATACCTTTAGCCCAACACATTGGAAATGGACTACAGCCGCTTTTCTCCATATAGATGGCACCTGCTGGTTTCAGGGCCTCTCGGCCTGCCAGTTCCAACAACATACACTCAATCCTATCAAGATCAAGCCAGAAGTCCGCACACAAAGTCCCAGTTCATCGCTCCGAAAGCATTTGTTTCCATCCAAAGCAAGACTAAGCTTCCCCTGTGTGCTTTTTTCAGAGCTTGAAGTAAAATTTGGGAGGTGTTCCTTCTGTAATATTTTCCAGCTGCTTGAAGGATGCCTCTCAGTGACCGAATCTTCTCCTGCTTCTGCAATCTGAAACACAGACGATCCTGGCCAGATTAAGCTACTGAACAGAATGAAACCAGCTAGTACTGTGACCCTATGGGTCTGTGTTCCTAGATTCATTCAGGGAAAGAGAGCGATGGGGAGGGGAGAGAGGGAGGAGGAAAAGAGGCCAGTAGCCAGCACCTTATGAATATGCTAATCTCGCCCTTCCGTTCAATTCATCCAGCAGACTACTGTTTACAAAACTGACTGTGGACTCTAAAATTGAGTAAGTTGCAGATCAAGTCTGACCCAGATCACATCTGTGGACAGCTCCTAAACCATTTTCTATTTTCAAAGCCATGTCTCTGGCACTTTACCAACCTAATTCTGACCCTACGATTAAAATAAGAGCCTTGATGAGATAAGACAAATGTTGAAAAAAACAAAATGTTGATTAACATTAAAAATAAATCTGTAGAAAGAAAAGTCTATAGGAAGCCAAATATCTTTGAGGTAAAATATTTTCCTGATTGACACTTTCATAATAAGTCTATACATTTATAAAACTATCTAGAATACATTTTTTTAGAATGTAGTAACAAGTTGTTTAAAAATTCATTTACTGTAATTTCAGTTACTCAGGAGACTCAGGCAGAAGTATTACAAGTTGAAGATCAGTCTAGGAAATTTAGTGAGACCACAGGTGAGAAAGGATTGGGACTGTCGCTCAGTAGTAAAGCACCCCTGGCTTAAATCCCTATTACTATTGCTACTTACTTACTTACTTATTTATTTATTCATTCACTGATTTGCCCTGAAGGAATATTGAAGAATACAAGATGTATGGTTTCTTTTTTAAGCTCCAAAAGGTAAGTGAATAATAAACTTATAGTGACAAAATAAGACAGAAAAATGCCCTTAAAATCTGCATCAGCAATTTTTTAAAATGCAAAGCTACTTACTTTTTCATTCAAACTGAGACACAGTCAAGGTCATGACAAAAAGTTAGCTATTTTAAAACATCCTACTTTAGCAGTAGGATAAGAACTAAGTTCTGATCCCTTGTTCTTTGAGCATGTATAATATAAACTGGTGTTCAATATAGTTCTAACTTTCCTAAAATGAGTAATTTTGTTAGTCATACAATTCTATAAACTAAGCATAACTCAAGTACTTAACTATGCAAATAGCCAAGCCTTTAATTATGAATTCAGTTAACTTCTAAAAAACAGAGCTGAACAAAGGCTGAAGAGAACACGAGGAATATTTGTTCCCAGTGATGCCTATGACAGTATGTTTCAGTTTTGTGATACTCTTGATGGTGGGTTTGTCTCCTGGCTCTACTTTCAGGATCCTGATAGCACCCAGAGCTCCGGTGGCTTCTCCTAAGGCCCCCAGAAAACAGTATTTCCAGTGTTAATTCTGACCCCATACAATGCTAGAAAGATAGGGGCATCTGAAAAACATAAGCAAGCAGGCTAGGAAAAAAGATCAGAAGAACCAAGCACAGAGCACTTAGAACCAAGGAAAACATCCCCAGCTTCTACCATTATACTGAGCAGAGGCAAGACCATAGAGGTCTATTGTCATCATGGGAAGAAGCAAGCATACCAAGTAGGGACTCCAACTGCCTCATCCCATAAGAACAGCTGGAATTTAACTGGAGCCATCTACTAAAAGATGCATAAATACTTCAAGCAAATTGTGACTCTATCCTGCAATGTAAAATTCTCAAAAGCTAAAAGATACAAGCCATCTTCACTGCTAGTCATTACTATAGTCTATACACCAACTCTGCACCTAACTATCACACCTTTAAAGCAAGATCAGTGCTACTCTATCTTCTTTAAAAAGGACAAACTAAGACTGAAGACAAGACAAGATCCTAAGTCACACTCAGCCAAGCAGCCAGGTTCTTCACAACACAGCATCCCACCTCTGGAAGCATTTTTCAGCTGGACTGCATAGCTGCTGTGGAATCACCTAAACAGGAAAATAAGTGGAAGGATAAGGGGCCTGGAGCTTAGGCCCTGGCAGTGACTGAGGGAACACAGGCAAACCAGAGAGAAGGGACTACAGAGAAGGAGGAAGATGGATGGGCCAAGTTTCTGACTTTCATCAGTGAATGGAGGCTTTCCCTGCCACACTTGCTAATAACTTTTTATTTCAATATTCAAACAGCCTCACTTCCTAATATGGAAGATCTTGAAGATATAAAAAAATATGAAAAAGTATTAATACCTACAGGTCAGAGGGCAAGGTGACTGACTGTATGCACAGGGCTCACCTGGACTGAAGCAGCAGCTATGGAAACATTAGGAACCAATCCAGACTGCTGAGAAGGACAGTACAAAAGAAGATAAAGGTGATACTGCCAACAATAAAAAGGAGTAGTGTATACCTACCATAAACTAAGTATATATAAAGTGATTGCACTTAATCCATAACAAAATTCCAAAGAAGGAGCTGAGCTGGACGTGGTGACATATACTTGTAATCTCAGTTACTCAGGAGGCTGAGGCAGGGGCATTGAAAATTCAAGGACAGTTCGGCAATTCAGTGAGATCCTGTCTCAAAATAAAAGGGGAATGTAACTCTGGTAGAGTACTTGCCTAGCATGTGCAAGGCCCCAGTTCAATCCTAGGTACACAAAAAAAAGTAGTTGTT
Organism: Chinchilla lanigera; assembly: GCF_000276665.1. Lineage (NCBI taxonomy): Eukaryota > Metazoa > Chordata > Mammalia > Rodentia > Chinchillidae > Chinchilla > Chinchilla lanigera. Next base: position 14,553,835 of record NW_004955461.1, read on the forward strand.
TCTTTGTCTTTGAGTTTCAGAGAGGTCAAGCAACTTGCCTAACCACTAACATGGTGATACAATTCCACTTTATTTTTTTCTCAGTAAATAATAAAAACAAACTATGCTTTTAAACTCCTAGTCCTGTAACATTTTGAAAAGAGCAAAAATAAACCACAGTCAAAGGCAACGTAAGTAAAAAATACTGTCTTCTATGTTCTCCTTGTTAAGAAATTCTATATAGTACAGTGATACAAGAAACACTTTTTATTTTAAATGTCCTGTGATGTTTAAAACAAACTCTTTTAGTATCCTTATAGTTAAAAAGCAACTCCATTAAGACCTACTTAACAAGTAAAGGCTTAATAAAAATTTACAAGACAGACACTATGTGCTGAGACTCAAAACCTTAGTCCTTAGTCTCCCCTGACTTTTTTTGAGACTCTCATTTTAAAGCAGTCCATCAGCAACAGCCCTTACCTTGACCTTCAGAATACAGCTAGCATCGTGTATTTCTCACTCTATCTACTGCCTTTATCCTAGTCTAGGCTGTTATTGGATTATACCTACAAGCCTCTGACCTGCTCTCTCTGCTTTTTACCCTTAACCCAGCAGCTGCCTAACCCTTTCATAATAGCAGCCATAGCATTTCACCCCTCTGCTCAAAATGCACAAACAGTTCCCCAACTTGCCCTGAATAGGCACTGACACACTTAGCACAATGTACAAGGCCCTGCAAGACTCCCTTGCCCTAGAGGCCTTATCAGCCTTATCTCCCCACATCCGGTTTCCTCTGCTTAGAACACCAGACTGGCCTCCCTGCCACTGTGCCCACCTCAGCACCTCTGCATTGCTTGTCCTTCCATATGGGACATTCTTGCCCCCAGTTATCCTGGTTTGTACTATTTCTCCCTACAAAGCCTTGGCTAAATGTACCTACTCAGCTGGGTCTATCCTGACGACTCTAAAGCTGCATGGCTTCTCCACTTCATTTTTTCCTCATGTGATTTACTTATACAGTACATTATGTTTCTTTTCTGTCTGCCCCCATTACTTTGCGAGCTTGCGAAAAGAGTGAATTTTGTCTACTATTACCAAAATGAGATGTGTGGCCACATTCTATCCCCTCCTATCACCTTTAAGTAATGAGGAGATGACAAAAATATTTCTGTTTTGCTTCCCAGGCCATGGCCACAGAGAAGGGAAAAATACATTCTGAATGTCACGGACAGGATGAACTTATCCTGGATACTACCTACTTCACCTCCACGACCCAGTATGGGACACAGGTTTGACAGATACTAAACATTATAAAACCCTTCCTTTTCCAAGAATATGAGACTGGGGAAGAAAAATCAACATAAAATCTAAGAAAATCATGTGCATTTCCTCTGCTCACCCTACATAAAAAAATGAACTCCACAATTGCAGTACTCTTTGTATTAAAATTTTTACTGCAAATTTTAGGAAGAGCAAAAATGAAAACAGCATGAAATTAGATGAAAGTCTTTAGGCTAATAAACACTGCTGCAATCAAGATCAGTAAGCAGTAAGGTCAACTCCAAACCTTCATATGCTGTACACCATTTTGTCCAATCTGGCTTACCTTTAGAAACCTGGCCTTAAATGAGGTCTCTGGAAATGAACTATTAGGAGGTGAAGTGCCAGCCAGGTTTAGCACTCTGTACTGTAATCTCAGTACGCTAAGAGACTGAGGAAGGAGGACTGGGAGTTCACACCCAGCCTGAGCAACCTGCTGAGACCCTGTCTCAAAATGAATGAATGAATGATTGAAGAAGGCTGGGATGTAGTTCAGTGCAAAGGCCCTAGGGTGTTCAATTAAAAAAAGAAAGGAAAAAACTGATTACTCTTACATTTTTATATATTAAAAATATTTTATATATTAAAACTGACTTTTTATATCTTTCACATAGTTGCTCTGGTTTCATTTGCCTTAACCCCAAACACAAAAGGAATATTTCTTAGAAAAGTATAACACTGATAAATGTTTCTATGTTAGCCAACAGGTAGAATGTAAGTGAAAAATATAGTTCATTGTATTATACATGTATACTTCTTAAGTTTTTCTTCTTATTCTTCTCATGTTTCCATTAATCAGGAGTCATATGCTAAACATTACCTAACTTTCAAATGTTAAGTATCCTATACTAAGTATTTTACTTCCATTAAGATTATTATCATTTCTGTCATTGCATCTGTTTCTGTTATGATTTTCAAGAAAAATTTAGTTGACTTATTGCTTTATAAAGATTAAAGAAGTATTAGTTGTAATAAAGCATATAATCACCTTCTCAACACAGACAATAGGTTCCACAATACAACAAACTGCCACAGGCGCAGTATTAGTATTGTTCACTTTCTTTGCAGTTTCCTAACAATTACTGTACCTCCCTTAAATTAATGCTTGAGGAAGTCTGGGGAGGCTGAGGAAGGCACCGTAAATGGAAGACTGCAAAGGAGCCCCAGGTCTACCTGTGAGACAAAGAAAGAATTGTTTCACCAGCTTGAACCTCAGCTTTTGGATCTGTAAAACAAGAACAATGAAGATGCCTATCACAGAGTACTGTGTGTGGGCTTATAAAAGAGCACAATAGCAACACTAATGATATCATCATGATAATGCTGAAAATAAGCTAGTGCTCCTTATATGCCAAATCTTGATTCAAGTATTTCACAGCAAATCCCAGGAGGCAGATACTCTTACTCCTACTTTACAGATGAAGAAAAAAAAATGAAACACAAAGAGGCTAGGTCACGGGGTCACACAGTTTTTAGGCAGCAAACCTGGGTATCAAACCCAGGCAGTCTGGCTTTAGATTCTTCGCCCTTTACTACTAAGCTTTATATCTATTTAATCAATTAACACCTCCAACAATGTAGATGGTGTTACAGTCCACATACGGCACGTGAACAAACTGAAAAACAGAGTAAGTAGCATACCTAACACCACAACTAACTGATCAGTGGCAAAGCTGGAATGCACATCAGATATTTGGACAACAGGCAGATCACACTGAAACCACCACCTGTAACATCACCTACCTCCAGAATTTGCAAAGGCTTCCAGAGAATAATCAGGCAACAGGCCCCATTTGGCCTACAAAAGATGAATGAACCATAGTGAGGACCAAAGAACAAAGAAAAGAAACACAAATATGAGCTGTTCCCATTTCCTCCAGCAGCCTAGTTCATAAACCTTAAGCTCATGATACCCTCTTCTAAGCTTAGTAATCCTGATATCGAACAATTCAGACAAAAGCCATGGCAGAGCATACACTAGATAGGGAGCTGGTACTTGAGGCATGCATCAAAATCACAGGGAAATAAATGCAACCACTCAGCTAGGCAACATTGAAATACATTGTATTAAACAGATGGGAAAGTGCAACTTTTACCAAGAAAATATTATTATTTCTGCTCACTGGGTAAGATAATAGTTACCTTAAAAATATATCTTAAAAAAATAGAAACCACTCTGAACTTATTATTAAACCACACAGTATTAAACTACAGTATTTCCACAAATTCTAATTAGTGACTATTTCTTATTTCTGTTCTGCCATACAGGCGACCAGAGCTAAATTCTAGATTTAGAAATAGTTGGGAAGTTAATTTTTATCAATTTTTGAAAAGCTCTTGAAATCAGTAAGAAGACTGCTGCAGTAGTTTTTCAAATACAGTGGTAGGGGCATGACCACGTAAGACAGGACACAAAATTCACTGAGATTTCAACCTATCCAGATATATCCATAAGACAATGTTTTTCAGGCATGGTAGTACATGCCTAGAACCCCAGCACTTTGACAGACTGAAGCAAGAGGGTCAAACGTTAAAGCCCAGCTTGGGTAATTTAGAGAGACCCTCAAAAATAAACAGGTGGTGATGTAGCTCAGTACAAAGTCCCTCGGTTCAATTCTGAGTATTGGAAAAAAAGTTTTGTTTTTTTTTTTGCTTATACTAACCATAACTCAAACAACAAAAAGACAATCAGAATAGCTATTTAATGTTAACTAACAATGCTTGAAACAAATTTAGGGCTTCAACTGTATTAAACTTGCATATACACACATCCAACTTATGTAATTATCTCATCACCATGTTTTCTTTAATACTATGAATCCAATTAAGTCACAGTTTGATTGTTCACTTTATTTAGCAAATAACAGGACTGGTAGCATTCAAGTTAGGAAACAAAAGCACTGAAAATCACTGAAAGGCTGGCAAGCTGGCAATCAGGCTTTGTAGGCACAAACACTAGTAGAAAAGTCTGGTAAGTGTCTGGTGCTGGGAGGACCTCTTGTGGTATCCTCTAAGCTTTAAAGAGTTTTTTTAAAAATCTGCAATATGCGTATTAAACTATCCCTCATCATGCTTGAAAAGGCAAGCCATTTCTACAGTTTGATTCCTAATCTGTTTTCAAGAAACATCAGCACCATCCAGCCTGGGTCCAAGCCTTACCCGAGGCACATCCCAAGCACCAGGCATGTAATATAGTTCCTCTTCTTCCAAAGACAGTTATAAAGTGGTTGGCTTTCTTTGTTACTTTCCCTTTTCTGTTTCTCTGTTTTCTTTCATTTCTCTATGCTTCTGCTAGTATCAACAGATACTACTCCAGCTTAGGAAGAAATCTGTCCAATTCTACCTAAAATTTGTATCATTTAAAAATGTTACCATCAACCTCACATCCATTATGATGACTACTACTTAAAATAATACTAAGTGTTGACAAGGATGTAAGGAAATTGGAATTTTTGAGCACTATGGCTGGGAATGTAAAATGGTACAATATGGATGTTTCTCAAAAAATTAAAACAAACTACCATTAATCGCACTTCTCAGTACACATCTGAAAGGACTGAAAACCAGTCTGGAAGAGGTATTTGCACATCTGTGTTCACAATAGCCAAAAAAAGAGAAGCAACCAAAGTGCAGTAACAAAAAAATAAAATGTATACACATATGATAGAGTATTACTCAGCTTTACAAAGTAAATTCTAACACATACTACAATGAGGATGAAACTTCAGGATATACTGATAAGTGAAATCAGTCACAAAAAAGACAACTATCACACAATTCCATGTATATGAGGTATCTAACAGACAAGTTCATAGCACCAAAAGTCAAATGCCGGTGAGCAATGGATAGACAGAGAATGTTAGATTTTCTTATGAAAATTCCGAGATCTGTTCACAAAAATACAAGGTACTTAACACTAGTAAACTATACATTTAAAAATTAGTAAATTTTTAGTTTGTATTTTTTCTGCTTATTTTTATCACAATTTTTTAAACTTCACGAAATGTTAAAGCCATTTTATTTTTCATTTTTTTGTTAAAGCCGTTTTAAACAAGTACATTTTATTTATATTTTACAAGCCTACGGGCACGATGTAATGTCTACTTTCATAGGAATAATAAGCCTTAGATAAAAGGCAGGGAAAAGACTATCACCAGTAACTGACTCAACACTCAATGCTGGCCCAGCACTGTATCAGGGCCTCATGTGTGGTTTTTACTTATATTTTTGTTTGTTTTGTTTTGTCTTTTTGAGATAGGGTCCCATTATGCAGTTCAGGCTGGCCTTGAACTCACTTTTTGGCCCAGGCTGGCCTCAAACTCACAGCTATCCTCCTGCCAAGTGCTAGGAATATAGGCATGTGCCACCACACCCTAGTAAAGTTTGGGATAATTACTAATACCACATTTCTAAGAAAGAAAAAACTGAAGCTCGGAAAGCTCAGAGCTCATGATACAATCAGACTTTGTGAAAGTAAAAACCTCATGTGTTGAGCTCAAATCATTTCATCTTTCTCGCAATTTAAATTTGAAAAGCAGCTGAGTTCAAGTATTTCCTGGGTCCCAAACACAGCCACATGAGATGTATGAATTTAGGTACTTCAAACCTCTCCATAACTTAGTTTTTTCCTTAAATAAAATTAAAGCTAGCAGCTACCTTTGAGGGCATAATGAGAATTAAATGACACAATCAATATAAAGAACTTTGACAGTACCCGCCCCAGACCTAATAAAGATTCCAGTCATTGTAAATGCACTGCTATTTATATCCTCGTGCTTATACAACAGACTAGGCATTAGGGTCATCAACCTCAGCACAAGAGAATCAGAGCTCCTAAAGAGCTCACCACCCACCAGAAGAAAAGCCCTTACCAGAACATCTCAAAGATTGGTCTAACAAACCTCCAATGAATTTCCTTAAGGTTTAAGGTAGTCTGAGGATTAAATGGTTTATCGGTTCATTTGTAATACTGAGAAACTGGAAACAGCCTACAGGTGCAATAGGAGGGGGAACAGATGAAGCTCAAAACACTGAAACAAGCATCAAACAGTGATGTATTCTAAAAATTTGTCACTGGCATTGGAAAATGCTGATTAATGAAAAAAGCAACATGTTAGAGAAAAAGAACAAGGCATCAACCAGTCCTAAAATGCAGGATTTCTACAATAAATTTTTTTAAGTGATTTTAAGAAAGGATAATAGAGTGTGTGATATATTAATGTAAAGCAAAAGAAAACTACATCTACCTTCCTTCTTTCTTGACAGCTAGCAGCACCAATTCCATCTGGAGAAAACTGGGTAGAAATAAAACTGCTTAGCCTGATGCAGTGATGCTCCCTGATTATCCCAGCTACTCAGGAGATTGAGCCAAAAAGGTTACAAATACGAGGCTAGCCTGGGCAATTTAGGTATCTCAGTGGCAGGGCACTTGTCTAGCAAGTGTGAGGCCCTATGTTCATTCCCTAGTACTCCCCCAATGCAGTCAATGTAGCTCACACCTATAATCCCAGCTACGGTGGAGGCTGAAGCAGCAAGATCACTAGTTGGAGGATAGTATGGGCAACTACAACTTATGAGACCCTGGTCTCAAAATAAAAAATGGCTGGGGGGATATAGCTCACTGATAGAAGGTCCTTGGGTTCTATACACATATTGCCAAAACAAAGAAAATATGTAATAAAAATAGGGTTAAAAGGGTGAGATTTGAGTCAATGCATACCCATTTAAATTCTCTACCACATATTTTTCTGTTCAAAATAATAAATGAACACAAAAAGTAACTGTGTTAAAAGAACAACAGCAAGCCTTCAATATTTAGAAATGAAACAATACCTTTGTAAACAATATATAGGTCAAATAATAAATCAAAAATATTTAGAACAGAATAATGACAATACCAAAATCTTTAGCTGCACCTTTTGTTGAAGGACGATAACTTCAACTTACATAATAAAAAGGAGAAACCATCAACTATCTATGTTTTTACTTAAAGAAGCCAGAAATACAGGTGCAAATTACCAAAGCAGTCAGAAGTAAAAACAGAAACAGAAACCATGCTGTGCACCAGGGCATGAGACAAAAGGAAAAATGAGTAATACTGGTCCTGTCTTTATTTAAAACTGGTATCTTGTTCATCATGACCTGCTTGCATTCATTTTTTATTTTAAAAAATAGTGCATCAAACTATCATTTATCTTCATTACTGAGATTTCTGATGATACCTCAGATTTTGTGTCTGAGACAAATGCCTCACAGTAGGCCCAGCCCTGCCCAAACAAATCTATTTCAACATTATACTCTTCCTTACCAGCCCCATTCTCCTCAACCCCATGACCGCCACACACACCCAGGGATGTTGTAAAATGAGAGACATTTCTGTTCAAAGCATGTTAAATACAATTACTCAAATGAAAAGTTCCATTCGGGAATGATAAAGGTATTTAACATTTTCTTTTTCAAGGATCTGAACACTTCAGCAACTAAAACTGTCCAAATCTTACCTTAATTGAAACAATTACAATGCATTTTTCAACAGTAGACCAATGAACTCCTAAATTCATAAATGTCTGAACTAGCAAACTGTAAAAATTCACTTGCACAGTGAGTGCTTGATTATATATATTTGCATTTCCTATGACAGAAGAGCAATCATACATTTCTTCTTTTGTGTCTTGTCCAAGGATCCTAACCAATAATAGCAGCAAAGACTCAACTCTAACAGCCACACTAAACCTCATGAGGATCCAACAAATAAAAGACAACAGACGAAGGTTAGTAAATGACTCACTTTTTAAGAGTCCTCTTTCCTCCCCACCTCATTTTAACCATGAATTCATTGCTAATAACTGTAATGAAAAATACTTGAGGTATCTGAATCTAAGACAGGTGGATCAGCAGAGAGTAGAACAGTATTTCCTGCAGAAAAATTAGCAAAGTACAAAAGTCATCTCCTAGAAGACAGCAGAACATTGCTAAGACAGTGAAAACAGGAGGTGCTAAAACTTAAGAGGATGAAGAACCACAAAATCTTTTATCTTTTGCAGCTACTTTTATCTGTGGTATTTTGCCAATTCTAGGAACAAGGAGGAAGCTGAGAATCTGGGCACTACATCTGTAAAAATATTGCTGCAGAAGGACAGAAAAGTCAGTAAATTTTGGCAAACTAAATCTCAAAAGCAAATGGATAGTATTTATTACCAAAAATTACTCAGCAATAAAAAGTTAGTGCAGACACCTTAAAAACATTATGGTAGGTGTTAAGCCAGACACAAAAGTCCAAATGAAATGGTCCCAAGCAGGCAATCTATAATAAGACAGAAAGCAGACTAGTGGTTTCTCTGAGCTGGAGCTGTCAGTAATGGAGCGTGACTGCTAGTGAATATGGTTTCTTTTTGCAGTGACAAAAAGGTTCCAAAATTGATGTTAGTAACTGTATATTTGAAGAAGATGAATTATGTGATATGTGAATTATATTCCAATTTTCTTTTAAAAAAACTAAATCTGACCTGGGGGTGCCACTCAGTGGCACAGGACTTGCCTAGAATATTTAAGGCCCTGGGTTTGATCCCCATCATCATCAACAAAAGAATAAATTTCAAAAACCTAAAAACAAAGCCTCTAAAAAGCAATGAGTGGAGATTTTCAACAGTCTTACAAAGATTAAAGTTCCAGACAAAAAGAAGAAAAGGTAATAAATATAAAATAAAAAATTAGAGCTAAAGGGAAAATAAATATATAAATACACATACACTGTATGTATTAGAAAAATCAACCAAGGGAAAAAAATCCTAAAGGAACTGTGAATACTACCAAAGATAAATTACAAACCTAACAGTTTTTGCTCCAATCTTATTATAAGCTTGCTGGGTATGGTGGTGTAGAACTGTAATCCCAGCACTAGGGAGGCTGACGCAAGAGGATCACTGAGAGTTCAATGCCACCTTGAATTGCATAGCAAGACCCTGTCTCAAAAAAAATCAAAGAAATAAAGAAATTAAAGTGCAAGAAGCTGAAAAGATAGCCCAAAACCTAATCTTCAGGCAGGTTTTCCCAAATTAGTAAATAGCAATGGCACACTTCTATTTGCTAATGAAAACCCCCTGCCATCATCCTAGATTCCTTTTAGATTCCTACATTCACTCCATAAACAAATCATGTCAGTCTTACATCCAACACATCCAGAATCTACACATCACCAAGTGCACTGCCACTACTCTGGTGGAACACCTCACCATTTCCCTTCCTGAACAGCTGCTTAACTTACTCTTCTACTTTACCATACCATACCTCTGCCCTTTCAGATCTCAACCACAAGAACAAGCCTTGGACAACTAAGGCATTCCTCTGCACAAGATCTCTCACAGCTCCTATCTCAGAACACTCGCTCAACACTCCCCAAGCCCTCTAAGAGCTCTGGAACCATCCCATTTCCCTGCTATACAGGCTCAAAGTTTTAAACACACAGTGTATATCACGCCTGATGTTGCAAAGTCGTCTACAATACTGGTGAAATTTTCTAACCATCTGTTACAGACTTGTCTTTTCTGCAAGTAAAGTTCACTTCTAAAAACAACTGTCTCCAGCAAAATGTTTCCTTTTCTGGTGGTTTTTGATAATTACTTGCATTGCCATCCTCAGCCAAACACTGAAAGATAGTAAGGTCTTCCTTGCGAAAAATTTCATCAGCAGTAATTACTCCTTCCTGTAAGGCTCAATTCCAACATTACTCTCCCAATACCCAACCTATCTGCCAGCAGAGGCACTGTTCTTAGCTCAGCACCAGTGACCCCAGTAAACACAGGATGTCTTTAAAAAGATAGAACACAGAATCTTGAAAGCATCTGGACATCTAAAGACACCCAAACATTTACACCAGACACCCCAAGTACTTTGCCCACTGAGGCATGAAACATCCAGAGAACTTCTTGCCTAATGTCCCTTGCCTTCTTTTGAGCCTTGTCTTTAAAAAGCCCACTTCTCTTTGCTCCTTATAAATGGCCTTTTTGCCCTCTGCCTGCCTGCACCCAGGCACAATAAATTCAGTGTTATGTGGCCCATTTACACAAGGCTAGTGGTCTCCGCTGGTCTCTGCCTCATGCCATTCTTTACACTTCCAAAGTCATAGTGCTGGGCTGAGGGTAGAACATGCCCAGCATGCCCACGGCCCTGGGTTCAATTCCCAGCACTATGAAGGGCAGGTGAACTGACAGGTATAGTGCTTAATATGTCCAACATTTAAAATAAATTACCTGTATGTAATACTGCACACCTTTATTCCCTAAAGTTAAGAAAAATTTATTCAAATGCAGTTTCTCAGCTTCTATTATGACCTTCAACAAACTGGCCTTATCACCTTAAATACTATCTGTAGAAAGGACATATCTTACATACAAGGAATTTTTTTTTCCTAAGAGTAAAAAATTAAGTATGTAAGTGGACTATGTTGTCCAGGGTGACCTCAAACTCCTGGGCTCAAGTGATCCTCCAAAACAGCTGGGACTAAGGTAGAAGATATAAAACTAGGTGGAAAGGATACCAGGAAACCAGAATTTAAAATTGTACTTCTAAACAAAACCTGCAGCTTCACAACACAAACCCTTCAGGGCTATACCTATAATCCCAACACTCAGGAGGTTGAGACAAGAGGATCTCTGCAAGGCTGGTCTGGACTACAAAGTGAGTTCAAGGCCAGCCTGAACTGCATAGTGAGACTTTGTCTCAAAAAGATTAAAAAAACCACAAGCCGAGTTTATTTACTTTTTTCCTTCTCCCAAAACTAAACCTGAGCAAGTCCCTTTGCACCTGCAAATTACCCTTTTCCTTCAGCCGAGAAAGCAGCTGCAGTGGAGACAGCATGTCTAGCATGTACCTCCACTTCAAACTCTTGTGGATGGCTTGCACAATAACCTGGCAGACAGAACACACACACATCTGAGATCACACATACTGAAAACAGCCTTTAAATGCTTGCTCCACCCTGGCTTGTAAGGCATGCCTCATTTCTCTGAGCACTGGCACTTGCTCTGCTATGTGTTCTGTATCTTCCCCTAATAAATCTTTGTCACGTCTCTTTTTACTGACACATCTAGAAAATTCTTTTTCCATGATGGGAATCAGTGAACCTGCATACTTCTTAAAGCAGTAAATTAAACTCCTTTTTTCAGCCTCAGGGACCCGCAGACCCAGCCCATGACAGGACTAACAGCATGCACAACCACATCCTGCTCAAATTCATTTTCTTAGTGTAAAGAAGCATTACAATTATAGTGTAAGAAAATAACATAGTCTCATAAATCAGTAACCAATCATAAACTAAGGAAATATGGGGGCGGAGGGAAGAGGTGGGGCGAGAGGTAGTGTGGCTCCAGCTCCAACTCCTCAGCCACCCTCGGCCATCACCACTCCTTAGGGACAGAGGGAGATTCAACCAGGCCAAAAAGATGTCTGTACTGTCAGAAACAATCTGTCACATGAGGAAGGGCGCCTCCACCAGCAAACCAAATCATTATGCACCAAGCAGTGGAGAAATGCACATCTGACCGATGCTGTCTCAGCCAGCATGTTCTTTTCACCCAGGAGATGAAACCCTTCACTTCTACAAATGGACCTCTCCCCCAGGAGTGATTTGGATTCTGTCTATTAATCTGTTCATTGTGGTGATGTGGGCTGCTATATATGCCTGTGTTGCCTCCATGCTCACCTGGGACAGAGGCTATGGAACTGGCCTTCTAGGCTACCCTTCCTTTCACGGAGGAAGTCGCTTGGGTAGCTATAGAGGTGGCTATGGCTATGGGTATGGTTATGGCACAAACTACACTGATCCAAGAGCAGCCAAGGGCTTCTTGTTGGCCTGGGTGCCTTTTATTTCATTTCTTCATTGGTGATATTGGTTACCAGCATTATAACTGCCCAGAACAAGGAGATATTACTTAACTATAATAATACTGAGTGCCATCCTGGGCATCATGGTGTTTACTGCTACAATCGTCTATATGATGGATGTCAACCCCATTGCCCAGGCATCTGGATCTATGTACAGCCCACTCACAGATATATACCCTCTGTAGCAAGTTTTATAGACTTGCAGTTAGTGGCCTCTACATGGACCAGTATTTGTACCACTACTGTTTGGTGGGTCCCCAGGAGGTATGAGCAGTGTTTGGTTTTTTTATTTCCTCCCCCTCTCCTTGGGTCAGGTGCTATCCCCTTGAGATACCTAACAGGGTTACTCTAGGGATGATTTGAAAATATCGATACCAAAAAAGATCTAAAAAAAAGATCTAAAAAAATTTGATACCAAGAGCCCATTTCTAATTATATTAGAATCTCAGGGAGGGACTGTATATCACTATTAAGATACAATTAAAATACTGTACAATTCCACCCATTCAAAGAACAGCTCAGGTTTATCATATATTCACAGAATTGTGCAAACAACATCACAGTCAGCTATAGAACACAGCCATTTTCCTGACCTTCCCTAGGCAACCAGGAATTCTACCTCTCCAGATTTGCCTCTTTAAGTATTTTATTGTAATTTCACAATATGTAGTCTCTTATGATTGGCTTCTTTCGCTTACCATGTTTTTAAAGTTTATCTATGTTATAGCTTGTATGAGTCCTTTATTTCTTTTTTTTTTGTATTTTTTTTTATTTTAAAGAGAAAAAAATAAAAACAAAAACAAAAACAAAGACAAAGCAACACAAATACAATAAAAATGATACAGGATTTCAAGACAGGATGATAGGAATTGACAATAGTTGTTGTATTACATATTGTCATCTTCAACAAAGTTGCTCAGATTACCAGATGTAGAAATGCTAGATTGATCAAACAGTTAAAAAGAATGAAGAGCAATAATAAAAAAAAATATGATCATGATTGTCATTACTATTGTTTGGTTTTTTGAGACAAGGTCTTGCTCTATAATTCAAGCTGGCCTTGAACTCACTATGTAGCCCAGGCTGGCCTCAAACTCATGGCAACCCTCCTGCCTCAGCCTCTTGAGTACTGGGATTATAGTAGTGGTAATGTCCAGTTAATTTTTTTGGTTGGCACAATTGTTAAATATGTATAGCCACCAGAATTATGAGATCAATAAACAGGTGAAAACAGTTTTTAAGCATTTTAAGCAAACACAAATGTTTACTTTATGTCTGTTATACAAAAAGTCCCTAAACAACAGAACCAAAATAGGAAAAAAAAAAAACTTTCCATCCAGAAAATATCCCAGAAGACTGCTCTGAGGCATATATTTCACATTAACATTCAAGAAATTGGGAGCTGAAGTAACAGTTCATTAAAGGCAGAGGTGAATGAAGTATGCATGCCTCATTATAACATCCTGATGGATTCTGGGAACAAATACCTAGGCTAAGATACATCCATGGTGCTCTGCAACTGTCCACTGCACACAAGCCTCTCAGAAGCAAGCTACCTCACCGGCATATGCAGGGGATCGCCCTATACAGACAGGAGGACTACCAGGAGGGGCTTAAAGCTGAAACCCAGCTCAAATCTGGCTTCCAAAGCCTAAAACCTGGGACTGACTCCATTATTTGAAGCCAAAAAGTGAAAGTTTTTTTCTTAATTTTCAGTATGTCATTCTACCAGGCTAGATTCAAATCTTTTTCTTTTTAAACTAAGTATCAATTGGAGGAAAGCTAGAAGCTGGGGCAATGAGTACTGTAATTTTTATATATCTACAGCACCACCTGAAGAAGTCAAGAGAAGAGAAGCAACCAGAGATAAAAAAAAATCATCTTAAATTCTCAGCAATATACTGAGTAGTCAGAGTCTACAAAGGGTCAAAAGTAAAACAAGGGAGAACCACCACACAGAGAGACTTCAACTAAACAGAAAAGAACAATTTGAGCGGCACATTTTTATCTGGGATGCTAATGTGGTACCTTTTCTGCCTCACTGCATTTATCCAATGCTGCTATAACTCTGTAGGTATCTATAGCATATCTGAGAGAGACTAAATCTTGACTTACCTCAAGAATAATCTGCAGCTAACTTTCAAACAAAACTCGTCACACCTCCAAGTCTGGTGTTTTTGAGACAGTGTTTCACTGTGCAGTTCAGGCTGGCCTTGAACTCACTTTGTAGCCCAGTCTGGCCTTGAATTCACAGTGATCCTTCTGCCTCAGCCTCCTGTGCTGGGATTACAGGCATGTGCCACCACATCCAGCCTCTAACAGGTTTAAATCTTTTAAAAGCATCTCAGAATGTGTGGCAATACACAATCTGTAGCAGACCTTTGGGCACAATGTTTTTAAGAATGGCAAGATTCTAATTTGTTACACTATATCAACCTTCAAACTTAAATCCCCTAAGTTTCAAATCTAAAAATTACCTTACCTTTATTGGCAGCTCATTAACCCAATAAAATAGAGGATATCTTAGGCAAACTTTTAAAAAAATTTCATGGAAAGATAACCTTTTGGGGCAAAACGTCTTCCAGTTAAATAAAGTTATCATAATGAATCTTTGTGATGTGATCTTTCCATGCAACCTAATAGCTAAGAGAGTAATTCAAAGAAAAAATTAAGTATCTAAATCATGTGAAGAGAATATCAATAACTAAAAACATTCAGATTCTGATCTTAGGAAAAAAACAACACAAGGATTATAAAATACAGAACAGCAGCATCACAAGAGCTACTTAACATATATACATATGCTTCATCTGCACACTTTTCAAAACATCTTTTTTGGGGCTGGGGATATAGCTCAGCAACACAGCACCTGCCTGGTAAGCGCAAGGTCCTGAGTTCGATTCCTGGTACCAAAAAAAAATACTTAAAGGTATTTAACCTCTGTGTGTGTGTGTGTGTGTGTGTGTGTGTGTGCGCGCGTGTGTGTGTCTCCCTTGAGACAGAGTTTCACTATGTAGCTCAGGTTGGTCTTGAATTCACTATGTAGCCCTGGCTGGCCTTGAACTTGCAGCAACCCTCCTGCCTCAGCCTCCCAAGTTCTGGGATTACAGGCACGTACCACCATGCCTGGCTCTATAGCTGTACAATTTTATATTTACTTTCTGGGGAAATTATTATTTACTTCAGCTGTGAATGTAGGTTTTTCCACACTTCATTTTGCTGAAAACAGGGGCTGGGGATTTAGCTGGGGCTGGGGGTTTAGCTCAGTGGCAAAAGCGCCTGCCTGGCAAGCGCAAGGTCGTGAGTTCGGTTCCCGGTACCGGAGAAAAACAAAAACAAAAACAAAAAAAAAAAACAAAACAAAACAAAAAAAATTTTGCTGAAAACAAAGCCACAACATGAATATCTCTACTTAAAATGCATTTAAATTAAATGAGAAGATATTTTTATGCCATATGTATCTTCATATATATTTACTGTGTATGCAGTAATTACAAGTGGTTTAAAACACATCCCTTTAATTCATTCTTGGGAATTAATGTTTAAGAACCACCTCTGAGTATAGGAATTTCCTGATATGTACTTCCCAAATGTTTTACTGAAATCAGGCACTAATTTGAGCTGATCTAATAACAATAAAAATAAAACTAACAACACGACTGCCTACAGGATTTCAAGTAAAATGTAACTACATATTCTTAGTCCCACTGTTACACTGCATCCTTCTTGATGTGATCACAAAGGCCCAACCCATACTTACTATACCACACAGAATTTGATTGGAAATATTTCTTTTACAAAAAATTATTCAGTACAATCTAATCCTTAACATTCTCAAACTCAGTAATCACCGCATTCTAACAACTACTAAGACAATATGACCTCAAATGTGTACCCACCACAATCTTAATAAATGCAAGGTAATTTCCTCTTCCCCACCCCCATGCAATGCAACACGGTAAACACAAGGCACTGTTAACACACCTATCAGCTCCAGCTGAGTAAGTATCTCTGCCCTGCCATTTAAATAAATGCCTGGCAGCAGCTCAATATGCCTGCAAAAAGAATCATCATTATTACCGTGTGAATGCCAGGCAAACCTTTGACATGCTTTTTTTTTGCGGCGGGAGAGGGGGCACAGGGTCTCGCTGTGCAGTCCAGGCTGGCCTCAAGCTCACTTTGTAGTCCAGGTTGGTCTCGAACTCTCAGTGATTCTCCAGCCTCGGCCTTCCAAGTGCTGGGATTACAGGCATGGGCCACCATGCCCAGTTTTGACATGCTTTTCTTATCCCTCTTCTCAACAAAATTGATTAGGAACTGACTCTATTTTCACAACCACAGTATTATTTCTGCATAAAAAGCCACATACAGCTTTCCTCCCATCCTTCCACATCTTCCCTGAGTAGAAGTTCAGCAGGGAAAGGGAGGGACTGGTGGTCAACATGACCGATGCATCTTAGCAGTCTTTCAGATGCATACATCTTTCTTAGCAAAGTACCTTTACTGCCTAACAAATAAAAGTACACCCTAACCTTTATACAAAAACATAAAGCTAGACTCAAAAGTATCACAATTTTTATTTCCTTTTAAACCATTTACATGTTCACGGAATCAAATTTTTTCAAGAAATGCTGCATAAAACTTACAACAAAATTAAATACATGAGTAATCACAGTTTTCCAAATGTAACACTGATACTGATTTATGAACTATATAGTATGATTCAGCTATATCTATACTCCAAATTCAACTATAAAACTGAGCAAGTCTAAGGAGCTAACATTAATATAAGCAGTATAATTTTACCATGTTATTTTCCAGGAAGTTCAGAAATAGCATACAATTTGTCTTTAAAAAGCACTGAACTAAGGCTATCCACTTCAGAAATGAGTGAGGGGTACAGGATATGCCCTCCCACAATAAACAACTAGACTAATGGACAAAATACACAGAGCCACTTCTTTCCACACCTTGAGGCAATGGGTCATGCAAAACTGTGATGTGCTAAAGAAAAGAAACAACCGAAGTATTCCTATCGGCTCCCTACTGTCTGGCTGGTAGCAGTTTGAGCACAACAGGCTCAGAAGGAAAACAAGTGAAATTCTGAATGTTTAGAATCTTAAGGGAGCTGAATTTTGTATGGCACAACATATGAGATTTTTAAAAGTTACACAGGAAGTAAGTGTAAGAAATCTGCAGGAGCCAGAAGACAACTAAACATTTTTAAAGTAGTCTAGAGCTTAGAACCAACAAAAATTTCTTTCAAAAGAGAAGTTTATGAAGAGAAGACTAGATAAGATGTGATAGCCGCAATGAAATATTACACTGCAATAAAAAGTAACAAGTTACATGTATACAAAATAGCAAGGACAACAGTGTTAATTGAACTGGTTACCTTGAAATGCACCACTAAAAAGAGACAGATTACTGTATACAGTGGTGCTGAATAAAATGGATGTACACATGTTAAGAATAGTGACAGGTAAGTAGAATCTAGTGTACGGTTATATGGATGTTTAATGTAAATTCTTGCAATTTTGCTGTCATTTTAATAAATGAGAAGATATGATAGTGTCAGAAAACTCCAATTCCACAACCACCTAGTAATAGCTGTTTCAAACAAGAATCACAGTAGGTGGCCACACTATGCTAGTAGTTTCCAAGTCTGAAAGGTCACAGTGTGTGTGACCTACAGACTTCCAACAGATTACTCAATTATAATGAATAAATGCTAATTTTAAAATAAAGAAAACTGTCGGGCGTGGTGGTGCACGCCTGTTATACCAGCACTTGGGAGGCTGAGGCAAGAGGATCTTTGCAAGTTCGAGGCCAGCCTGGGCTACAAAGTGAGCTCAAGGCCAGCCTGAACTGCACAGCGAGACCCTGTCTGAAAAAACAGACAGACAGACAGACAGAGACAGAGAGACAGACAGAAAGCAAGAAAGAAAATAAAGAAAACAATAAGCACCTAAGTAACTGTCAAAGTTTTAAATATATCTAAATCACTTTAAAGGCCTGTTAAAAACCACAGCCCCACACCCTAAGTTTCTTATTCAGAAATCTGGGACAAGCCTCAAAAATCTAACAAGTCTTAACAAATTCCTAGGCAATGGTGGTAGTCCAAGGACCACACCTGGACCAAACTTAGGCCACCAAAGTTAACATATAATAGAACCAGTAAAAGAACACAGTTCACTGTGTGCCATCCTGATCCAATGTCTTGAGAGACCATACTATTTTCTGTGATAGGTCTGCCAAAAATGCATACCTCCCATTCAATCATCAGAAAGTATCATACAAACCCAAACTGAAGGAAAAATTTCAAAACAACTGATTTATATTCTTCAAAAATAGTCATGCATGTACCACCACCAGTGGTGGGAATGTGTTAAGTTGCAGGTGTCAGATATTCTGACAGAGCAACAAAGAAGCTGACCAATAAGCTGCATATTCAACATGAAAAGTAAATTACTAAGGATCCTGAATCATCCGGAAAAAAATTAGAGTGTAGTATCTTTTAATACCTTTGAAGGCTTTTTTAATAATATTTTTTAGAAATACAGGAAAATAAGCAGGGTTAAGTTTTTAAAATTTTGTTTCACCTCTATTTTTGTGCTATTCTACCTATATATGACAACTTTTCAGTGTAGCAGGTCACAGGGTAAACTTTTAGAAGACATTCTAAATGACAAACTTAGCATATGTAGTACAATGCACATAATTCAAATGAAATGAAGAATTATTCCCAAGTTGATGCAAATGTTAGCAAAGACAGCTGCAGTATGACTGCCACCTGCTGAAGCAACTGGAAATATCATCAATTGCAAGAAACATAGTTAGCACTGTTAAGCCTTCAAAAGTTAATGAATGATAAGATTTCTAGAGAAAAATGGAAATACAATGAGATTTCAAGTTCAAGGCCAGCCTGGGCAACTTGGTGAGATCCTGTCTCAAAATATTAAATATTAAATAAATAAATAAATAATCAACCAACCAGACAACTAACTAGGGCTAGAGATTTAGCTCTGTGGTAAATCACTTGCCTTTCCCACGTAAGACCCTCGGTTCAATCCCCAGGGCCACCAAAAAAAAGTTAAGAGTACATCAACCCATAATCTCTCATCTTTTCCCAAATACCAACTGTTAAAAATAATACAGGCAGACATTTACTGTGTGATCATCACATAAGCAAAAGCTATAGTCAGTAGGTAAGGGTAAAAAGGACTGTGCAATCTACTGGAGACATTTAAGAAAAGCCTCAAACATGGAAAAGCACATGCTTTAAGGAAACAAAACCAACTTAAGTCTTATTTCAGTGTAATGTACCTCATTACATCACTGACTCCATTACTATCATACACTATAATATTTACACTGGTCATAAAGGAAGAGCTCATCATTTAAATAATAGTCTTGTTTTCTAAAGTCAAATGAAGAACTGACTTTAAGACAGTTGGGTTTTCAAGCAATAGTTTATGGGAGAAAAAATGCTAAAGAGGCGCTCCATGGGACATCAGAAGGTACCATAAAGTAGTTAAGAAGAAACTTTCATGCATACTTTTAAGAAACTCAATTTACAATTGTAATTAAGCCTTACATTCAGTGAAACAAACTTTTATTATTTACTGCACACATTATTTCTAGTAGTTTAAAACATATGTTACATAATTATAGCTGATTAAAAGACAGAGCTGAAGACTGCATAAGTCTGTCTCAGCAATATAATAACTTTTTTAACTTAAGCTAAACTCCAGAGCAACAAGAGCTTGAACCACATGGAAGAATCCTTAAATAATTTAACTTCTAAAACATTTTTTATTTGTGGTAATTATACAACCTCTGCAATATGCACATTCATTACACAAAGAGAAATGCCTTTAGGACACAAAATAAATCAGATTATAAAAATCAGTCAAAAGCTTCAAGATTATATATCTTCAGAATCTGTCTATGCTGAGATCTATGTAAATTGCAGATTTTAATCTAACTGGAAAAGGAAAATCAAGTTGAAATGGGAACATGTGCATGCATCTGTATATGTGCATAAGACCTGTATGCTTGGATACACACAAGTTGCCTTGTGTTTTTAAAGTTTTGCTTCTTGAGGAACAATCAGTTCCATGAGTTCTGACAGACCTACTCATCTAAGGAGCTGCTACTACATTAAAGACAGACTCTCTCCGCATCTCAGAAGTCCCCTCATGCTCTTTTATGCCAAGTGCCCTACCCTGTGCCCTAGGTAACCACTAATTCCTCTCCTTAGATTTGCATTTATCAAATACTACAGAAACAGAATCAAAGTCATGCCAAATTTTGTTTTCACTTAGTAAATTGTTTTGGAGAGTCAACCATTTTGTTGTTGGTATCAGCAATTAATTCCTTTTTATTGTTGAATAGGATCCAGGTACGCCAAAGTCCATTATCCATTTACCAGTTGATGGACATTTGAGTTGTTTTCAGTGATTACGAATAAAGTTGCCACAACTGTTCTACACATACAGAGGCCTTTGTGCACACATACATTTTCCCTTGGAGTCTCAGGAGTACGGATGCTGGGCTGTACAGTGAGTATATGTTTAACTTAAGAAACTGCCAAACCAGTTTCCAAAGTGGACATAGCGGCTAAGCATGGGAGTTCTAGTTGTCCCATGTCCTTCCCACTTGTCACTGTCACTATCTGTTTGGTTCTACTGTTAGCCAGTCTAACAAGGTTGCAATGGTATCTCACTGTGATGGGCATTTGCATTTCCTAATGACTACCGCTGTGGGGCATCTTTTTTTATGCATACTGCCATTTTTGAAATGGATAAAACGTGTATTCAAAGATTTGGGGCATTTTTAATTGAAATTTTATCAAGACACCTATGCTTTTTAATAGTTAACAAAGAAACACTAAAAACTTTGTGTATTTTAAGCCACTTAGAACTTATAAAGATTCAACAAAAATATAAAATCCCGCCTTGCCTCCCCAATTCACAATATCCTCTTTATCATCCCCCATCCCAATTACAAGGTGAAAAAACAAGTAGAAGGAAAAACCAGTCAACTCTCTCCTTTTGCTTACTCTGAAAGTGAAAATCTCAGGAAAAGTTACCTGCTTACTTCTAGAGTCAGGAAATCAAAAGTTTTCCTGTTTTTCACAAGTATTTGATAGGGCCGGGGATATAGCTCAGCAGCCCAAGTGCCTGCCTAGCAAGCATAAGATCCTGAGTTCAATTCCAGGCACCAAAAAAAAAAGTTGCAATTCTTCAAGTATTTGATGAAAACACATTCTTCCCTCAGTATAAGCCAGGAACACAAGTGAATGATTACTGGCAACACTTACAGAAATAATTAAAATGTATTTTAACAAGATGTGTATATTTTAAAAGATAGTAGTCGGGTGTGGTGGCACACACCTGTAATCCCAGCATGTTGTAGGCTGAGGCAGGAGGATCACTGCAAGTTCAAGACCAGCCTGGGCTATAAAGTGAGCTCAAGGCCAGCCTGAACTGCACAGCTAGACCCTGTCTCAAAAAGACAAAAATAAATTAAATAAATAAATAAAAAAATAGTGCAGCTGGACATGTGGCACATGCCTGTAATCCCAGCATCGGGAGGCTGAGGAAGGAGGATCATTTCAAGTTCAAGACCAGCCTGGGCTACACAGTGAACTCAAGGCCAGCCTAAACTGCATAGTGAGACCCTGTCTCAAAAAGGTAGTATAAATTAGGTGGTAGAGTGGTCCCCCATGCACAGCTCAGCAGGAGGCCTACACTATTCCGCCAAGTACATGCCTTCACCCATGCTGTGGCTAAGCACAACGACTTAGCTCTACTATAAGAAACTGGCGAGCCTGATAGCATCACACAGAATACTGAACGAATTTCTTAACTTCTCTCAGCATAGTTTCTCATCTCAAAATGGGAAGAGAAATCACTACTTCATTGAGTTACTTTATGGAATTAAGGTTCAGAGTTCACACTAATACATAAATAACAGTTACTATGGTTATGACTGTAATCCTTCACCTTTAAATTCTTGAATCACATATGTAAGCCAGACCAAAAAAATGTGCTTTTCACAAACCTAAGCAAGCTTCAGACAGGAGGTAACATCTATACACAGCAGACCCACTGAAATGAATGCAGAGCCCTGACCCCATGAGAGAAGTCTCATGCAACCACATTAAAGAGTCCTGGAGTTTACAACTGAGAAGGGCATTTATAGGCCTTATATTCTGTCTCAGCATTTCATATGCCGTGACACTTCTCAAAAGAAACCAATCCATTCACTCCTGGTTTTTATTGGCAGCTTATTTTCCTCTAAGATTCTATAGTGGTGCTTTATATGAGAGCTATGCTTTGCAAGTCTCAATGACATTTTTTCAACTTCCCCGCCTGCCATCTTCCCAACTGGGCTAAACACAGAGCAACTTCCTAAATTTCCTGTTAAGAGGTGCATCTTGTTTTTACCAGAAAACTCAAGTGGTATCACAACACTAGCTCTTGCACTGATGAACCAGCCTGGACACATATGTGCAAGATTATTACATTTTTATGATAGACATTCTATAGGACTTTTCCATGAATCAATATATGAAATACATCTCTTTCCTATTTTCGAGTCTGTCTGAAATAAAGTATGGAGAGTTCATGTTCTTCCCACCCAAGGAGGCACAGTAGCATAGGATGGACTGCAAGGTCAAAGACAGCTGAGATGTGAGTACTCTGCTTCCCAGCTCCAACATATGCCAGCTACCCTTCAGAAAGGGGTCTCTCTAAACCGTTAGTTTTCTCACCTACAAAATGGTGAAAATACCATTTATCTGACACACACGTTTGGTTATACAGCATCTAGTGCACAGTTGTCTAATGCTAGCCCTTGGAATAAGTAAGAGTCCAGTGGTATGTAAGTATGATGTTGGTTTTTACTTCCTTAGACCTAAGACAACCCAAATACAATCTTCATTTCACTACTGCCTTCCTACTTCAGACTAGGAACCAGCCACATCTAACTATACTTCAATCAGATTTCTCACCACTTTCCCAAAACTGCTCTAAACACCACAAATATGACCTCCCACTTGCTAAATCCAAAGGTCAAACTTCAACCTTCACCTTCATCTTTCTGCTGCACTTGACAGAGCTTCCTGCATCTTTCTTCTTGAAGCTTTTCCATCCCTTCTTTCCATGACAGTCTATGCTCCCGGTTTTCTTCAAACCTGCTCTGTGCTGCTAACTCTGCTCCTGACCACTAAATGGTAGAGTGATCCGTGGCTCCATCTTTGGCCATCTTCTCTGTGCTCACTCCCTCAATGACTATTAGTATCCTGAGCATACATTTATTTCTGTTTATTCTCTTCTGAGGTTCAGATGCCTGCATGACATCTCTACTGGGAGCCCTAAGAGACACGTCAAACTTAAAAATGCCTCAACGTGAACTCTTCATCCACTCCTGTACACTAAGCTGGAGCCGCAGCCCTGCAATCTCCTCCGAGTTGCCCAGACCATAAGCTTCATAGTTAACACTACCCTCCCCTCCTTTTCTCATGCCCCACATCCCATCTGTCAGCAAATCCTACAGGTTATACCTTCAAAATATATCCAGGACCCACCTACTTCTTTCCATCTCTACTACTGCTATCCTAGTGCAGACTGCCTCTGCTGCACGTGTGTCCCTCCACAGCCTTCTAGCAGGTTCTCTCCCTGAGTCTATTCCTCTGCTACACCTTGTCATGGAGTCTGAGTGACATTCATTCCACAGTAACAACCCAGCTTCTCCAGACACCACACTATACACCTTCTGTTCCCTTTGCACTGCTCTTCACATACCTACAAGGCTCTTTTTCCCAAGTATCTGCTTGGTTCACACACTCACCTCCACCATATTTGGCTCAAAGGTAGTTCATGATGGGGTTCAATCCCACTCTTTGCTACCGTATTTTTTTTCCACCCTGCATAATATACTTATTATGCTTAAGGTTAATTATTTGTTTTCCCACTCTATGTAGGACTTTCTCTCTTGTTTATTGACACATCTCCCAAAGCAATTAAGAGTCATGGCTGCCACTTATCAGAAGCTCAACAAGTATTTCCTGTAACTGTAAAGTTCATAGTTCAAACCAATATCACCAGCTCCCATTATCCTTCCAATAAGACAGTCTGGAAAGAACCCATCCAAATGGGTTCAATATAAATACCGGAACTACTTCCAGGCTCCGCCTGAGATGCTGAGGGCTAGCACTAGACAAAAATCTCAGTGCCTCAATTATTCTCTTCCTCGCCACTCCAAACTCCCTCAACACATCTCCACAGCCAGTGATGCCTTCCCAGCTCACTCTTGGCCAACTGCCTCAAGCCCTGCTTCAGAGAAACACAGAAGCCATTATGTAAGTTTTATGGAATACCCTCCATTTTCTTGCCATAAATACAGCAGGGACTCAATGAATATTTGAGAAAAATGAGAAACTGACAAACAGAAAAAAGTAAAATGCTTTGCCCCAAATCCCATAGCTAACAATGGAAATACCAAGGTTTGATCTTGGGCCTGACTTATTCTAAAACCATGGCATTTTCTCCTAAGCCACACGACAAACCAACCTACCTCCCACCTCCTAAAATCCTCATGCAACAAACCAACACACCCCTACCTCTTCAAACCTCCTCATGAAAAACCAATATATCATATCCTTCAACTCTTAAAATCCTCTGTGGTTTCAGGTTCAATGTGGTAAGCTAATGAGTTCTATTCCTCTGGAGACTTCAATAAAACAGAAGTACAGAAGCCAAAAACTGATATATCTATAACAATAAAAATAAGAAAGAAAAGAGTCACCAGAAGGTGAGAATCTAGCAAATATCTGTGTTGGATGCAGTGATGTCTGACAAAGACAAACAACTAAGTCTTGAAGAATGGCTGCACTTCTGGCCATGAATTTTTTTTGTTTGTTTGTTTGTTTTTCTCTGGCACCAGGAACCGAACTCATGACCTTGCGCTTGCCAGGCAGGCGCTTTGCCGCTGAGCTAAATCCCCAGCCCCATGAAATATTATTGAGGGCTAACACAAGCCAGGGGTGAAACTAGCTCAGGATGATACAGTATTTTTCCTCAGATAAAAACCCAAGGGGTGTTTCTCTAGAAAATAAAGCAAAGGTTTCTGACATGGGTACTGACATCCTTGGAGTAAAACACCCCTCACCTAGTTATTTGGGGTCCACAGCATCGGAATACACTGAAGCAAACCACTTAAGCTCTGAATTCCCATTAGGGCACAGGTCTAATGCAAGTGAGTATCACCTCTTGCTTCTTACTCACTTGCTGACAACCACAGGTAACCAGACAGATGAGAAATACTTTTAGAAAGACCAATAAATATCAAATAAAGAAAAACTGACCTTGGAAGAAAGAGCTAAGGTGGGAAAGCTGGAGAAAAGTTAAAATAGACAAAGTCTTTCTAAGCACAGCTGGAGAAATATGTGAATCCATAAAGAAAAAACAGGTTCTCAAGAAAGAGATTCAAAATAACCAAATGATTCCTAAAATTAAAAACCATAAGCTGAGTTCAACCCATGAACAGACCTCAGACCACTTGGTTGATGGTACAGTTAAGACAAAAATGTGAAAAATGCCTGATATATAAAAGTAGTAACAAAAACATAAAAGTATGATGAAGGATAGAAAGACATGCTGGAATGGGAGAGAAAAGTCAATTTTTAGGGCAATACCATCTTTATCTTGCAAACAAAGGAATCTAGATTCTGACATACATCACTACACAAACAAAAGATAGTATTAAAATTACAACAGAATAATTTTAGAACAGCACTACACATTAACAATAACAGATTTAGAAAGACATGTGGGAATAGTATCAGTAAGCAGAATGTCCCTTAAAGTTGAAAAGCCACAAATTACAAGGTTTCACATCTAATCCATGTTTTGGAGATTAAGGTCAGGAAACCTCAAGTGAAAAATGGCTACAGAGAACAACTACAGACTGGAAGTAGGGCTTAAAAGGGGGACAAACAATTGCTTTCCATCCAATCTCATCTATTCCAACCTTCCTGATGTTTAATCATATAGACAAGTAAAAATGCCCCTCTAGTCCTTCCTCACTGCCCTCATCCAAGGCCCACAATGACTCCTCCTGTTAAGAACCCTTCAGAGGCAAACCTCTGTTCATCCTCCAGCTTCACTCTAAACATCTTTCCCACCTGTCACTGCTCTAACTACAATAAACCATATTCAAATGTCTCAAACACCGATCTTTCTTGCCTCTGAGCCTTTGCCTTTCCTCTTGACAGGGGCTACCACATTCTTATTCTTCAGGGTTCACCATGGACATCACACCCCTGGGAGGATTCTACTGACTGTTCAGTTAAGTGACTCAGTGATCATTTCCAACTCAATGTTTTCTTCTCACAGCATTCACTAGCCTACATAAACTACCACGCCCCCAAGGAAAAAAGACGTAAGTAAGAACAAGGCCCATGTCCACTTCGTTCACATCGGAAGTCTCAGTATAGTACAGTGCTCACCGTTCTAGACACTTAGGAAACACTGTTTTGCATAAAAGCTCCAAATCACATAGTTCAATCTATTTCAATTGTGCTCAGTGGTCATGGTGCTAAAAAGATACCTGTATTTCCAGAAGATAGTCTTCCTCTGTCCATTACCTTCCATATCCATTAGCCTTAAAAAATAATCTGCATGCATATTCCACCAACTTGATTCCATCCAAACTTTTCTTTCCTCTCCTAGAAGAAGGAGGTTCCAAAATACACCACTCCATCACAATTTTGCTCTCTAGTACACCTTAAAACAAAGCAGAGACCAAGAGCCAACCTTGTCAAGATTGACTGTTTTAGAACCACAGCCAACCTCCAGGGGCTCACCTGGACCACGAAGTTTATGATGGAGTGGTTGGGGGAGTATAGGGGTCTTAGAACAACCTCAGGAAACTCAGTGGCTGGCAAGGAAGACTTATCTATCACTTGCCCAGAATACAGGGTTAAGGGAAGAAGACAGCTGGGATGCTGTTAATGAGATTAATGTCCTGGGCCTCTGTATTTTCAAATGCCAGGTAAGATTTTGTCCTGGTGCTAAAAAGTTCCAATGAGCTAATAATGAAAAGGCCCACGATTATCAAGAGCTGCCTATCAATCTCATCTCCCAAGAGGGTTTCGTTCCACTGCATATTACATTAGGAATAAAAACTTTGTACAATCTCCAATAAAACCATCTACACCATACCAAGGCCAAGAAGAAACAGTTTTTTGTTTTTGTTTTTGGTCTTTTTGAGACAGGGTCTTGCTATGCAATTCAAGCTGGCCTTGAGCGCACTCTGTAGCCAAGGCTGGTCTTGAACTTGCAACAATCCACCTGCCTCAGCCTCTCAAGTGCTAGCATTATAGGTGTGTGCCACCATGCCAGGATAAGAAGAAATATTTTTATAGCCAATGCTGCTTAAACTTACAACTGATATTCTTTCTCTTGCTTGGACTTTACTAAGATAACTTATTTGTGATACACATTAAACACTATTCAGCATTTAGTGAAAACTGTGAGTTAAACAGAAAGGAAAGTAAAACTTTGCCCTCAAGGATTTCAGGAACAGATTTGCACCCAAAAAAGTAGAATATACTATTACAGAAAGAAATATGTAATGTGACCTGCACACAGTTGTATATAACACACAGCAATCATACCTGGCACAACACAGGAACAGAGAAGACTCCTTACAGGCCACAACGGGCAGGGAACTAAAAAAACAAAAGCAAAACGTCTAGCCCTCACTAGGAAATTAAAACTGAATGACATAATTTCCCTTCCCTAATACCTAGATACAGAAATATATTTGGGAAGAAATAAGAACAAAGGAGGAAAGTGAAGAAATAAGAACAAAGGAGGAAAGTAAAGAAATAAGAACAAAGGAGGAAAGTAATACTTTATATTAAAAATAATATAAAGTACCACATGGACATGAATAATCTCAGCTCCTACTCCAAAAACACTTGCCAACATCAATTTCAATATAGTTATATATTATCAGGAACTCTGACTGCATAAATTCCAAGTTCATAAGGCATTTACCGTGGCAATATATTGGTAAGATAACTGCCAGGCAAGTATGGTGGCAGATGCCAGTAATCCCAGAACAATAACATGCCAACGCACGAGGATAGAAAGTTAAAGCACAGTCCAAGAAACTTAGCACAACTATCTCAAAACAAAAGAGTAAAGGGCTGAGGATATAGCAGTACAAAAGGTCCTAGGTACACTCCTCACTAACACATACACATACACACACACACACACACACACACACACACACACACACACACACACATCCTCAGTTTACCACCAGACCTAGCAGAAAGATCAGGCTCTGGGCATAAAGACAAACTAGGGTACACACGTGGGTCTATAATTTCCCATCTGTGGACCCGGAGCTAAGTTCCACAAGTTACAAATTAAAAAACTACACGTCTGCTAAAAATTACAAGTCAGCTAAGTTCTACAAGTTACAAATTAAAACACTGTAAGTCAGCTAATCTATTTAAAAATCGGTTTTATGCTTAGTTTAATGGGAAAAAGTCACCAAATAATAATTGCTAACAATTCTGACTGCTGATCACATCACACACATCTCATAGCATTTTCACAATAATCCTATAAGGAAGATTTTATAATAGTCCCCTTGGTCAGATGAGAAAATTAACTTTGGGTAGATTAAATAATTTGAATAAAGTTAAACTTTAGTATACTAGCCCCTCCATACAACATTTCATTTTCTACAGTTTCAGTTACCCATAATCAACCATAGCCCAAAAATATTAAAAGGAAATTTCCAAAAATAAATAATTCCCAGACTTTAAACTGTATGCCATTCTGAGTTTTCTGATCATCATCCCAACCAGAACATGAGTCACTCATTTGTCCAGTGCATCCCATGCTATATACTATCTACCCTTAGCCACTTAGTAGCTGTCTTGCTTATTAGATCAACCACCTTGATACTGCACATGCTTGTGTTCAACTAACACTTATTTTACTTAATAACAGCCTCAAAGTACAAAAGTAGTGATACTGGCAGTTCAGATATGTCAAAGAGAAGTTGTAAAGTGCTTCCTTTAAATGAGAAGTTGAAAGTGTAAGAAGCAATTTTGAAAGAGAGGAGGGTCACAATCATTTAACTTTTATTACAGTACATGAAAATTATAATTGTTATAACTGTTCGACTTTATTATTATTAATCTCCTACCATGCCTAATTTATAAACTAAACTTTATCAATGAAGTTTATGCATAGATAAAAGCATAGTATATTTGTGACCTGGTACTATACCCATCCACTGGTGGTCTTGGAAAATATCCCCTAGAGGCGAAGGGAACTACTGTAAATAAACATCTAAGCCAAAATCTGAATCCACAGACCATAAGAATAAGGTACTGGTAATGAAAACACTCACTCTAAAGCCAGATTGAGTCTAAATCCATGTATTTTGTCTTATGTATAATGTGAGATATGTGAGAATAGTAAACCTTACTCATAAAGTTATTGCAAGGATTCAATTAGTAATTATCACTTAAGGGTGTTCATAATATTCAAACAGTATTCTAAGCACTGTTACTGCTATTAATCAGTATATACTGCCTGCTTATACAGAAAAATAATATAAAGTACCTAAGAATTCTTTCCTCATCTGTCCTACAAAAATCAACTGTCTTTTGCTTGTTACTGTATGTCAAACACTTTAAAACAGCTGAAAGAGAAATGAAAAAAATAAGACACAAGTATAGCAAAAGAATTATACTCACAGCTCAAAAGGCAGCAATAACTCCATGAAAAAAATCTAATGACAACTTTAAAAAATACTCCTAGTTTCTCTACTTTTCATTGCAGTCCAAGAATCTGAAAGAGACAAGATATATATATATATAAAACCATCTGCTGTTACAAAGTTCTACTGTGTTCATCATCAGTCAACTCCTACATGCCTACCATGCAAAATGCTAGACCTTAAATGAACAATAAAAAAGTATCCACAGCCTGGGGCTGGGGATTTAGCTCAGTGGCATGCACGAGGTTGTGAGTTCGATTCCCGGTACCACAAAAAAAAAAAAAAAGTATCCACAGCCTGTATTCAAGCCCACATTCTACTTGAATAAAAAGCCATGAAGTAGCTGAAAACTATTAAAACATCAACAAACATAAATTAATCTGCCAATAAGGCAGCTAGTAAGTTCAGGGTAAGAGAGCAATCAGAACCTACACAATCATTTCACTCCTTCCCACTAAAATTATACTAAAGAGATATTTAAAGAATTTTTTTAACTAAACACGGGCCAAGGAGAATTCAAAGGAGGAAAAAAAATCTCAAACTTGTGAAGCTCTAAGAAAAGCTCTAGCACAGACAAAAACCAAAACAAGTAGGAAAAAAAACCTAGAAGAGAATAAAAGATTAGAAGCACAGTGAATGACTCAGCAGGTCAGCTGCAGCAAACACAGAGCACCAATTCTATTTCTGCAGCAGGATGTGATCAGCAGCACTAGATGCAGATGGAACTAGGGGTGAATAAGGTGGAGGCACAAGGAAAATGAGAGTGAACTGAAGGCAGTCCATGTACAATGAGAGCCTCAAGGTCATACCTTTCAGTGGCTTCCTCTCCCCTACCCTGACAGAAGGCTGAAGGGCCACTGTCTGGAAAAAGCTGAGGTCAGCCTAGCCAAGTATACTGAACAGAGGTAGACTGAGTTCACTGAACACCGATTCCAGCTATCCTACCTGCTCCCCGCACACTGAGCTCCCAGAGGTAGGATACTCATACCAGGAAAGAGGCTATCAGAATGTTCTTGGAGAATCTGATCAGCCTAAAAGACTAAGATACCAACATGGGATTCCCCAACAAATGGCCCTTCCAGAATATCCTGACACAAAACTCAAAGTCAAAAGGCCTCACCACATGCTTAAAGCTTCCAAATAATTTTGGGTTCGTCACAAAGAAATACCACCAGATGTGTGAAAAATGCTTTAACACAGAAGATAGATGAACACAGACAAGAGCAGAGAGGGCAACTTGGAAGAAATACAAACTATACAAGCTATCAATAAAAGGGCATCACAGCCATAAAAGAAATGTAGGATGTTCTTTCAAAAAGAATCCTTGAGCCAGGAGTGATCACCACCAAGTTCCAGGCCAACCTGGGCTACAAACGCAAGTTCAAGGCCAGCCTGAATTATATAGCAAGACCATGTCTTTAAAAAAAAAAAATTCTTAGAATTCTTAAATTAAATTAAAATACCAGACTACTAAAATAATAAATTATTTCTCTGAAATGAAGACATCTCCCTGAAAGTAGAACAGAAAAAATAAAATGGTAGGAGAGGAAAGCAGAAAATGAAAATATATTGAAGTGAAAGTGTAAGAAAGTCAGACAACTTGTTAGGGTGAACAGTCAGAATAACAAGACTTCCAAGAAAAAGGGAATAATAAAACAAAAACTCAAGACCAAAAAAAACCCCAAAAATGTTTCCAAGAATTGAAGAATACAAGCTGTCAGAGAAGGCTTCACTGAATATGGACAACAGTGATTAACAGATCCACTCTAAGGCACACCATGATGACACCTCAAAATACTTGGACAAATTATAAAACTCTTAGGTAAGGTTCTAAAGAAGACTGAAGAGAAGTTACACAGAAAAGGTTAGGGAGTAAATCAGTTTAGAATCAGAAAAGAGTAACATGAAAGCAAGATCAGTACTTTTTAAGTTACGAAGGAATAAGTGCCATACAGAATTCTACACCTAGCCAAATTACCAATTCAGCTGTCAGTCAAGGACAGTCTCAAAAGCACCCTCTCTCAGAAAGCCACTTGAGAAAGTCCTCCATCAAAATGTAGGCAATGCTATGTGTGGTGGCACACGGCTATAATCCCAGCTACTCAGCAGGCGGAGGCTGAGGCAGGAGGATCACAAGCTCAAAGCCAGCCTAAGCAACTTAGGGAGAACCCGTTTCAAACTAAAGAGGGATGGGAATGTAGCTCCCCAGAACCACAACAAACGTGATATGAAATACAGAAAACAAGAGCTCCAATGAAGAAGAGAGAAGGAAAATTCAGGACAAGGATGAAGAGAGATGCCACAATGATTGCTGTAAACCAGGTGACACAGTCCAGAGTAGAGCAGCATACTGGAGAGAAGGATGCTGAAGAAAGCGGTCTCCACTTTGCCCAAAGACCCTGTACAATCTGGTACAAGTGACAACCCTCAGGCTGATGTGCTCCACCAAAATGAAAATCTCAACCAAGAAAGAAAAAGAGACACCATAAACAAAACCTAACTCTGGAGAAAAGTGAATAGATGACAGCAACAGATTACAAGCCTCAAGAACAACCAGCACAGGAGGGCACATCTCAGGAAAATGTCTCCCAAAAATAAAATATGAAGAACACACAAGTTGATATGACAGGCCTCATGGAAAACACTAAAATACTATTGATAACTACGGGAAAAATAAGCAACAGGCACAAAAAGAATAAATATTACTGAGGGGAGGAAAGAAGAGACAGATTAATTTAAAAAACAAGGAAAAGTACTACACTGTAAGAAAGTATACTATACTATACTATACTATAAGCCACAAAAGTGAATATATACATAAGCATGATAATAAAACTACCAAATAATACTGTAAAAACTATAGTTATGTTAGGTGTCTAAAGGAGGAGTTAACCTCAGTTTGTCATTTTCCAGGCTCTTTGATACTATTGGTATTGCTGTTTGTATCACTTTAGCCAAAGTGACATAACTGTTCTAACCAACTGTTCCTCCCGGACTTCCAAGACTGAGATTGCTAAGGGTCATAAAAAATACTATACGCCAGTGCCAAAAAACCAGGGGCTGGGGCAAGTAGGGAGGGGGAGAGGGAGGAGTAGGAAGGAGGGAGGAGGGAGAGGAGATGGGGGAGGAGAGAGGGGAGAGGGGAGAGAGTGGAGAGGAAGAGAGAGAGAGAGAGAGAGAGAGACAGAGACAGAGAGAGACAGAGACAGAGAGAGACAGAGAGAGAGACAGAGAGAGAGAGACAGAGACAGAGACAGAGACAGAGACAGAGACAGAGAGAGACAGAGAGAGACAGAGGAGACAGAGACAGAGACGACACTTTTAATGAAGATACAACCCTAGGTAAATTCATTACTTTCTTCTCATTGCTGGGACAAAATACCCTACACCCAAAATTAAGGAAAGAAAGGTTTATTTAGCTCAGTTTGTGGAGGTTTCAGTCCATAATTGGCTGGCTCCAAGGCAAGGTGACATGGCACAGGGGCAACACTTCAAGGTGGCAGAAGACAGCAAAAGCAGCAAGAGCAAAAACTGGAGAGAGCAAGCCTCTTTTCCTCCTGTATACTGTATGTCGGCTTTCCACCCATGCCATCTCAGTGTCCTCCCCTTCCACAAGCTCAGGATGTTTACAAAGTAAGGACCCTGGCCCTCTGTTAAGTTAAACTTCTAAACTTCTCAAGTTGACATAATGTATAAACCATTACACCACACTTCCAACTAACCAAAGGCAAACCCAGCGAGCAAGGAGGTGGAACAATTCCAAACCACCCACATGAGCTCTCTGAAGTAGAAACAGCAGAAGTAACAAAGCAGAGAATAAGGCTCTAGAAAAAAAAAAAAAAAAAAATTTAAATCAGAATATCTCAGATACAGAATACTGGAATAGATGGTCTTTATCTTAATTTGACAAAAGCCATCTATGACAAACCAAAAGCCAACATCATACTAAATGATAAAAACTGAAAGCTTTCTCTCTAAAATCAGGAACAAGACAAGGATGTCCATTGTTACCACTCTATTCAACATAGTTCTGGAAACAGCCAGAGCAACTGGACAAGAGAAAGAAATAAAAAGAGTAAGGATAGGAAAGGAAAAGTTAAATTATCATTATATGTGGATGACATGATACTCTACATAGAAGACCCCCAAAACTCCACCAAAAGACTTCCAGATTTAATAATCAAATTCAGTAGCATAGCTAGTAGATACAAAGGCAACACTCAAAAATCATCAGACTTCTTTTGCACAAATAACAACTCATTGAAAAAGAAACACCTTTCATAACAGCATCCAAATGATATAAACCTGGTTGGAACTGAGTTGCCAATACCTTCTCCCACTCTAGTTTGCCTTCAATTCTTCTAATAATGTCTTTTGATAAACATGACATTCTATCTTTAAAGTAGCACAATTCATCATTCTTTCTTTTATGATTTCTTATTGTTTCTAGACCAGAGGTGGCGAATCTATGGCATGCATGCTACAGCAGGCTGTTTATATCACTGAAAGCTCTAAACGGTTTGCCATCAATGGTGTAGACATATGAAGGTATTATTCATCATCATCCTCTAAAACTGAGCTGTCCACAATAGTAGCCACCAGTCACATGTGAGGGAGCACTTCACATATAACTAGTCCAAAGTGAGATGTGAGTATAAAATACACACTGAACTGCAAAACTTTAAACCACTCTTAGAAAAAGTGCCAAAATCTTACACTGATTTCATATTAAAATGTATTTTGGCTGCTATTGGGTAAAATACATTATTGTTATCAACTTCATCTGTTTCTTTTAATTTTTTTTATTAGTACATGTTTGCAGTACAGAATGATTACATTCATTGTGGGGAATTACTACATGTACCATAAATAATACATCTCAATCCCCCCTTTACCTCCACCTCCTTTTTTAAAAAAACTTTGGTTGCTAGCATCAGATTCATTTATCTACTTTGTAAGTCCTTATCAAGTTAATTATCATAAACACCTGCTACTTTATTTTTAAGTAAGACTTCTATAAAATTTTAAATTTATGGCTCATACATTTTATTGACCATCACTACTGTACCAGCTTTTTTGTTTAATCCTTTACACTTCCTTTAGAAATCCAGTTAGATAGCCAGGCATGGTGGCACACACCCGTAATCCCAGCACTTGGGAGGCTGAGGCAGGACGATCACTGTGAGTTCAAGGCCAGCCTGGGCTACAAAGTGAGCTCAAGACCAGACTGAACTGCATAGTGAAACCCTGTCTCCAAAAGACAAAAAAAAGAAATCCAGTTAGAATTGAATTTTGCTCATTCTGTGGAAGCAATTATTGCATTTTTTTCCCAGACAAATAACCAAATTTTGGCCCAGCACCATTTATTGAAAAGCTGACCCTTCCTCGTTCTATAGTGTCACCTTCATCATAGGTCATCACAAAATACAGCATGACCCTACTGTTGAAGTTTTAAACTAAACAATAATTAACCCTAACATAACAGAGACACACAGTAGGGAGTAAAACTACAAAAAAACTGGAAAATACTGTCACAGAAGTTAAAATGATGTTTTAAGGAAAGGGAGCAAAGCTAGCCATTTCTTTTACCTGTCACTACACCCACATTTTAAATTTTATTTTAAAGAAAATTTTAAAAAACAATAACAAAATAACAATATAGACAAAAACAAAACAAAGCAAGAACAAAATGATACAGGGTTTCAAAACAGAATGATAGGAATTAACAGTGGTTGTTATATTACATATTGTTATCTTCAACAAAGTAAACACAAGAATCAGAGTACTCTATTCCCCTCAGAAATAATTTTTATACACACACTTACATTTCTGCTTTAGGTGCTCAAAAAGATATGTGCATGCTCAGAGAAAGATCTTTTAAAAATCTTTTTAAATTCTACTTGTGAGGTTTGTGGGGTATGGTTCAGTGCTTGTCTAGCAGATAAAAAAACCAAGGCATGATCTCATAGTTTAATATCCAATAAAATAGATTCCTCATAGTTTAATATTCAACAAAAAATTTAATAACCAAATAGATTCTCAAAGAATCCAAATAGAGTCTCACAGTTTAATATCCAACAAAAAGAGCTCAACTAACAAAAAGTACCTGGCATTATTTTAAAGGCAAAAATAAAAGCCCAGGAAGGAAATTTTAGGTGAAAAGCAGGAAAAGTTTTATTCTTTTAATTTTACAACCCAACTATTCTGTTAAGAAAATCTCCTGCTTTTTTCTAATTTACCAAGTACTATCTTTAAGCTGAACAATATGTGTAGCTTTAAAATTTTATTTAAGGTTCTGTCTCCAGCTCCAGCTGCCTCAGCTTGGCCTCTGTGGTCCCCTGCTTTGCAAAGATGCTGCCACTAGCAGTTACTGCCGCTGCCTGGTATGCTTCTCCAATTGAAAACTCAACTAAGCCCCGATGCAGAAGATGGCAAGGAGTAGACACCAGACAGTATACCCTCCCCAAGGAGCGGTGCCAAGGGCAGGGAGAACGCCACTTGGGCAGCTGGCCTGCCGGCCCACCAGCATGACAAAAGCTGAGGAAGACTGTTGTTCTGATACTGCCAAAGCAGGAGACGATGAGAATGGAAGTCCCGCAGAAACAAACCTGAAGGCACAACTCCAGATGTTATGAGCTCAGTGGGTGGTTGAACTTGTCCCAGGTGTAGGCAGTAGCACTGCAGAAATACCACCTTGCAGAGCAACAAGAAGCTCTCTGCTGAAAGGAGCAGCAGATGCCAAAGAAAACAAGAACTGGCAAAGGCCTCAAGAACCCTTCCTAAAAGCAGTAGAAGAACAAAATGGAGCTCTTTATGAAGCCATCAAGTTTTATCATAGGGCTATGCAACTTGTACCTAATACAGAGTTCCATATTACTTATATCTGGTCTCCAGAAGGTGATGGCATTGGAACCAGCTACGTTGAAGATGATGATGATAGAAAGATGGCAGATCTCTTGTCCTACTTCCAGCAGCAACTCATATTTTAGAAGTCTGTGCTCAAACTGTATCAGCCTGACCTTCAGAGTAGTCAGACACACTGTCCAGGAGATCCTGGTGTACATCTCCCAATGGGTGCTGTCTAATGACCTGGACCTCAGATCACTGGAGCAGTTGTCACTCATGTGCAGAGGATTCTATATCTGTGCTGGAGACGCTGAAGTGTGGCATCTGGCCTGCTTGAAAGCATGGGGCAGAAGCTATGTTAAACTTGTTCCATACTCGCCATGGAGAGAGATGTTCTTAGAAGGGCCTCGTGTTCAGT
This sequence comes from Chinchilla lanigera, assembly GCF_000276665.1. NCBI lineage: Eukaryota > Metazoa > Chordata > Mammalia > Rodentia > Chinchillidae > Chinchilla > Chinchilla lanigera. Next base: position 14,591,102 of record NW_004955461.1, read on the forward strand.
TTGATGGAGTGTGTATCAGTAAAACCACATAATTCGTCAAGGGGAACAGTCTCTTGATGGTTTCTACAGAGCCTGGCACCAAGTGGAATATTACAGGTACATAAGATTCTTTCCCAACAGCTATGAGATGATGTTGACAACCCCTAAGAAGCCTCAGTCCATTGTTCCCTGCTTATGAACTAGGAATACCAGAACCGATGCAATTCTACTGGGTCATTATTGCTTGTCACAAGATACAGACAATCAGACCAAAGTATGTGGTATAATACTAAGAATAATAGTATTATTATTAATAATAATATTATAATAGTATAATACTAAGTATAATAACTAAGAAGAAATAAAGAAAAACAACTTGATTACAAATGTACATGTTTTCGTTGTATACCCACACAAAAAGCAGAGCATAGTTTTCATGTGGGATTACAGCTGTGTTCCACTGGCCACCAGAGAGTCAACAAACTCATTTGGAACCATCATTCTTGTCACATTACTTACAAATCAACTGGTGAGACAGCAGTCAGAGCTTCTAAGATTGACAAGATATACACCCCCTTGTTCTTCATTGAAGTGCAGAGCTACACCACTTTCTCAGGTCTCTCTAGAGCCTCGGGCCCAGTTCCACCACTGTTGCATGAATAAAAGCATACAGCACAGCCAGGCGTGGTGGCACACACCTGTAATCCCAGTGATTAGGAGGCTGAAGCAGGAGGTTCATTGCAAGTTCAAGACCTGCCTGAGCTAAAGTGAGCTCAAGGCCAGCCTGAACTGCATAGTGAGACCCTGTCTCAAAAAAGACAAATAAATAAAATAGTATACAGGGCAAAAGAGCACCTAAATTTACACACACACACACACACACACACACATACATATATGGGACTAGAACTTATTTTAAATTGCTGGAATTATTTTAAAGAGTATAAATGTTGCCAGGAGTAGTGGCTCACACCTGTAATCCCAGCACTTAGGAAGGTTGAAGCAGCAGATTTGAGGCTAGCCTGGGCTACAAAGTGAGTTCAAGGTAGTGAAACCTAGTCTCAAAAACACCAAAAAAAAAAAAGTATAAATTAGTTTCTTTATTTAAAGAGATAGATGGTTCTTGGGTGTTTTGTTTTAAAACTGTAAGTTGCTTAAGTACATTTATCTGGTGAAAAACCTTGAAATGAGGTGTAAATTCCTGTTCTTTTTCAAGCAGATTTCTGTCACTTACATCATCTTCTGCTTGATCATCCTAATACTTAAACCCATCAGGAGAGAACTTCACAGGGTAAGTATTTTCTTTCCGAAATGGCATAGTGTCTTTGTAGTAAAGGCTCAAAATGTGAAAACCTGTTCTGGATTTGCTTGAAAATGTTTAACCAATAAAGATCATAAATAAATGCTTCTTTCATGGAAAAAAAATATTTCATTTACACAAACTTGCCATACTGCATGGCTCTGAAGACTGCATATGTGACAGCAAACTCATAATAAACATCTAAAGAAAACTCTGCACCAGCATCCAAGAATGCCAAAAGTCCATCAGTCCATAGTTTCTCGCTCTCCTTCTCCCAATACCTGCCCATGGCAAATGCTCTCTGGATGTCTTTTTCACTTTTCTCTATACCAGTGATGGCGAACCTTTTAGAGCTTTCAGTGATAATGAACAGCTGGCTGAGGCACGCATGCCATATGTTTACCACCACTGTTCTATACTATTTCTGAGGAACTTCTCTCACCCTCCACAGATGCAGCTACTATTTGTCTGATGAGGATTACTATATGTTAACTTCTAGCCCGTACTTCTTTTTGAACTGAGCCCTGTAAGACTACCTGTCCAACGGACCCTTCTACTAGAATATTCCTACAGGCTAGAGATCAGCAAATTTCTTCTGTAAAGGCCAGATAATAATTATTTTAGGTTCCATGAGACACATGGTCTCTTTTGCAACTATTCAGCTTTACCACTGTAGCACAAAAGCAACTGTATATGACATACTTATCCACAATTCAGTGTGACTGTTTCAATAAAAAGATACTTACAAAAGCAGATTTGACCCACGATCTGCAGTTTGCCAAGCCCTGCTATAAACCACTGATGCCAGTGTACACAAAACTTAGGCCCTGCTTCTCTTTCCATTATACTTCACAAATACTCCTCCTGCTATGAATACACCCTCTTATCACAGAGAATGGCCTATGGCCTACAACTGTCTCAACTCTGTCCATCTGCTGTGCTCTGTACTAAAATAAGGGAGTAGCTGGTCTTCAAAAATCACCTCTCAAGGAATTATTCCTGCTACACAGTTCAGGCAGTTCACATTTATTTAGAAGAGATATCTAATTTTCCAAAGTCATACAAGTACTGACTTAGCCAAGAGAAAACCAAGCTCAGGTATGACTAACTCCCAAAATCATGCCCTTAAACACAACCTGTCACCTAATCCAGTTTCTATCTTCAGCTCTTCCACCTCACTGACCACTCATATCCAAGACCTTTCTAGTAAGTGTGGAATCCATCTGTCCTCTCCAACCCCACTATCATGAACTTAGTTCAAGTTATACTGCTCCAACAATCTCCAAACTGGTCTCTTATAATGGTGTCTCCTTCAATTCAACTTCAACAGTACCAGAATAACCTTTCCTAAAATGAATTATGCCACTTGTTTCAGTCCTTAATAGCTCCCATTACTTGACAGTAGGATTCCTTTGCTTTATAGTAGCTTGCCAACTCTGTTCCCTATTCTGCACAAAATATACCTTCTAAGCCTTTATTTACTCCTGATATGCTTCATCCCCATCCATCCTATTCCACCTAAAATGTTCCAAGAGGAAAGATGGAAAGAGGATAGAGAGGATTCTGCTGGCAGACACACAAATAAACATGAACACACACACACACACACACACACACACACAACCAGAACCAAACCACTGATGTCCTACTTCATTTCTGAACACTCCTCATTCCCTTTCTATAGTAAGATCATAATTAATTCTTCTTTGTGTCCTGCTATTACTTCATACAGCCAAGCCTTAACTTAACTTATGCTAGTTCTTCTGCCTAGAAGGCTCTTGCTTTCCTCCACATAGCTTATTCCTAGCCCTTCAAACTTCAAGTATTACCAGGAAGCCTTCCACACCCCTCTTCCACTCAAGATTGATGTGGGTGCACTACCTTGGGTAGATATACCTCTAGCACAAAATTCATTCCACTGTACTACACTCAATCGCTTACTACTCTCTTTCCCTCATATGACTGAAGAAGCTATGGAGATCACTTCTCATTTAGCTATCGCTTTTCAGAAGCAAATACAATGCTTGCTACAATAGTATATGCAGCCAGACACAGTGATGCACACCTATAATCCCAGCTACTTGGAGCTTGAGGCAGAAAGATTATAAATTCAAGCCCTCCTGAGCAATTAAGCAAGACTCTGTCTCATATTTTTAAAAAAATTTAGAAGGGATTAGGGGATATAGCTCAGTAGTAAGGCACTTACCTACCATGTCAGGCCCTGGATTCAACCTTAGTACTGGAGTAGGGAATACCATATATAAAGGCAAACCTTGTTTTGTTTGGTTTTGCTTTCCTTTGTTTTTGTTACTCGTGTACTGAATATCTATTTTACATGCCTGGTATCATTCTTCAGAACTAGAATTCAAAGGCACACCAATTTATTTGCCCCAAAAGAGTTTAAACTATGCTTTACTCCCAAGAAAATATTCTATACTGTATTCTTTCTCCCCCAAAGACAAAAAGTTCACCAAGAGCATACACAGCTTTTGACAGTCCATCCAGTCATCACTAATAGATACAACCCCCAAGACTTGATGACATCTTTTGGGTATCACATGCATTATCTAAGAGTATTAGCATGGGCATTAGGAAAGCTGACTTCTAGTAATTTCGGGGGGAAAAATACTACTTTTGTACAAAATACCAACTACTGAGTTCGACATTTGTTAACCATGTCATCTCTCTTTGTGTGATCTTTCAGTACTGATGCCCATGAATCCTACACTCCAGCAAAACTAAACTATTTTCAGTTTACACAGCAACTTATGTGCTCTCTCACATCTCTATGCCATATGCTGCTCCCTCTACCTGGACCTCCTTCCATGGCTAACCTAGAAGCACCTGTGACCCCACTCCCACCATCAGATGCCTCTCTCTTGCACTCCTAAGCATGACTTTTCTCAGCATAGCTATTTACTGAATGGCTGACACCCACCATGATTTGTACTAGGCATCAGATATACAGTAGTGAACACAGATGTGGCCCTGACCCCCAAAAAGTGACTATGTAGCTTCCTGCTTAACACACTTACTAGAGTGGACATTAGATCTTGCCCTGTCAACCTCTGGCTCCAACTACATTGGAAGATTCTAGGAACAGTAACAGCCTCTTTCTGCTCTGTAGCCTCCACAGCCCTGTAGATAATTTAACACTATTAAATAAAACCATGAGTATTATATGCATCATCTAAGAATATCAACCTGGGCATTAGGAAGTAAAACCAAAGTGAAGGTCAAAAGGCTCCAATTGGTTGAAGCCAGAAGTTATTTATTCTTTAGGCTCTCTGCCTTTTTTGCCTCTTTTCAGCATATAAACCTAAAAATATCATTTGCTGAAGTATTCTGAGTCTCTTAGAATTGGTTTCTCCCTTTTTGCTAAATGCAAAGACAAACCATCCCAGTTATTCACCACGCCTGGTTTTTGCTAACCACTGTATTCTCAATAGTATGCACCATACCTAGAAAAGTGCCTATAGTACATGATACTCAATACACATTTACATGGTTTATGAAAGACTTAATGAATGGATAGGTAACTGGATATATAATATTGACTTTGAATACTTACTCACATTTTGGTAGGTGTTCACTGCTTTATTTTGTATTTTAAGAAGAATATATACAACAGTATTTGTTCTAGCAACATTAAACCCACTCACTGCCTGCTTGCTATTATTCAGCAAGGGCAACTTAATGCATACTGTATTCTAACTCTACCTTTATCCATCCTTATCAACAATACAAATCAATTCACTTTAACTATGAAATTGATAAAATGTAAGCATAAACTAGTTGAAACAGGGCCTAAAGTGGACATTCCAAAAATTATATAATTAAAATACGTATTATTTTGCCCCAGATAAAGAAAATTTAATCTTGGGCTTATTACATAATGAAAGATTGTTGTCTTTTCTTTTCTTGTTGCTGAGACAAAATACCTGACACCCAAAGTTAAAAGAGGAAAGGCTTATTTAGCTCATACTCTGTAGAGGTTTCAGTACACAATCGGCTGGCTCCAAGGCAGGGTGGCACATGGCAGCAGGGCAACAGTTCATCATGGCAGAAGACAGCAAAAGAAACAAGAGGGAGACACAACTCTTTCTGTCCCTTATATTATATTGCAGGCTACTCACCTGTCTTAAGTTACTTTTTTCTCATTGCTGGGACAAAATACCCAACACCAAACATTAAGGAAGGACAGGTTTATCTGGCTCACAGTTGGAGGTTTCAGTCCATACTCAGCTGGCTCCAAGGCAGAGTGGCACACGGCAGAGGGCAACAGTTCACAGCAATAGCAGCAAAAGCACTAAGAGCAAAAAGGGAAGAGTAGCAGCAAGCAGCCTCTTTCCCTCTCTTACATTTTATGTAAACTACCTGCCCCACAGCGGGTGTAGCACTCACACTCATAATCCCAACACTGACTATGACTCAGTCATAAACTCTAAAAGCCCACCCCATAACTGCTTTGGGGGGCGTCTTCCAGACACAAACCATAACACCGCCCTAGGGCAGATGTAGCACTCACACCCTTAATCCCAGCACCCTTATCCTTGTAATGCCAATCAATCACAAACTCTACATTCAACCACCTCTGAAAAGGTCCTACGACCACATGAGACTTTGGAGGAACATCTAGACACAAATCGTAACAACTGTCAACTCTCCAAAGACATTTATACAATGGATATTTCCTACCCTTTCTTGCATGAATGACTGTGTCTTAAAATAGGCAAACAGATGCTTGGGTTGCTCGGAACTTTTTAACCTGTGAAGTAAAATTTTCTACCCATCACACATTACTAAATCTGTGCTTCATTATCAGAATATTTCCTTACTTCGCCTTGCTTACAATGTTCTCATTTCAGTGCACAGCCCAACACCAACAGCCTTCTACATACATGTCTCACTAATTCCAAACAACAATCTTAATGATCATAACACTAACACTTCACATTTGTAAGTGACTGGCGAGGCCAGGGGTATAGCTCAGTGGTACAGTGCTTGCCTGTAAGTGACTGGTATGTTTAACTCATTAATCCTCACAGCCCTGACTGGTGACTATTACTATTCCCATTTTACACAGAAAGAAATTAAGTCTTTAAAAAGTTAAATTCTCTAATGTCACAAGCAAGAGTGAAATTAACGATCAAATACTGGCTTGTCAGCAATCTTAAAATCACACTGCTATTCTGCCTTCTCAATCACATCATGCTGTTAAACACTAAACATGAAAAAGAAAAGGGAAAAAGCAAAAATATGAAGCATGACCTGGGCTTCCCAAAGCACACATGACAGAAAGCTCGTCCTGAGCCACATTCAGTATGACATATTGACAAATTATAAGATATCTGGCTGGAACTAAGCAAGTAGATAGATGAAGTCCCTCAAAGTAAAATGTCTGTTTAACACTAATTGCTAAATAAGACCCAAACTCACTATTTCTTAATCAATGATACCCTAACAATTTCAGTCATTTGTGATGATCTCTAATGTACAGAATATACCACCACTTCTTAAGGGTTTCTCTTTTCCTAGGCTTAGTCTATCAGTAGTTTCTGCCCTCAGACAAGCTGTAACCCACATTCTAAAAGAACGTAAGTCAAAAGTAAAGTTCTGAAAAGCCAGCACTATATCAAGAATGTGAATATAATTATAAAGATCATCTGGGCAAACAAAAGCTTGTTTATGCTTCAAAATAATTTTCTAGCCAAAAAAGTTCTAACACTAGGCTGTTGAGGTACTCAAAGTAAGGGATACTGTTTCTTATTCTTTGTGCGCCAGTGCTTGGTATAGGTATTGCCTTCCAACTGGCACTAAGCCACTGAATACACGAAAGGAAAAAAGCAGTAAAATTAATGAATTTTCAAAGCTGAATTATCAATAATAGTAAGCTGCCATTCTGTATGCAGAGCAAATGATAAATACAGACTACTTTCAAGTTCTTAGACCAATATAAGTCAGAGAATGATCAAGATTTAGAACTATACTTCCTGAATAACCAATTAATTCTGTTCTAAAATGCAGGGGTTTTTTTATTTGGGGGGGGTCCTTTATTTTTTTACATTAGATTTTATTGATACATCTTAGATATACATAACAACCACATTCAGCATAGATTTGTACCTGTACATGATATAACTCTGGGGTTTTTTTTCCCCATTGCCTTACCCTCCCTTCAACCCCTTTTCCTCTCCCCACTTAAAAAGCTTTGTTTCCTTGTTTTTCTTTTTTTTTTAACTTTTCCATTCTTCCCTCCTCCTCCATTCCCCTCCCCATTTGAACATAAAATGCAGTTTTTAATTATTTATATAACTACCCATGTACTAAGAAGTAAATGTTGCATTGCGTTTATAGAAGAGTTATAATTTCTACTTAACAGATAATGTAGTGGATTGACAACTAGTGGTCAATTTCTAACACCCAGCTGAACTGAGTAAGCATGGTGCTGGGTGTGGGAGGCCCGCCTGAGGATTGCTGCCAGCAGCATGAGAGGCAGAACTAGAGAAGAAGCAGTGAGGCTGTTGGGAGCTCAGAGAAGCTGTTAGGTGCTGTCAGAAGCTGTAAGGAGCTGTTGGTTCTCTTGGAGGAGCATGTCATGCTCACTTTCCCCATGAACTCAGCTATTCTCATCATCCAAGGAGCTTGGGACCTTGCTGTCGCTGGGAATGGCTTTGGTTCACTTTAGGGGAGAGCTCTGGTCTTCACTGTGAGCACTGCTTCCTGGCTCCAGATGGAAAAATGGTACACTTCTCAGTCTCCTGGAAAAGCTTATTGTGTTGGCTTTCCTAATAGGAACTCAGCTGTCTGACCATCAGAAGAGCTCAGGACCTTACTGTTGCTGAGGGTGGCTGTGGTACTTTTTGGGGGAGCCCTGGTTCTTATTTTGAGCATTGCTTCTGGCTCCAGTGTAGATCCCTCAGCCTACTAGCAAAGATCCTTCATTCCGCTGGCACAGACTTTCTAGCTTCCACCACTGACCTTTGGGCCTTCCCACAGCAGACCTGTGAAAGAGGCCTTGCATGAGATGTTGTCATGGGCTCTAGGCCTCCAGCTGGACTCATGCAGGATATTATCGTGGGATCCAGGCCCTCAGCTAGATTCTTTGGCCTTAATGTGTGGATAGATTTCCTGCACTCTTTTGTATATGATTCTTTGGGTGACTATTATAAAAAATCTTATAAAATATGTGTCCTGTATTATTGTTTCTCCTTGCAAAACCCCAAACCAACACAGATGAAAAACACAGATTTAGAAAAGTTAAGTAACTTGGAGAATATGATACAGGGTGCAAGGATCAGCCCTGAAATTCAAAGTAAGATCTCTCCAAAGCCTGCACTCTTCATCACTGCCCTATAAATAACATCTCTACAAAATTCCCATGTGTGAAAAGTATTTTAATGTCAAAGAAACATTATTCCACTAAAACTACTAGGCAGTCATGTGATTTCAAGATATGGCAATCCTTTAATCATGTACAAAACTAATGTTTATCATGGTAAATGACATGACTAGGATCATGCTGTCCACCTGAAACACTGAATGAAGCCCTAGGGAAAGAGACATAAATCACTTCCAAGGAGTAACTCAGAGGGGAACCTCTGTAGCAATTACTACAGGTAATTCATCAAGGACCCAGTGATTTGGACATCGTGCCCAACTGAAAGTAGAGGCCAGCATCTGACAGCAAAATGGTCCAGCAGAGGTAAAGAGGCACAGGATGCTCTCCTGGAGAGCAATGAGAATATCTGGACAGCATAAGTTGTTTCCTTACTGAAAAGTAAACAAGAGCAGATGAATCAATTTTAGTATACACGCTGCCAAAGTGAGCACAACAGCAGGTGAATGAGAGAAGACTGGAATTCAAAGCACCACCCTACCCATAGATTTAAATAAGACTAGAGTCTGCTAACATGATATCCAAAATGGGACTACAACCCAAACATAGCACAGATCCAAACAGCACAGGAAGGATGGAAAAATCTCAATTCCCACAGAAAAAGAAAATCAAGACAAGCCAATACTAAGGTGATAAAATTATACCACAAAGGCAAAGTAGCTATTACTGAAGCCCATAAACAAGCACAAAGTGCTCATTATTACAAATTCTCTTCCTTTTCCCCCCCTTTTTCTCTCCTAACCCTAACCACTTGCACTGCCATTCTTCCACCAAAACTTTTCTACTCAAGAGTACCAATGTGCCCACACAGGTGGATCCAGTGGTCAGTCCTCGGATACTTATGTGAACTGTCAGCAACAACTGACTGAGATGGTAGCTCCCACTTCCCTTCTCTTGCTTTCCAGACACCATGTTCTCCTAGTTTTCTTCTCCGTCTATCAGCTATGCCTCCTCTCTTCTCAAACATACTAGCTCTAGAGTCTCCAAGCTCTGTACTTTTCAACCCTTCCTATCACTTGAAACACTGTCTCCATGCTCAATCGAACTCAGGCCCCTTTTCCAAACCTCCACCCTATAAACAGAGTTGCCTGTTGCTGTGCTGGGCTGTCTGTATCAACTCTGCATCACCACTACCATCTCCTACCTCCTGTAATGTCACAGAGATTCCAGAATCACAGCTCAGAAAGCCCTGCCTTCTACAACAACTCAGTGTCAGTTACATAATAAAAGTATTCTTCCAAGAGTCTAAGATGAAACAGAACTCTATTCTATGCAGGCAGTTGCATGAAGCGCACAGATGCAAGTCAGTGATCAGACAAACAACTAAGATCTGCAAATAAGACAGAGAGTAGTTTCTGCTGAGAATTCCCAGTGACCTCTAAGAAAGACCCCAGGAACCACTGCAAATGGTAGGAGTGGCTCCATTTGCCAGGATCACAGCTGACTCTAGAGAAGCTCCTGTGAAGTACACACTATCCAGCTGCTTCCCTGATCTTCAACTCTTCTAGTCCTTTCACTAACAGTGAAGAGACCGAATTCTTTGTATTAAAATGTACCTAACATGGCTTCTCTTTTCCTGAGAAATCCCAATGGACACACTCTATAAGACCAGCTTCAAGATCCCATAAAGACTACATCAAAAGTAAGAATGAATAACATGTCCAACAGACAACACAAAGCTCAGCACTGACCCTCCCCCTCCAAGCCATCTTTAAATAAGATGGCTTCCTCCTCCAAGTTTTGGCTTCCTGAGTTCACAATGACTCCAGACTTCTGGAAAGATGGCAGAGTAGTGAAAAGCACAGTTGTGAAGAGCAGAGTAGTGAAGAGTAGAGAAATACCCAGATTTGGTGTCCAGACAATGAAATATAGCAACATGAGGAAAAGAAGAAAGAGAGTCTCCAGGACCCAGCAAAGATCTGAAGCAAGAACTGAAGCCCACAGGAAGAGCAAAGAGATAGATATCAATGAAGAAAGGATGTGGCAAGCAGAACTTTCTCCCTGAGCCCTGACTCAATGCATGGGAAGGGTAGCTCCACCGGCCAACATGTGGTGACTACTGGACACCAGAGGCCTCCACAGAGAAACATACCAGTGGACAGCAGTGGACACAGCAGACAGCAGTGGATGGTGATTATTATTATTTTGGTTCAGATGTCCCCAGGAGAGGGCTATTGGCCAACAGCCATATTGGAGAGGGGCCAACTAATCTCAGAACTCAGAGTAGCTGCGAGCTGGCTCCATCTAGTGGACCCCGTGTCAGGGTGAGGAGGAACCAATTTGAAGATGGCGGGCATTCAAGGAGCTAAGTTCAAGCTACAGGAGGCACACTGAGTGTTACAGGATGAACAAATTTGGTTCCAGCCTCACAGCCAGAAGCTAGTCTAAACTTCGCTGGAACTAAAGGTGCAAGCTTGCTGGGATTATCCAATACCCCACCAGAAATCTATGGCTGGCTTGCTGGGATTCATTAATGTGGATCTGCACTCTGCCTACATTTTGGCTACCAATGACAGCAGAGACATGCCGTGAAGTGGACATTTTTGTTGTTATTCTTTATTTCTTATTTTTATTTTTGTTGTGTTTTCTTTTCTCTTGTTCTTGTTTTTATATGAGTATGGACAATGTTTCTAGTTTTGCTGTTGTTGTTATTGTTCTGTTCATTTCATTTCTTCCTTCTCTTTCCCTCCTGTCTTCTTCACCAGTTTCCCAAAGTTTGCACACTAAACCTTCTTTTGTCTTCCTGCCTTACTTCTAATCTCTTCCTCTTCTTCTACTTCTCTATTTTCCCCCAACCCCTTTTAAATTTTTCCCATCCTGCAGTTATTATTGTTAGCAAATAATGAATAACTTTGAAACCATTTTTGTTAAGACTTGATGTTTCTTAATGAACTTAACCTAAATTTACAAGGCACCACAGCACTTATAAGAATTCATACTGCAGTAAAGTCAATGAATTATACACTTTATACCCTTCTCGTACTGTCAGAAGTTAAAACAAGAAGCAAGATTTTCATTCACATGCACATTTGCAACAGATACATTTTCTGAGTTAAAGTACAGTTCCAGTAGCATTTCTGAACCCTGATGTAAATACAAAGAAAATTTATAGGCTGGGTGTGGTAGAGCATCTCTGTATTCCAAGCACTAGGTTGAGGCAGGAGGATTGCTGCAAGTTCCAGGGTAGCATGGGATACATAGTGAGTTCAAGGCTGGCCTGAACTACAAACTGAGACCGTCTCAAAAAACAAAACAAGCTCAAAGGCAAATATCAAGGCAATTCTAATAGAACACTATAAATGCCTTTCAAACAATAAATATGCTCAATTAAAACAACATATTGCTGGCCAATACCAGTATTCAGGAGTAGTTAACAGTATAAAGATATTTTCAAAAAAGGAAACATGTATAATCTTGCAGGCTAATATTTGGAGATGAATATCTGTGACTTTTTTTTCACTGCTGGGGACTGAACCCCAGACCTCACATAGGCTATGCGAGCACTCCCCAGTCCTTTTAAAATTTTTATTTTGAGATAGCAACTCATTAAGTTACCCAGGCTGACCTTGAACTCTCCACCTCTTCCCTTAGTCTCCCAAGTACTGGGATTACAGCTGTGTGCCACCTCTCAGCTTGTAAGTCACTTCAATAATAGGGAACATTAAGTCAATTCCAATTAAACGAAATATATCCACCCCTCCCCCCAAAATAATTTCATTCTTATTAGCAGACCTGTATAATAAAAAGTATTTAAAGCTGGGCTTTGGCACGAACACTCTGGCAGGAGGATGGAAAAATCAAGTCCACCCTGGGCAACCTAGACTTAGCAAGACCCTGCCTCAAAATTTAAAGATAAAAAGGGGGTGGGAGTGGAGCTCAGAGCAAAGAACTTGGGTTCAATCTCCAGTACCAAAAATAATAATTATTAGATTAAATCATAACATCTTGAATCCTCTCAATGAAAATTTGTGGGAATTTGCTTTCTCTCATTACACATATAAGTGTTACCAGTAACCACAATACGTCAACTCGAATGGATTAAGAAATGCCTAACAAGTTAGTGCAGCACAGTTCGGGATGTGTCTGTGGATTACTGGCATGTAAGCCAGCAAACTGACGGGGTGGGGCACGGGGGAAAGACCCATTCCAGTTGAGGGTGGCATCAATCAATAGGTTTGTAGCCTGGATGGAATAAAAAAGGAAAGAAGGAAGCATCCCCATTGTGAAGAACACCAATCTTCCTGAGTGGAAGACGGCTTCCATTGCTTCCCTTTGCTTCCACTGCTTTGGTAACATTGATCTCCAGTTTTTTCAGCCTTGCAACACAGACTTCCACCAGTGACTCTCTAGTGAGTACCCAGGCCTTCAATCTCACACTGATGTGGCATCTTTGATCCTTCCGGTTCTGTGGCTTCCATCTTTGGCAGAGAAGCTACTGGATCCTCCACAGCTCAATAGCACACAAATGGCCATTGTGAACTCTCCAGCTTTTGATCCGGTAAGCCAACCTAACACTGTAAATCCCCTTGCCTAATTATACACAAATTTTCTATTGATTCTGTTCCTTTGAATCCTACTAATGTAATAAGTACTTATGTAATATCCTTGTTTTTGCCTATTAGTCTGCAAAACATTAAGTTTACCTTCTGCTCCTTTTATAAATTTCCCAATCACTGATTTAGTCAATTAAATCCTCAAGTCTCCTGCACACAAGTAGCGTTAAGGTATATTTCTCCCGTCTTTAACTTTCTCAGCTGCCTCTTCTACATTCATTCCTGAGAAATTTTACTTTCTGATTTTGGCACATTACAACCTGTCACAATATATTAAAATCCTAATTCAAAAACTGAGCTGTCTCCCAAGGTGACTCCTATTCTTTATTAAAATCCCTCCAGAAACATTAGGACAGGTATCAAACATGACACACTTGTACAGACATCCCCACTTATGCATAGAAATTCTAATCTTCTATTCTGGGGGTTTTGTTTGTTTATTTGTGTTTTGAGACTGAGTGTTATGCTGCTCAGGTTGGCCCAACTTCTGGGCTCAAAGAATCTTTCTGTCTCAGCCTCCATAAGCAAGCCTCCTCTGTCTCACCCACCACTACACACAGCTTAATTTTTTAGTTTGTGGTACACAGAACTTCTTGTGGTTGCAATGTTATCTTCCACCAAAAAGAAAAAATAATATGCCTAACAATGACAAAACTTCATATGCCTAACAATGCCTAACTTAATATGCCTAACAATGACAAAACTAATTTGCTTTCCTAGGCCTCATGCAATAAAGCATTCACTGTGTCCAAAGAAAAGTTTGGCCCTGTGTCCAGCTCCTGGGACACTGAGCCCCTAGAATCTCCTGTCTAATAAAGCTCTTTGTTTACCTAGGAAGTCTGAAGCATGGGATACCAGGCTTGTCCTCTGGAATGGCCAGAAACTAAAATTAGGAATAAGGGTGTACAGCCATGCCTACACAATGATCCCCAGTAAATACTCTGGATACCAAGTCTCAAGTGAGCTTCTCAAGTTGACAATAGTCCATCCACGCTGCCACACATGGATGCTGGGTGAATAAGCACTGTTTGCGCAACCACATTGAGAAAGGACTAAGCAAAATTCAAAGCTCGTCTCTCCTGATTGCCCGATGTGCCTTCCCTTTACTGATTTTAGTCTGAATCCTTTTGCTGTAATAAACTAACCCTGAGTAAAAGAGCTTTTCTTAGTTCTATAAAATTTTTCTTGCATATCACTGTAGTCTTGAAGACTACATAATTTACAACGTATTTTTCACTAACCCTAGAAAAGTGTTAAAATATGGAGATTTATCAAAATGTGGGGGTGTTAGTTTAAAATGCAGGTGACTAGACTGTGATAATTCACTCTAGGGGATCCTCCCAAGTATTTGCATTTTTAATACTCTCCTTAGTGATCCTTGTATACTACTTTCAGAACCACTGAAAGTCTGAGCAATTCCTAAGGGCAGAGACTTATTTCTTTTTCAAGGAATTCCCATAACCTAGCACAAGAATCCATCACAAAACTCTCTAAATCTGATGTACAAGAGGGGCAGAACTTGCATTACTCTACCATTTTAAAGAATGGAATATATGCCTTGCTTTTCAATTCTTCAATATTAAGATAATATGAAAATAAGTAAGCTGAGGCAGGAGGATGGTTGTGAGTTCGAGACCAGCCTGAGCTACAAAGTGAGCTCAAGGCCGGCCTAAACTGCACAGCGAGACCCAATCTCAAAAAGACAAAAATAAAAAATCTTTAAAAAGGAATTTATTAAAAAATATATATGTATGAAAATAAGTGACTGGAGACCAACTGAAAAAAGTTTGGTCAATAGAGTCAATTATATCCATTTCTTACACCTATTTGTCAATTGTTTTCATCTCTTTTCTGCCAAGTAACATAACAGGAAAGACGTGTTTCACAAACTGTGTCATAACCCCTTGCTGTCTGAAAGCCTTACTCTGATCCTCAAGAAAACCAAGACTCCTTCAAAGCTTACCCCCAATTCACTATCACATGGCCATTACCCTTTCTGGGTTTTTTCCTCATCTCTCATGTAAGAACTTTAGACATTTAGATCTATCCCTAAAATTCTGTATTTCTTTTTTTGTTTTTTTGTTTTTTTGTTTGTTTGTTTTTTTGTTTTCCGGTACCGGGAACCCAACTCACGACCTTGCACTTGTCAGGCAGGCGCTGTGGCGCTGAGCTAAATCCCCGGCCCCAAAAAATTCTGTATTTCTTAAAGCTATTAGAATAGGGGGTGGGAGGCCAAGGGAAAAATCTGAATGCTTTCCAGTAAATGTAAAAAAATGCGCTTATACGACAGATGCAAATCAAATACATCAACTCTTTACGAAGCATAGAATCATGTATGAGCTCTCAAAAATTGATTCTCAGGTGAGCATACTGGCACACTGCTATTCTGGCTTCCCAAATTAACCATATAATGTTACTGTTAAAACACTAACCCACAAACCAGTGTGTGGCACACACCTGTAATCCTAGCACTTAGGAGGCTGAGGCAGGAGAAGCATAAGTTTGAAGCTAGCCTGGGTACATAGTGAGTTCAAAGCTAGCTTGGACTACACAGCAAAACCTTTGTCTTTAAAAAAAGATTCTCGGGGGCTGGGGATTTAGCTCAGCGGCAAAAGCGCCTGCCTGGCAAGCGCAAGGTCGTGAGTTCGGTTCCCGGTACCGAAGAACAAACCAAAAAAAAAAAAAAAAGATTCTCAGCTAGACAACTTTGATTTAAACGAAAATTATTTCTACTGCATGGTTTTTTAAGTCAATTCCTTAGGATATAATTGTTACTTTTTCCAAACAGAAAGTAAAATGCCAGCTAAACTTTCCTGTGATATAAGCAAAACAAATTCCAAATTTTTTGCCTACATTAGCATCAAAATCATCCATAGACTGAAATCTGAGGATGATATCTGAAATCCAGGTTTTCACATTTAACATCATTAGATCAATCATTTCCTGTATTTTTGCCATTCATAACACTTTGTACTTTAAGGGAAGTAACAATATTTCTCAACAGGAAAGGAGAAATCTCAGTGATAACCATCATCTCCAAACTCTAGCTTACCACATTTCTACATCAACTGCTATTATCTGCAGGCTGCAATTTCTAAGCTGCATCTAAGAATGCCGACATCAAATATGAACCAATCCAGCCGGGGATATAGCTCAGTGGCATAAGCGCCTGCCTGGTAAGAGCAAGGTTCTGAGTTCAATACCCGGTACCAAAAAAAAAAAAAAGAACCAATCCAGTATAGACTACAGAACATGAAATCAATCTACCTAATGCTCAAATCTCAACAATTGCCAGCTGTCCTGCTTCTCTTGCTGTTACCTAAGAGCTCCTCATAACATAATTTAAGTACTGCTTTATAATTCACTATTATACAATTCAAATCTGGTCCAAGGAACTATATTCATGTCTGGTGTTAACATATTCTACTTACCAATTAGAGTCCCAAAGATATGGCTGGACTTCCACGTACCAAAACTGAGAATTGCTTTATCTTCTGAGGGAAGGTGGGAAAGCCAGGGAAACAACATTTAGATTGCCAGTTAATAACTTAGGAAACAATCTCATGCATTAGCATTTTACTTGGCAGTTTGGAATGTAGTCACATTTAAAGTAAAATTTCTATGATTTGGATGATGAGCTTTTCCTTATCATCTCAAATCTTAAACAATGTACCAAATGTACACAATCTAGTAACAAGTAAAGGCTCCTCCTCTTCACTGACCTTCATTTTGCTAATCCCATGTGAGCTCCAGAATCCTCAATCCAAGGAAAAACAATTCACATTCTTAAACAGTTCTGCTTACAATTTCGGGGGTTCATAAGCCTAGGAGAGGATGTTCCCCCCTAACAACTGTTTGATGTCTAGTATATTCCAGAAGAGGGAGCAAAAAGAACTTCATAAACTTGTCATCATAAAACAATCCTGCAAATCACCTTGGAAATTACCATGGACTCCTCTGGGGCCCTGCCATTTCATTTACATGGTCAAAGTCTATAAATTAACTCAGGAAGGAAGGGAGGCAAAAAAAGAATAGAGAATATGAGATAGGCCATTATACAGTCTGCAGACTGAGGCACCTGGTCTTTAACAGGGTAAGTCTACTGACCGCTGAGCTTAGGCATCATGGGGAATCATCCCGTTGATTCTCGGGGCTCAATGCTGTGTCACTGTCACTGCACATATCACACTGCAGGCCAGTGAGCTGTATCCAGCTCACTTTCCTCATATTTGTACCTCCAGGCCTTAAAACCACACCAGGTACAAAAGAGCACTAAATAAATCTGAACAAATTAATTAACTGCATGAACCAGAATAAACTGTTGAAACACATAGGTGAAAGGGAACAGACCTTTAGTAGTAAACACTATGTATGTGTGTTAACGACACCATTCTGACATTTCAACACCACGTTACATAGTAACCACATGCTTCAAAGGCCGGGATCATGAATACTATACAGATAAGGCCACTGAGAAGCACAGAAACTACAAAACTTCACCAAAGTCTTCTAAAGGCACAGTCAGTATTTAAACTTAGGGTTTTTTTTCTTAGATAAAATTTCTTGTATTAAACAGACCTGCCTCTCTGTACAAACTACAACACCTAGAGACTTTCAATTACTAAGGCCTGAGATGTTAAGGGAGGAGTGGATTTCTGACCTGTTATTTAACTCAGATAAATTACAAGTTAATTCTATTTCCTGGGAGTAAAAAAAAAACTAAATGAACATCCAAACACCACTGAAAAAGGCCTTGGAACACTCACAAACTGAACATTTTTTTAAAGAGTCAGTCCTTGAGAAAGCAACACAAAATTAAACAACTTAATTAACAAATGCCACTGAAAGGGAGGCAGCTGTGATCACAGCATGACCCTCATGTATATTAATACCTCAACTTCAGCCAGGAAATATCATAAGTGTTTACAGAGGTGGAAAAGAATTATAAGAAACTCTTCTAACTTAAGAAAAAAACTAATAATCCATTAGTCTCATATTTTTTTCATAACCAAGGCACAAATGCATAGCTGAAGTATAAATGCTTTTAGGTAGCCAAAAGTACTGAATAAAGACCAAGATCTCAGCCAAATTCAAATACAATATGAGTCTATTTAAGATAACACTGACTGCAAAGAATTGCTACCATGGAGAACATATTTTCTACTATAATCAAATTTCAGAAATAAGATCCAAAATACACTGGGAAAAAAAATTCACCCAAATGGAATTTATCAAACATATTAAGTAAACCATGAATCTCAAAGGGATATTAATACAAATTGGAAAGTTATGACTAAATATTGAACATCTTTATCAAATAAACATTTATAAACAAAGTCTCAAAAATACTTCACATCATAACTAAGTTCTAAGACACATTCTTTACATGAAACAACCAATCAATCCTAAGTGGAGATAAAGCAGATGTTATTAAAATTAAGAACTTTAGTTCCAATAAAACACAAAGGTAAAAAAGCAAACCACAAACAGGAGTGAAATATTCAGAACACATAATGAAAAAGGATTATAATCCACATATACAAGAGCTACAAGTCAGTAAGAAAAAAGGGAAGCGAAGAGAGAACCAAGAGAAGAGAGACGAAAAAAATAACATAAGTTAAGATAAAGCCTTACAGAACTTTTATAGAAACAAAACAGAGGGCCAATATATTAAGAGACTCAGGAAGTGTATAGTGTTTAGGAGCACGGACTCTGAAGCCAGCCTGCCTGACTTCAACTCCTAGTTCTGACACTTGCTGTATGACTTTAAGCCTCCATGCCTGTATTATATATATATATATGTAAAATATAAATATATAGTAGGTATCATATTACATAGTTATATGCAATATATAACATGATCATATATAATATATAATTCATATATATGTGTATGTTTTCTTGTACTCAAATCACTTGAGAGGCTAACACAGGAGGATCACAAATTTGGGGCCAGCCTGGAAACTCAAACTAAATTCACAGTAAGATATTATGACACACCCATCAGAAAAGCAACACTGAAAAAGGGTAAATTCTGTTCTTTTTTCACTTCACTCCAGAGTCTAGTGGTTTACGGCTCTGGAATAGAGGTTAATACATGTACTGAGAAAACCCGTAAACCTACTGTCCAGCTTACATGCTTAGCACTCCCATTACCTGGGTTTCTTAACTCAGGCTGTATTACATGGTCCAACCTCTCCCCTGAAAAAGATTTAAAAAGATGGACAGAATACTTTTTAAAATATTAAAATTAACCAGAACCTGATGAAAAGAAAGTATCAGGCCAAAATTAAAGTAAAACCAGGAAACCAAAGAGATAAACAGCATAGAAATCACCTTTGCCCTGAATGCATTTGCCACCTCTGAAAATAGTCAACTTTCATTTTTACAACAGCATAGGGATGATGGAAAGGAATCAAAGAGCTTTCATTTCTACAACAGTGCTGGGAAAAAGAACAAGAATCAAAGGCTGAGCCAGGCATGGTGGCACACACTGAGGCACGAGGACTGCAAACAGTTTGAGGCCAGACTGGGCTACACAGTGGGTTCAAGACCAGCCTCGAATGTATAGCAAGACCTTGTCTCAAAAAAAAAAAAAAAAAAAAAAATCAGAAACTGGATCCTCTAAAGAATACACAATCATTCCTCAGTATCCATGGACTGGTTTCAGGATTCTGCAGATACCACAATCTGCAGATGCTCAAATCCCTTATGCTTAAGTGGTACACTGTTTGCACATACCTGTGCACATCCTTCTTTACACTTTAAATCCTCTCGATTACTTACAATAACTAATGCAACATAAATGTTACATAAATAGTTCTAAAGCTATACTGCTTAGGAAATAATGACATGGAAAAATCTGAATATGTTCAGTACAAATGTAATTAATACTCATAAATATTTCTGATCCATGATTGGCTGACTCAACAGATATGGAACCCACAAATAAAGAAGGCCAACTGTAACTGGAAACCTCACCATAGTAAGCAAGATTCCCAAAGGCTATGTGTCTCTTAAACCAGAAGTAAACTCTCTCCAGGAGAATTACAGCTCTGGGTGGCCCAAACATACTCAAACTTTAAATGTAGTTTAAGGTGACAACAGACTGACTGAAACAAAAACAAATGTTCTCTGGTCGAAGCTACCACCATTCTAAGCCTCAGAGAGTCCTACAAATCATTTGGATCCACATCTTAGATATCATATTAACTCAAAACAAATCACAGACCTAAATATAAAATCCAAAACTTGGGGAGGGGGTGGAGACAGGGAAACACTTCAGTGGACCAGGATTATGCAATTCTTAAATATGACACATTTAAAAACTCCACAGAATACCCAAATGAGACATCATTTTGTTTCTTTATTTGTCAATAGTAGGGATTAAACACAGGCCTTTCCTGAGGCAGGAAGATCACAATTTCAACTCCAGCCTGGGCAACTTATTAAGACTCTGTCTAAAAGTAAAAATTTTAAAAAGCTGGGAATATAACCTAGTGGTAGAATGTTCACTTAGCATGTGCAAGGCCCTGTGTTCAACCCCCAATACCACAAAAACAACTACAAAAGACACTTAAGAAAATTTTTAAATAGTAACTGATTTGAAGATAACAATATGCAATGGAATTACAATGGTGAACTCCCACCATCTTGTCTAGTGAAACTCTGTACTATCTCTAATGTTATATTGAAGAATTATTTTCTTATTCTCTTTAATGGTTTGACCAATCTTTCATTCTTACATCTGATAATCTGAGCAATGTAGTTGAGGATAGCAATATGCAATGTAACAACCACTGTTGATTTGTATTAATTTGTCTTGAGACCCTGTATCACTGGAATGTTCTTGCTTTGATTTGTTTATGTTCGTGATACTGGTATGCTGCTACTGTTCTATTTTTTTTGTTTGTTAGTGTCTCATGTACTACTCTCTTTAAAAGAAAAAAAAAAAAAAAAAAAAAAAAAAGAAAAAGAGCCACAGACTAAGAGAAAAGCAGTGTCCACCTGGTAAAGAACTTGTACCCAGAATGTATAACAAACTCTCAAAACTCAACAGTAGGGGCTGGGGATTTAGCTCAGCGGCAAAAGCGCCTGCCTGGCATGCGCAAGGCCGTGAGTTCGGTTCCCGGTACCGGAGAAAAACCAAACCAAAAAAAAAAAAACTCAACAGTAAAGGAGAAAAAAGACAACTTATAATGAGCAAAAGATTTCAGTATTTAACCAAAGATAATATATAGATGGCAGATAAACATATGAAAACTATGTTCAGCACAATTAGTCATTTCAGAAGGCAAATTAAAATCACAATGAAATACTATACATTTACTAAAATGGCTAAAACCTTTTACCTACAAATGCCTCAAGTTTATCTTCATGGCACAGCAGTTCTCCACTGTATATAAATACAACATTTTCCTTATCCAGTCACTCATCTTTTGATGAACATATATGCTATTTTCAAAATCTAGCTATTACTATAAATTGTGCTGCTATAACTACAGATATACATATAGCCCTATGATTTTAACTCTTTTGGGAAGATACCCAGAAGGGCAATAGCTAGGGAAAATGTTATTCTCTTACCATTTTATTATGAAATTTTGTTTTATTTTTTTCATTAAAAAAATAAAGCTGTTAACACAAGTGAAAAAAGATGGCTAAAACTTAAAAGACTGACCATACCTGTTGTCCAAGTAGTAAAGAGCAACAGGAACTCTCATATGCTGCTAGTGGGAACGTAAAATAGTACAATCACTCTAGAAACTCTGGCCCATTCTTGAAAAATTAAAACACACCTACAGGTGAGGTGTGGTGGTGCATGCCTGTAATCCCAGCACTCAGGAGGCTGAGGCAGGAGGACTGCTGTGACTTCTAGGCCAGCCTGGGCTACACAGTGAGTTCAGGACCAGCCTGAACTACACAAGGAGGTTCTGTCTCAAAACACACACGCACGCGCACACACACACACACACACAATCCAGCTGTACCAGTCCTAGATCCAACCACTGCCAAGAGATATGAAAGTCTAGAGATATGAAAGTCACACAAAGTGTTTCATATCCAACCACTGCCAAGAGATATGAAAGTCACACAAAGATTTGTACAAAAATATTCATACTTTATTACCCAAAACTGGAAACAATTCTCCACAAGTAGAGCTACACATTCAGTGAAATCCCAAACAACATATAGAAGTATTTTTTTGGAAGTTGACAAATAATTCCAAAACATATACGATCTCCAAAGGGTCAAGAATAGCCAAAGCTTCCTTGAAGAACCAAATGGGAGGACTTCCAAATGAGATAAAGACTTATCACAAAGCTGTAATAATAAAGGCAGTTTAGCACCGGTGGAAGGGGTGAGGCAGGAGGATCAATGCAAGTTCAAGACCAGCCTGGGATATATAGTAAGTTCAAGGCCTGTACATAGTGAGACCCTGTTTCAAAAATAAATAAATAAACAAACAAACAAACAAACCTAATGTCTGTCCATCAAAAAACACCCCATCAGTGAAACTGCATAGCCTAAAATAGATGCAGAGAGTAACAGAATATGTAACTGACAAAATATAATAAGAAAGCTACAAATCAGTAAAGGAAAAAAAAAGACCATCAAAATATATTTGCAGGGCAAGGGATATAGCTCAGTGGCACGAGCACCTGCCTGGCCAAGTGCAAGGTTCTGAGTTCAATTCTTGATATCAAAAAAAAAAAAAAAAAAAAATGTAAACCTATTTGTAAATAATCATAGTAAAATAAAAAAAACAAAAAACCAGAAAGACAATGTGGGCTGGGGATGTAGCTCAGCAGCGCAAGTGCTTGCCTTGCAAGCACAAGGTCCTAAGCTCAATTCCACACACACACACACAAATACACATATACATACATATATATATATATATTTGCATTTCGTGAAACAGTAAATCCAAATGGCTAGTAAATGCATAAAAAGATGTGTGACCTCATTATAATGAGGAAAAAGCTATTTAAAGCCACAAGGCAGTAACACTAGAGAAACCAAGAGAAAGGGAGGGGAGGGAAAAAGAGGGGGAGCATTACAAGAGCAAAGAAGGGGCAGCTGTACCAAAGAAGAACAGCCAATAGCAGAAGCACAGGAGAGTCATTTACTAATATTTACTAAAAAGCTACATAGGCCAGGCATTCTTAGAAGTATATTTAATAGGGATCACAGTCTGCAGCTGACTATAAATTATAACTTTAACTCAACTTGACCGAACTCAAAGAGAAAGGAACTCTTCAGATCATTTTTTCCTGTCGTCTCATTTCTATTATTTTTGCTTTCACCAAGCTCCACAGCTGAGTGAAAGTTAATGGGGGAGTTCACATGGAAACATCCTTTTCTTTGTTTTGAGCTGAGATTACACCACAATTTCATGGGTTTATCCCTCTTTCTTCTCCTCTACATGTGTAGAACATACATCATACACTCAAGTACCCCCTTACAACAAAGCCTCTTTATAGGCACCTACCTTCATCTTTCTGACTGACTCCCTTCAGACATGATGTTTTGGGATTTTTCTGTTTTTGTTCATTTTGCATCATCCCTGAGGCCCAGGGCCTATGAACTGAGCTATATCCCCAGACTTTTTAATTTTAGACATGGTTTTCCTGTCATCAAATTGTCCAGGCTGGCCTCTCCGAGCCAGTGTGTGCCACCACAACCAGCTTCAGACACGATCTTTTTCCAAGTCTTTCCAATGCTCTCATTTATCTATAGTCCCCAAGTATCAACATGGTGACAACTGAGAAAACCTTGGCCTGAGTCTCTTCATTCATTAAACAAATTACTCACTGACCACCTATAATAGTAGCAAAGTGGAGGGTTGGATCACAGACACCTGAAGGACAACAGAGTTTTTGTCACTGAACTTACAACATTCCACTTGACAGATGCACCAAGTTATGCATAATATGTGATAGATATAAGGCATATCACCAACTTCACCTTTATAGATCACTTAAATTTAGCCTTTTTCTTTAAAAAAGGCAGGGCAAAGAAAAAAATATATTAAATTTAGGTATGAATTCACTGCTACGCACAAAAGTACTTCACATAATACTACTTAATAAATCACCCCAAGACTTGACAATCACCCTGACTTTAGTATAACTAGCAATTTTTCAGCACCAAAACAAAACCACTTCTGCTTTAAGCACCAACAAGTACACACTCTCCTACTTACCAAAAGCCTTACATGTAGGAGTCACACAAATTGCTACTTCAACATAAAATGCTTTTTTTTTTTCGGTCTTTTTGAGACAGGGCCTCACTATGCAGTTGAGGCTAATCTTGAACTCACTTTGTAGCCCAGGCTGGCCTTGAACTTGCACCTATCCTCCTGCCTCAGCGTCCGAGTACAGTGCACGTGCACTACCATGCCCAGCTCAAAATTGTTCATTTCAATCCCAAACCAAGACTCAAAAGAATGAAGCAGTCCAAGCATAAAATATTCAAAATCCCTATATAAAAGTAGTTATGAAGACTGCCCAAGGTTCTGAAAATCCTAAAATATATGTATTTAAGAATCCTGAAGGACAAACTCATTAGCACAGAAAAGACTACACACATATCTAATGTTATGACCTGCCTTTATTTTTAAATGATCTAACGTATGATTCTTCAAACACTGGCATGCATCAAAGCACCCAGCCAGCAAGTTCAAACAGCCTATTCAGCGCTACCCCCAGAATTTAACTCAGGTCAGAAATGGGACCTGAGCACTTGCATTTCAATAGGTGTAGGTGAAAGTAATGCCACAGTCCCATCATTGCTTAGAGAGCCACAAAAAGCCCCTGGTGCTTTTGGGAATGTGTATGTTTCTTCCAAACAGTTTAGCAAGACGAAGGAGAAATTCTCTAAGGAAGACCAAGATGAAAAATCTCCAGAACAGATTTTACACCCAGACATTGACTTCTCCTATTATATGGTGGTATTTTCACATGTCAGTTTCAAAATAATTTATCTGAACAACACAGCAGTAAAACACTTCTTGAGCAAGGTCAAGGATAAATTAGTCTGGTGTACAAATGGCATGTCTGTATTAGGAAGATGTTGCTCTTTTACATAGTTCTAGGCATGTTCAACCCTTGTAAAGCATCCAATGAATCCAGCTGATTAACACAAGATATACTAGAGCTTCTGGACCAATAATCATGGATCCTTTTAAATCCCACACATTTTGTGTCACTCTGTGCAATATCTATGTCTTTAGAATTTGAAATGAGTCCTAATAAATATAAGATCAGCTGGGTATGGTAGTGCATGACCGCACCCTAGGAGGCCAAGATAGGAGCACAGCCCAGACAACTTAGCAACTTAATGAGACCCTGTCTCAAAAAATTAAGCCAGGGATGGTGGCTCATGCCTGCAATCCCAGCACTTGGGAGGCTGAGGCAAGAGGACCACTGCAAGTTCAAGACCAGCCTGGGCTACAAAGTGAGGTCAAGGCCAGCCTTAACTGCATAGTGAGATCCTATCTCAAGAAAAGCAAAAAATAAAATTAAAAATTAAGAGAGCTAGGAATGTAGTTCAATGCAATGTCCCTGGGTTCAATCCCCCAGCCATACAAATAAATATAAAAATCAAATCCTATAAAATCAGTTTCTAGAAAGAAAGAAAATTTCAAAACTGTAAAGGGATAGAACAGTACTTTTCATGACTCAAATTTAAAACTGGTTTTTGTTTGGTGGTACGAGGGACCGAGATAGGGTCTGACTAAATTGCTGACTTCTCCTAACTGGGCTCAAACTTGGGTCTTCCTGCCTCAACCTGCCAGAGATGGGATTACAGGTGTGCACCACCACCCCCAGCTGATACTAGATACTTTAAAAAAAAGAAAAAATAAACAAAGCAAAGATGAAAATAAGTTTTCCTTAGTATCAAGTTCCATGTGACTTTAGACAAGGGTTTTTTTGTTGTTGTTTTTGTTTTTTCTTTGTTTTTTTTTTTTTTTTTTTTTTTTTTGGTACCAAGGATTGAACTCAGGACCTTGTGCTTGTGAGGCAGGTGCTTATGCCACTGACCTATATCCCTGGCCTAGACAGGTTTTTTAAACAAGACAAACAAAATATCAGCTGAAAATTAACTTTTTCCAATAATTAATACATCTCAATTCTTGGACACACAATCAACTAAGAAAAATATAATACACAAAATTGTTAAGCTGATTCATCATAAATGCAAAGACAAACATATGGCCAAGAAAGTAGATAAATACATCAAGCACCAACATTCAAAGGAGAACTCAAACCAAATGACAACATAAATTTTAACAAAGAATATGAAGACAGTAAAGGGATCCTAGGCACAGATCACCAGAAACAAGACTTCAGGGGTTCTTCTGAGGCTTGGTTATGGTCCAATGATCCCATGTAATAGAGAAGAAAGTAGGTCAACTCTTAAAAGCAGGATGGAAAATTGTACAGTGAGAATGACTACATTCACTGCAGAAACATTTAGGAGCAATGTGTTAGAGACTATAAATACTAAGGATTTTCTGCAAGGACACGTACATGTATGAGGAGAAATAACAGAATATTTTCCCTTTACCCTACAAAACTATGAATGTTCCTCTAGTAAATAATAACCCCCCAAAAAAATTGTACATGTAGGGGTTACTAAAACATGTCCTTTAGCAAATAAGAAGCATCAATCACTATACCACAAATTATATACTTTTATTTAACTAGTTAATTCTAAATTGACTCAAATAATTTTGATATATTCATTGAAAAGTTTACCTATACAGTACTATGTTGATCAGACCAGACGTTTGTCTTCAAAGTGTCAGGTTCAAGTATAAACGTAGTTATTCGAACTTTCCAGTGGTAATTCACACTTGCATGGTGTCTTGGTTACTTTTCTCTTGTTGCTTAGACAAAATACCTGACACCCAAAGTTTACTTAGCTCCATTTGTGGAGGTTTCAGTCCACAATCAGCTGGCTCCAAGGCAGGCTGGCATGGCACAGAGGCAACAGTTCAAGGCAGCAGAAGACAGCAAAAGCAGCAAGAGCTAAAGGGGAAGAGCAAGCCTCTTTCCCTCCCTTACACTGTATGCAGGCTACCACCCCCAACGGTAGGTGTATGCAAGACTCACACTATCCTCCTGCATGGGATGAGGAGGTTTACAAAGGACCCTGGCTCCCCAGGGAATCCCTTAGTTAACTCTCTAAACTTCTCAAGGTGACACAAATGTATCAACCATTACACATGGTGTACTCCTACTTCAAGACTTGGCTAAGTGATAAAAGACACTGCAGTTGTCCAGCCCTGCAGGGATGCTGGCAACCAGAGCTCCCTGTCCCCTTCCAGAGTCCAGCAGGCCTGGGCTCAATGACCTGGACAAGCTACTCTAACTCCAAGCTTCTGGTGTTTCATCCGTGTAAGGAAGATGGAAGCGCACCTGCAACTCAATGGTTCTCATGGGGAACAGAGAAGACAAAGCTCTGAAGCCTCAATATG
This sequence comes from Chinchilla lanigera, assembly GCF_000276665.1. Lineage (NCBI taxonomy): Eukaryota > Metazoa > Chordata > Mammalia > Rodentia > Chinchillidae > Chinchilla > Chinchilla lanigera. Next base: position 14,618,818 of record NW_004955461.1, read on the forward strand.
GCATAGAATGGACAGCGGATGTTACTTATAATCCAAGCCTCACCCAAATGTCACAGATCTACACAAAGGCAGTAACATCTTCCAACCCGAAGTACCCACAGGGGCCCAATAACATGACTATTCTTATTATCCAGTACCAGATCATGTTCCAATTATGATTTTAAGTTTTTGTTTCTGAAAAATTAATTTACAGTAAACAGAAATGTACATTAGTGAGACTAGGAGAAGACTTTTTTTACTTAATCTTAATCATGGTTTATAACTAAACATCTTTATGTTCTTAAAAACGGTGAACTCTGAGGGATGCTACTACTGTTTTTCTCCAAAGCTTTCAGATGCTGGAGACAGGAACAGTGCCACTCAGGAAGAAACCAGTATTTTCCATTTTTGTCTATAAATCACTTCACATATGTCTATGCAGATCAGGCCATATAACACAGCATGTGCTAAGAATTCTCTTTAAACTGCAAGTTGAAATATATAAGCCTATCTGATCTTAATTTCTACCACAGAGCCCAGTAAAAGTGAAAATAAACAACTGTTATAGATTATAGGGTTCATAATCAAAAATGCATTTAAAGAGTTCTGCCTATGATAAATGTGATCATGATGTATAGCTAAAATGTACCAATAGACTTATTTTTAAAAAATTAAAGAAAGAGGGCTGGGGATTTAGCTCAGTGGCACAGCGCCTGCCTGGCAAGTGCAAGGTCGTGAGTTCGATTCCCAGTACTGGAAAAAAAAAAAAAAAAAAATTAAAGAAAGCGTTCTGAACGATAAAAATTTGGCACAAGTCCTAGAAATTAGTAAAACCAGGAGACATAAATTTCGTTTCTCTTGCATTAGGTTGTCGTTCGATAGTCATGAAATAAACTTTTGCTAAAATGATGCTACAGAGAAAAGGCAAGAATGAGACCAAATAATCCAATACAAAATACAGTTTAGAGGAGAGAGGTCAACAAGAGAGGTCTCAATGCAGTCTGGCAAGATTAGTAACCCAGAGTCAAAGAAGGATCAGACTTGCCCTTTGCTACATCCAACTCCAGCTTCAGGACTGGTAACCATCTTAATACCCAAATGCTTGGATGCATTCACAAACTGCCTGAACTATATTACTACTAACTCACACATGGTCATTTACTTTGCCCAAATTTTAAAACTTTGCATCAGCAGTAACATATACAGGCACCCATAAAAGCTCTCAAACGCTCCCACAGCAATGTATTATTATTTAAGGAATCTTAGTAGAAAGAAGCAGTAATAAGAGCATATTCTTAAAAATCTAGAGCTTTAAGGAAAAATAAAGTACAGAAACTAAATTTTTCTGATATTTTTACCAGCAAAAAAAATCATTTCATAAATATTAAAATCGGAGAATGATTACTGAAATTTTAAAAAGAAATGATCTAGATGAAAATTTATCTAAATGGAAAATGTTTAATTTCAAAACTTAAAGTTATATAAACATTTTAACATCTTTTTTAACTCTTAAGGCAATTTTAATTATTTTCTCAAATTTAAGACACCATAAAATACAGAGAGAAAAATGTTCCTAAAAAATCTCTAGGGATGTGAATGAAGAGCCAACCTCTCTAACTCAAATTAATATCCCAAGAAAGGACAGTGATTTTCACAATGTTTTCACTATATTATTGAACACAATGTAATATAAAACTATTTCTTCTAAAAGATCAACCAATTTTTTAAGAGGCGAATTTTAACAATTCAATTTTCTTTTTTAGACAACTTCTCCAACTTCTTAGTAAAAAGTTATCTGACTAGCTGAAGAACACGGTTTTGAAAACTGGAGATTAAGTTATGTAATTCCCAACAACAGATACGGATCTTTACAGAAACTGCTTCACTTAAAAACCCTAAAATGATCCTCACTGCTGCCTCCTAACTTCTGTTTCTCTCACTGCTACATCAGTGGAACTTTCTTGTTAACTAAACTTACTACTCACTCTGTTAAGTCCCAATAGCTCTAGGAAGTTTGCCCGGTGTTCTTTGCTCCGAACTGTTAAGAATGGTACCTTTACATGGATGTATACTGTACTGAAGTCCTGTGTGACCATGCGCTCTTTCCAAACACAAATACATGTTTGAAACCATCTTTGTCTCTCTTCATTATTACACGTGACTTGAAAGTGATTTGAAAGAAATTCTTCAAAAGAAAATGTAACACTGATCCTGATGTTGTATCTGCAGCATTTAGTAAAACTCCTGTTCAAAGACGGATGGTGGATAGGTTCAGCTAGCTCTTCTCCACGAGGACAGTCACCAATATAAAATGATTACGTTCATAAAGATGCTGGAACACAAACATCCTTAAAAAGTTTCCTGTTGAGACTTTTGGATGTTACTCAGTGGCAGAGTTCTTGCCTTGCATGCAGGAGGCCCTGGATAGGATCCCCAGAAGTTTCCTGATTAAAACTCACCGGGTTTTCAAGAATTAAAAAGAACTGGATAAAAACATATCTACCGCACCTCAAATAAAAGCTGAATGTAAATTTGTGTATAGATCTTAATCACACATGTTGTCCTACTTTTCACGTTTTCAAAGTTGAGTTCATTGATCAGTGTCAGTGTCTTTCAACGAGAAGACTTTTCGTTTACAAATACTTTTCCATTTACAAATATTAAGGGTGACAGCCTGGTATTTCAATTCAAATAGTAACGGCCTATTTTTGCATCCATGAAAATGTTCATATTCTAAGTAAAAACCCCAGTAAGGGTCAAAACTTAAATACAAACATCTAAACTCTCATAATGCCTTCAGCTTGAACGTATTTCAACCAGTTCCCATAATTACTACAATATTACTATTATCTTACCCTCACTACCAAAAACCCAGCTGCAGGCTAACTACACAAGAATGAAGCACTGTTGAAATGGCTCTCAAAGAGAAAGAAGGAAAAAAAAACTTTATCCTTGGTCCATTTCGCTACAAAATCCTGAAATTACAGGAAAACAAGTAAACACTCAAGCGCCCTTCTGAGAAAAAAAAAAAAAAACGGGTGCTACAAAAGGAGCCCAGAGAGAAAGCCGGCCAGCAGCTCCCCCACCTAACAGCTCAGCGGAGTCGGGGTGGGGGCGGAGGCGCGGAGGAAACTTGGGCAGCACAATGACTCCGGGGCTCGGATTGTTGGGAAGAAAGCCTCGGGCTTAGCAAACTCCGCCAGCTGGGGTTCAGAGACGCAGCGCCGACCGGCCCGGAGCCCAGCCCGACTGCCCCGGCCCGCGTCCCCGCGGATCTCCATCTTCCTCCTCCTTGCTCTCCCCTTTTGTTTTTCCAGCTTTCTGTCCACTCCGGCGGTGGCCGGTCTGTCCTCCCCTCGGCGCCTCTCCGTACGCCCCACGCGCCCGCCGCCCCAGGCTCGCAGTCCTCCCGAGACACTCGGCCTTCCTGCGCGCACCCTGAATCCCCAGCTTCCTCACATCCCAGGCTCGCCGTGCTCCCGCGCCCCCGCCTACCCTGCCTCCCCGGGCGCTCCCGGCCCCTGGACCCCCGCGCCCCAGCCCCTCGGGCGCCCCCGGGCTCCTCACGCCCCCCAGTCGCCCTGCGCCCCCCAACAACCATCCTGCGGGGACCCGGAGCGCCCCGGCTCCCCGTGCCCCTAGTCGCCCCGTCTTCCCCGCGCCCCCGGCCTCCTCACGTCCTGGCCTCATCTCCCCTAAGCGTTCCAGGCCCCAGTGCGCCCGGCCCCTCGGGCGCCCCGGCTTCCCCCGAGTCCCCGGCTTCATCCTCCTCGAGACCCCGGCCGCCCCTCCTCCGAGGGCGACTGCGGGCCGGGGACGCGGGTGGGGCTGTCTCCGCTGCCCGCACTAGCACGGCTGGCCCCGCTCTGCCTTCCGCCCCCGGGCCGCGGCCCAGCCCGCGATCAGTTCCAGACGGGCCGCACCCCGCACTCACCCGGCTGCGGCTCGGCGCTAGGCTGAGGAGAGGCGGACAGCGGCGGGGC